>NC_044011.1:4712120-5045680 GCF_900496995.4 Aquila chrysaetos chrysaetos
TTTGATTGATAATAAATTACAGTAATTTCCCCAAGTCAAGTCTGTTTTGCCTGTGACAGCAATTGGTGAGTGATCTCTCCCTGTCCTTATCTCTACCCACGAGCCTTTCATTATATTTTCTCTCCCCTGTCCAGCTGAGGAGGGGAGTGATAGAGCGGCTGTGGGGGGCATCTGGTGTCCAGCCAGGGTCAGTCAACCCACCACAGCCAGTAATTAGAGAGGGAAGCTCAGTGTTTTCCACCAACCCCAGCTGCATGGAGGGGAGCTGACCTCCCAAAACACCTGGGGACCTTCATCACTAGAGAGGGACGGAGATGAGGATGGTGCACAGAGGGGATGGGTCTTAAACTTTGGCTGCCAAGTGAGGTAGATCCAGATGGTATTTACAGACAATTGCTCTTAGATCTTTGCCCACTGGTGCTATACCCTCCAGGCACAACTTGTTCAAGCTGGCTTTGGCAACTGGGATTGGAAGAAGTTTCAGCAATCCTGTGATTCCAAGGTTAAAAATCACAACACTCAGCCTATGTATAAGAGTTATGAAAATGCTCTAGAAGTATACTGTTTCAGGTTTATTTTCTGCCTTTTATGACATAAACAAGAATAAAAGAACATTCCAGTTTTGGTAAACTTGAAGGTACAAATTACAGTTGGTTGTAGTCCTTTCCCCCTGCTATCCAAACTGAGAAGCTTCCTAAGAAAACCTGGATTACACAAAAATATATTTTTCCTGATGGCAAAAGTTTCACTCTCAGTAGGAGGGGTGGAAATATTTGGCTCTCCATGGCCAGAGCAATAATCTGAGGATCGCCAGGAGCCGTTACATCTTGGTGTTTCTCTTGTGTTTAAGAGATGAGGTTACCATGGGCTATCCTTGTACTTTTATAAGTCTTTGCACCTTCATTAGCTCCATGGAGCTCAAAAATAACAAAGCACTATCCTGGGTGCCTCAAACCCTTTCATATCCATTAGCTAACCAGCACTTTTAAGACCCCATAGAGTTGCTAAATGTGAATATAGCTCCTTTATGGGTCTGCAAATGTGTGCTGCAGCCTTGGGAAACCGGAGCTTCTGCTCTGCCTTGGTCAGACCGTAAGAACAAGGGGACTTTCTGAAAATTAAAAAGACACACTTAACCCCCCCACAGATGTGCATACTACTGTGTTTTCAGCCTTCTGAAGAATAGATATGTGCCAGGATCAGAAATGAGGGATTGGACTAGCAGCATTCGTCAAGGTTAGATAATTCCCAACTTCCTAGAAACACTTCAGCTGAAGCTCAGAGATAGTAAATAACTCGCCTGTAGACAAACATAGCTGGTGACAGTATGGAAAAATCATATTTCTTCTAGAATTAGATGATCTCATGCTTCTGCTCTTTGAGGGCCATAGCTAATAGTGCTGCTTTCCAATCAGGCTAGACAATCCTTCCAGGCCCAAGTGGAAAATGTCATCGGCCCTAAAATCAGCAACACCATTATTGCTTTAAATTTGTTGCGAGGCCAATCTATTTTTGCTGTCACTCTTCAGTACCATGAAGGCCATAGAAGGGCAGGGATGGATAATGAACTGCACTGTACTTGACCCTAATAATTCAGTTTTCTGCCTTAGTAAAGCACAAGAGCCATATTTTGAAAAACTCATTATAGTCAAGCTACCTTTGGTCTGGGGGGCCAGGACTAGATACCTAAAGTGGAACCGCCCTAAAAAGGTAAAACCCATTGGCCCTACGTGACTGTTTATAGAACATAAATGGTTTGCACCCAAGATCCTTGCTGGATGTAGAAACTGGTTTTGCTAGACAGATCAAATACTTTTCCCATTCAAAGCAGACAAGAAAACACAAAAATCAACATTCTTCATTAAATTAAATTTCTCTTCATCCACAATGAACCTTTTTGCTTAAATCACTGTGAAGCTTTCACTTTCAACTTGAAATGAAGAGGAAGATAGAAGGATGTGGTTCACATACCTAGACACCGAGAGCACCTTGATCTGTGTTTGAAATTATATTTCCTTTCCAAAATGCTTCACAGAAAAGTCCTTCTAAGTCTGAAATGAAACATTTTAATTTAAAAGGAATGTTGCAAATATTCCATTTCAGCAGTTTCTGCATCCCCACTTTGTTTGCACTGTAACTGCTTCATGCATGAAAGCAATTTTGAGTTCTGCACTTGACCACTTTCTGACCAAGTGTTTCATTGAACCCCCAGACAGGTCCCATAATTGTAAAACAGCTTTACAAGGAAGGTACATTTGCATTACAGCATGTTGCACAGATTTAACACTGGCAATAGTGAATATAATCCTTTAAACACTTGTTAACTCTGGGAGAAGAAATGAGTTAAGTTCATTTGTCTCTTTCCCTCGATGAATTTTTTGTTTTCTTTTTCAAGCCCATTGACGACTGTGAAATGATTTTCTGGCATATGTTCAGTCAATAAAAACTGCTGCTGGATTTCAAGTCAGCATACAGAAGTGCCTGGCATTAGACATGCAGAGGGGTATGTGTGCGCATTGGGTTATAACAAAAAATCCTTGATTTTTATCTCATTTGGATACACTTCAGGTATTGGCTTTTTGTGTCTATCATCTTCAGAGCTGGCAGAGTGGTTGGGAACTGTGCCTGATGAATTCCACTTGTCTCCACCTCTGGAAAATGCAACAGAGAGCACCTTTAGAGATGTAATGAAATCATCATTGTCCTGATTAAAAAAAAAAAAAATCCCTTCAGTTTAAACTCACAGCCATTGATTTACGCAAAACTTACATTTCACACAGTTTGAAATCACAGCCTGAGGCACCATGTCCTGGAAAAAGTTTGGGTTGACTGGATTCACAACACTTTTTAAGATTTCAAAGTTTAGTTGCCACTTTGTAAAAAGGGAAAAGAAAATCTGCTGTGACACCTCAAGCATCCTTTTGAATGGGGAAAGCGTTTCCTTCTCTGTGCATCTCTAGCAGATACCATGCAGCCTGAGATGATAACTCTTTTTTTAGCAAACCTTGGAGTTTTCCTGTGAATTGAGTAAAGCAGTTACTTGACAGAGAAATAAGCCTTTATATTGGCTCACCTTGTCAAAGAGTGGGATGAATTAAAATGAAACATGTTGCTTTAAACAGCCCAGTGCTGAGAAAAAGTAGAATTTGCCTCTGTGGACTTTGACCAGGGAAGCGGGGGAGGCAAGGGGGAAAATCTCCTAATGACCAGCCAATAAATACGGATCATTTTTATTGGCCTGACCCAAAGTGTCATGGAAGTCATTGCAAGTCTCATCACTGATTTCTGAGTATGTCAGGTTGGGTAGAAGAGGCATAAATTGATTTTGCAAAGTCAATGGGGATATATCGACTTGTACTGCTAAATACCTGGCCCTGTCTTTACTGCTTCAGGATCATGAGGCTGTGAAGTGAGCAGTCTTTAATTAGGAAGTAAGGCAGTTTGGAACTCTATACTTCTATCTCTCTCCTAATTAATCCCAGGATTAATTTTAAAGCTTACTTCCCTCTTTCTGAAAGTTTTTATTCCAGAGATGCCCTATGCTGCGGCCAAGGAAACCTGTACAACATGCTGACAGCAAAAGGTGGTTTGGAGAAAGACAGCAGGCAGCAGAGAGCTGAAATTCTGATTTTTTAAAACTGCTAAATAACTAAATAAATTTTCCTTCAAATCACCAGCCTGTGAAGTGATGTTTCAGTACGTATGTAGAGAGTGTTCAGGTGTTTGGGGACATATCTGTAATTAGAATAAGTAAAGCTTGCCATCTGGAAAGAAAATCTGCTTCCTTCTCGATATGGCTGGGGTCGCAGGCAGTTCCACATATGCTATCAACAGAGAATTTTCTTCCTCAGATACCACCTGCTTAGTAATCTGTGTTTATCAATGAATAAGGGCTTAATTTGAGTCCTGGGTATCAATCTGATATAGCTTACGTGAGGGGCTTGCTTTTCATGCAGGGGAAAAATCATGCCCATTGAAAATAGTCCCCAGTAATGGGTTCCAGGCAATATCCTACGGCAATCCTTCCCTTGTTGGCTCTCATGGTTTTATTGCCTTGTGATAATTGGCCATTTTCTGAATGCTTTTGTGAATCAGTGAGAAATGCTGCTTTTTGTTCCAACAGCGAGTTTTCCACTGACTTGGTTGCTAGGGGAAGCTTGAAACTGAGACCCAAGAACGACCTGAAAGTTCAAGCGCCAGAAACCAAGTAAGAGAAGCCAATACTTATTCAACAGTCTTGTGTTCTGGGGACACGACTGTTCCTTGCTGTAGAGCCATGCCCTAACTGTCTCTTTCCCCTACGGCCCAGAGCTTTGGGAACGAGAAAGAGATCTGCTGACCGCGCTTGGTGCAAAGGGCAGGGGCTGAGCTGCCGATTGCTCAGTGCAAGGGGATGATTGGGTTTGCTATGTGGCTTGCACCACGAGGTTGCATATACATTGCTCTCCCCTCTAAAAAAAGGAATACGCTAGCTGAAGATGTTATTTTGGTCAGCAAGAGCTTTCACTAGGGAAAAAGAAACCTTTTTTAATGCTATAGTAAGGAGCTTTCACACTCTGCTTTTGCAAGTGTAATAGAAACTATAATGGGATGTCCGTCTCCTTGCCAAGCTTCAGGATTTGGCGTCATCCCCTGTCATCAATATGCAACTAATGATTCAAGCCATTAAGTTATCTGTGGTGCCTTTTCCTGCTGAGTAGGAGGAAAATACTTGTAATGGCTATTTTGGGGGTATGCGTCTGTTTGTCTGAAAGAACTTTGAGCTTTGAGACATTCATGTTTCCAATTAGATTACACTTGAAATTTTCTGAGTGGGTGGTTTCCTTTCCTGTAATTGAGTCCTTGTGGCAGAGGTAAGGTGGTTCCCTGGTTGCTGTCCTTCTCCTGACCTTATTGCCATGCACCATGACTTTGCTCTTGGAGTCTCCAGTGAGCCTCTTACTGAAGATATTAGAGATCACCATACTTGCACCTGCAATATGGACATGTGTCCACCAGAGCTGGCATCCCAGAATTACTTGACAAAGACCCAAATACATCCAGGAATTGGCAAAGGCTCTCAGTTGCCATTTAACAAAGCAATGTGTTGAGAGCGCAACAAAAAATTCCCTTATTTTTGTCAACTGAGTCACCCAAGTGCTTGCCTTGACTTAGGGCTGGATTCTTCTTTCTTCTGTACAAGGGACGCTTCCCTTGGGAAGCAGATGACACCGAGTCTCTTTTCTTTCCCTGGTTTTGGTCCCAATGAATCACCTTGCAAATGAAAAGGTTCATCTTGGTGAGGTTGAGCCTAGGACTCTGGCATTTGAGTTTTCTGATATTTCAGAGTGTATAGTGTGTGAATATACCTATGTCAACTTGCACAGGTGTGAGTAGATGCGTGTTCAAAGCTGTATGAATACACACAGGAGATGGAGGTCTTCCATCACCATTTATCTAGGCAGAGTGCTGCTCGGTTTTGCTGAAGGTCTGATTGAGATCTTTAAGGAGGATATCTGAACATGCGGCTCGATGTCAAGCGCTACTGCTGCTCATTCCTTCCTCTTCTACCGTCTGTCTTGGAGGGTTTATTCACACAGTTTTTTTCAGAGCTCTGGCCTTGGGAACACCCTGGAATGTATTGTACCTCTTCAGGAATACAGAGGTGGAAGCAAGCATTGTTTAGGCTCTGTAAAGGTTTACAAATGTTATTTTACTCAGTGCAACAAGCCAGAATGCAAAACCGATCAATGTATTTCTCAATTCATAAACTGAATTAACTCTTTTTTGATACTGCTACTAGAAAAAATAACTTACCCTCTCTGCCTTATGGAGCAATTGGTTATCGTTCTGGTACTGTCTACAAAAGATAAGGAAATGCTGCTTTAAAAGGTTTTTTTCACAGAATGCTTTGTGGTTTGAAAATCATTTCAGGAGTATAGTTCTACCCTGATCTGAAGACAATCTCACCTTTTCATCTCTACATCTAAATATCACTCTACATCTGGTCAAAATTATCTTTTGGTTGGTTGGTTTTTTCTGCGTGTCTTCATTTGAAAATAAGCAATGAATCTCTAAGCGTCTGGTCTCCAGTTCTGTTCAATTGGTGTTTAGAAAACAAGGAAAATATTTTAAGGAAGAAAATTCTTCCCCTGCTTCCCTTGTGGCTTCAGGAATGGTGTTTGTGTTAATGTTGGGATTCCTTTGAAAGCTTCACCGGGAGACTCGTTTTCTCTCTGAGACTGCCTCTAATGTCTTTTTTAAGAAGCACCCAAATAGCTAAAGAATAATCCAGATCTCACTGAAGCATTCAAAATGGGCTGTTTTAGAAAAGGAGACAAGGATTTATGGCTGGTGAGTACTTGTTGCAATGAGCGTGGAGAACTGTGGCTCTAATAACAGCAAGATTTATGGCTTCCAATCCATCAGTGCCCAAGTTGCGCAAGAGATTTTTATGACTGGAACTTTGTCAAGACAATGCAGGCACCTGAAGGTTAAGTCTCTATTTTCATGAATGAAAGTTGCAATTGGAAGGTTTTGGTTATCAGAAAAGATTCCTGAATCATCTGTAGAATAAGGGAAAAAATAGCTCTCACAAGGGGATTTATTGGGAGGGAAGTACAGCTGATGGCAACAAGGCTGGTGGGACACAATGAAATCCAAGGATGTTCTCAAGCTGTTGCTTGCAAAAAGTTCTCCTTCAGGTTCAACACCCTCTTTCAGTGACTGCTAAGAAAGTGCTGTGGTAGATCACTTGCTTTAAGACTCTACTGACTGTCACATTGAGCCTGACACAGGGTGCCCTTGGGTGTGACAGATGACAGCTTCCCCCACTACAGCTGGGTCTGTTTTCAATTAGTGTCATCATCACTTGCTGTGGTGGTTAGTAATAAATGTCATGAGTGCTAAAGATCTGTCCTGCAGGGTCTCTGCTTGTAAGTCAACTCTGTCCACTTAACTCACTGTCCCGCAGTCTACCCATCCACAAAGGGCAGATCTACTTTTCTATTTCTACAGTGTCCAAATCAATTTCATTCTGACTCTATCTTTCCATCCATGGTGTGGTCAAGCTCCATCCCTCGTTACCTTTTGGCTGAGAGGAGCAAGCTTGATCTTCATGTGCCTTTGCACAACGATGAGGTTTGTTTCTGAGTCTCCCTGGTCCAGCCAAGCTAGGTCAGCTGTAATCAGCTAGGCTATAAAGGAGGCCAGTGGAACTGCGGAAAAATGGCTTAAAAATATTGATGTTTGAATTAGTTATTTGAATTTTCTTGGATTAGGGGTTTTTTTTGGAGCAGTCGTTTGCAATATTCTCTTTACGTCTGTCTTTCCTGTGAAGCTATCCATCTAGGTTTTTAAGAGAGACCTTTTCTCTGCTGGGAAAAAAAAACCCTCTGGCACAAATTCAATGTTTATCCATTCTGTTTGCTGGTTGGCCAAAAGACAGGAACATATCACAGCATGTGTTAATGTCTCCTGTCCTGGAGACAGAAGGGTAGGGATGCAGGCTTTACCTCTTGTGCTTATAGAGATATATAGTTCCTAATAGTGAGAAAAATAAACAACTTCAAAACTTCTTGGAAGCTGGAATCCTTGTTAGTGTGGTGTTTGTCTGTCAGCTTCACCACAAATCCCCTGTCCGTCCGGAGCCCATGCTCTGTCTGATCCTGCTAGACCTCTTTTGCTGCTCTGGATTTTGCAGGTCTCCTCCCCTCCTCCCCAAACAAGCTTGTTCATGGCTGGAGGAGCTTCGAAGCTGGTAGGTGTTCAGGTTTTGTCTCTTCAATATGTACACTGTTTGCTGAGTGAGAACATCACTTTTCTCCCAATGCAAAAAACACTTCTAAGAAGCAAGGCCAACTTGCACTACTCAAAAATACCACAGCATAACCCCTTTGCCAGTGTTCTCATCTTTGACACTAGCTCACAGTCACTAGTATTTTCGAAGTAGACTATGCAGCTGAGCTGCTGCCTTCCTGCTTTGATCCTGCCTTGTCCTGACTCTCACAGACTTTCTTTTCTTGAGTACAGGATTCATCTCATCTAGATGCAGATGTGTAATTCTGAAGTAGTCATTCTGGGCTTGCTTTGTAGTTATTGAGGAGAGAGATGCTCCTAGAGGGCAATTCATCTTTCCTATCCTACATCCACTTCCCAAGAGAGGCATCTCTTGTCCTTCAGGGCTGCCTCCTTCTCTCTGTTAACTACAAAGGTGGCCACTCAGACCTAGATCGTTTTTTCTTTGCCTCAGTCAGAGTGGATTAATGCCCCCACCCGTATAATTAACCAAAAAAAACCCCCAATCCTACCATTGACATTGAGTAAAAGGGCTGAAAATGTACAAATTAATTCCCGGAGGTCCAGTTTAAAGGTACACTCCACTCCACTTAAGTCTAAAGTTATCCTAAATAATTCCTTCTGGCAGTTTAATGGTGGATATTTTGCTGTAATGCTTCCTCTATGACATTTGCAATGACCTAGTTTACTGTTTTTACAAATAATAATTTGTCTTAATTTTCTCTTTGAAGTAGCAAGCAAAAGAATAAATGAGTAAAATCTAAACCTGGTAACCTTGCTAGATATTTTAGGTCAATAAATTATCTTCATGCATAGCTTAGCTTAGTATTTCAGCTTTCCCCTCCAGTGGATAAGGGCTCTTTAATGCTTGTTAAAATAGCAGAGATAAGTGATTGCAGTCTGAAGATGGAAAACATTGAATAATGCAAAGATCTGTGGATTTTGTGGTTTTACTTGGCTGGGGGAGAAAATCCTTTGATTCTTTCAGAGTCAGAGGTAAGAAAAGCTTTTTTTTTTCAGTTAGGACTATCCATACTTTTGTGCCAAACATGTTTCTGAAAAAGTAAAAATGCATCACTGAGGAAAGTGTTCCAGCTGGGCTATGTCAGGGCTGGACACTTCTGACTTGTTTTTCAGTTTAAAAATTCAGGACAGACTGAGGATTATTTCATTGGGAAGCCAGGAAACCTTGTCAGAAACACCATTTAGTGCTACTAAAGCAGCTGATGTTCTGAATGCAGGTTCTGGATGGTCTGGTGACCAAAGTTGTTGCCCAAAGTTGATTTACTAGATAGAGACATGATTCTAAGTACTTCAAATTGACATTACTCAAAGCAGGACATGGACCTGTTGGAGCAAGTCCAGAGGAGGGCCACAAAGATGATCAGAAGGCTGGAGCACCTCTCCTATGAAGACAGGCTGGGAGAGTTGGGGTTGTTCAGCCTGGAGAAGAGGAGGCTCCGGGGAGACTTTATAGCAGCCTGCCAGTACCTAAAGGGGCCTGCAAGAAAGCTGGAGAGGGACTTTTTGCAAGGGCAGGTAGTGATGGGACAAGGGTTAATGGCTTTACACTGAAAGAGGGTAGATGTAGATCAGATGTAAGGAAGAAGTTCTTCACTGTGAGGGTGGCGAGGCACTGGAACAGGTTGCCCAGAGAGGCTGTGGATGCCCCATCCCTGGCAGTGTTCAAGGCCAGGTTGGATGGGACTTTGAGCAGCCTGGTCTAGTGGAAGGTGTCCCTGCCCATGGCAGGGGGTTGGAACTGGACGATCTTTAAGGTCCCTTCCAACCCAAACCATTCCATGATTCTATGATTCTGTGGTGTTTCTCAAGAGAAAACCAGGAGTTTCAATGAGGTAGAGATGTTAATGGAATGAGCCTGACTTCCCTCATTGTATTGTTTTCTCCAGACAAATAAAAATCCTCAAGGCCACAGACTTCTTTCAACAAGACATCAAAAAGTTCTGGCAAGAAACTAAAAACTTTTAATGAAAACCAAGTTTGCCATTTTGTTATTTCCATTCCTCTCTACAGTCATGCTGGTAAACTGTAAATCAGATTCTCCAGGGTCCATTTCAACTTCTCAAAACATCAGTTTCATTTCTCCTTATTTACAGCGACCATTTTCTGGGTCTCAGGTCTCAGGTCTCACTACATATAGACAGCTGTACAATCGTGCTGTCTCAGCTGTTGCCTTCTGGAAGTATCATCTTAAATGAGGTCCATCATTCTGAATCTCAGTACCCTGCAACCGTGGCCACGGTCTCACATTCTTGGCACTGAAAAGTTGCACTATTTTTCCTTTCTGATAAACAGGGATGTATTCAACACTTTTAATATTTTATTCCCCTGTCAACATATGAGAAAATAATAATTACACCCTGCTCTGCAGGACTGGGAATTATAATCAACACCAAAGCAGGATCTGTACATAATTAGAAGCTTGTTTTTGTTGCTTTTTTAGAATTTATTGCACAAGAAATTGCCAGTGTCAGCTAGCATGATTTTAACCAGTAAATCTAAAAGTGACACATCATTGTTATAATTGCCATTGCAGCAGCAGTTAAAATCTCCACCATTTGCTCCAAAACAATGAAGACCAAAGACTGTTGAAAAAGTTCCACAAATCAGTCAGAGGCTCTGTCCTGTTGTCTGAAAAGTTTTTGGGTTTCAACCCAGAGGCAAGGGTTTTGTCTGCACCTTGTTATTGTAAGGTTTAGGGCTCTTCATGCCACCCTAGGGTGCAAAGGAAAGTGCATTAGCCCTATTTGAAGTTGGATAACTGAAGCATGAAGAGGTACTGAAGGCAGATTTCTCAGAAGGTGGTTTGGGAGCCTTGGCCACAAAAGGGACATTTAGAAATTGAGTTGAAGAGCTCCAGAGAACTTGCATTTCACATAGACTTGAGCCAGTCTAGCTATGGGACCCAATCTCATAAGACTTTTTAGCAATTACTTGACCATGGTACCAGTTTTCCCCTTCCAACTTGCCTGTGTTTCACAGGGACAGATGGTCTCCATCATCTTCTCAGAGATCCACCTCTGCTTCAGTTAGTTACCCCATGGCTCTCAACTGTGCCAGGTTCAGGTGTCTGTCTGGCATATGGCATCAGGATATTGGCCGTGTCTGATGCTGGAGCGTGCTCGGGCTCCTCTAGTCTTCAGGACAATGACTCTTTCAAGAGGCAATGCTGGGCAATATGCTGCAACAGAAGAAATATTTAAGGCTGCAGGAGCTGTCTGTGCTACAAGCAAGGTGGACTCAAGCCTTGGTGTGCTTGGGTGTATGTTTGCACTTCTGTAAGACAGCTAGTGAGCTGAAATAAATACATCAGAGATCAAATGTTTGGAAGCTCACAGTAGCTAGAGGTGGAAAAGTACCTGAGACAAACAATCCTATGCAATTGATTTGCAAGAGAGGATACTGATTACATGATGGTTCCTTAGTAGCCTCCTGCTAGTTGGATACAGTATTATGACTGTGGTCTTTTCTGCCTTGTCATGTCATATATTCTCTCATTGACTTTCAGTCTTTAAGCTGCTGTTAATTTAAAAAGCTCCCTTGTTCGCCTCTGACACAGACTCAAGAGCTTTTCTAGCTGAGATGGATTGGAATCCATGTAAAAGCAATAAAATGCCTTGTATGGCAGTGTTTTTACTGGGTCCTCTGAATCTGTTTTTCTAACTGCATGTTACTCTGCAACTTAGATGCAGTGGATCCAGACCCTGCAGTGCTGCTCATGGGACTGCGCTGGCTTCATTAAGTGTACACACGTACTAAGTTGTCTTGATTTATGCTTTTTTTTCCAAGCACCTGAGAAGTCTAGGCAAATGTGAGAAGGCAGGAAAAGACCTTTTAAATGCATTATAAATCCCTTTTTAACTCAAGTAATTATAGCTACAGCATAATTAAAATATTGTGTAGGAAAAGAAAATAATCTTACCAAACTTAAATCCTGTGTGTATTAGCATATTGCCATCTGCAGACTTCTGAATCACTACACCTTTTTACCTTAAAGCAAAATGCTCAACAGCCTCTTTTGCCAGAAACACCGACCCTGCTAAGCATGTCTGTCGGGCTCTCTGGGTCCTGGTCAGAAAGGGAACGTTTCTTGTCGGTGTAAACTTCCTCCCGGTCCCTTTCTTAAAGGTGAGAATAAACATGTTCGAATGTTGGCAATTACAAATCAAAATGTCACACCAGAAGAAAAATCCTTGTTACATAAAATTTCTCATTTCATATTGATTGGAAAGTTCCAGCAGGAGAAATGAAAAATGTTAAACTTGATTTCATGAACACAGACTTTTTTCAGTTACAAGCAGGAGAACAAGCCATCATGCCTGCAAAACAAATGCAACTATTTTCTGACCAGTTCTAACTTAGTAATTTCAAGAGTAATAAATTTGCTGGAGGAAAAAAAATATTACACTGAATCTTCATCAGTCACAGAAAAGCACCATATATGTCAAAGAAAGTTTGAGGTAATATATCTGATATAAATATACTCACACATGTCAATCAAATTCTTTCAATATCAAAGTGGTTGAATTACCTTGCTTAGTGACATGGTATATCCTTACTGCAAAAACTGAAGGGAAGGATGGATGTTTCTTCATGTCTCAAGCTGAAGCAGAAATTACAAGGTACAGCACAGAAATTACGGGGTGAATTTCTATGTCCTGTGTTATGCTGGAGGTCAGGCTAGATGGTGATGATAATATTTCCTTCTGGCCTTAAAAAAATGCATCTGTGAAAATACAATCAGAGCTTATGGGCCATTGAATCCATGTGCTCAGAAATTATTTTTTTAGCAGTATAAATGACATTATCTGCAAGAACAAATAAGCTGCGTCTACCGAAGTCAGCAGTCGAGCCTGAAAATGGGAAAAAAATGAGGAGAGAATCCCAACCTGCTTAATTGCCTCACAAATCAAACATATGGGCAATAACTCCTGTTTAGGAGAAATTCAGATGAGAAATATGATTACTGCTCTCTGCAGGGGAAAGACAGCACTTTGACAAAATGAGGGCTGGTTTTTTCCAAGTGATCCAAGTGCCAGGGCCTGACTTGCCAGAACAAATCGGGAAGGTCAAAGCTTTCCCACATTTCAGCAGTTTCGTGCAGGTCAGGGTGGACTCGCCAGGAAGGACTCAAGCTGCTGCAGCTTCTCTCATGGGGTGGGTTAATGTCCTTTTGTGTGCGCCAGGCAAAACACAGGGCAATTTATGGGCCATTTTATGGAAATTCAAATGTATATGGGAAGAACATTCTACACATATATAAAACTTGTATTTCTTTCCAGGAAAGCAGCTTGAGATTTTATTAATGGGGCAGCTGATGAAAGGTTTGTATATAAATAATACCTAAGTGCAAGTGGTGTCAGTGTTCACATGTATTAAACTTCCAGAATGTCCTGCACAAAGTATCTTCCCCAAATGTATTTTCCAGTAGGAGAAAAAGTATGCTTTGCTCAATCTGAGTATAATGAGTCTTGCATAAATCCACTGCCAACTTGCACAGGCAGATTCAGCCTCTGCTGGAGGAACACAAGGGACAACATCTTATCGGATGGTCTGGGCTTTATAGAGAGGATCTTGAAGGGTTAAGAACAATTCCATGTATCAAAACAACCTAATATTAATATAAAGCATAAATATTTGGATGCATGGGGGTTTGTATGTCTTTGCATAGACACTGGGGCTTGGTTTTGGCTGTTTTCCACTTGTTTCAGCATCCATTTGCATCTGTTCAATACATCCTTGTATATAAGATCACACCACGATGGAAATTCAAATGCTGCACATGCAATAATAAGTCTGCAGCTGCGGGTGGAAGCAGGTGCTGTACAGCCTGCGTGCAAGCGCCAGCTCTCAGCTCATTTTGTTCTGACTTGTGTCTCTTTTTTTCCCCCATTCTGAGCCCCAGAGTTGTTTTCTTTCTTCTGGAGAGGGAAAGATGTTCTGTCATTGGCAGTGGTCGGTAGAAGGGCTTGCCCACCGGGAAGGAGAGGCTTGTTGTGCAGCTGGGCTCAGCCTGAGCCATGAGCATGGCAGAGTGGTTGCTCCAGCATCTTCATTTCTGAACTGGAGGGACTGGTCCAGCTGAACAACACGAGCAGAGGTGGAGCTGGCTTTTATGTGTGGGAGGCTGAAAGTGCTAGAGGGCTGTGGAGCATGAAGGACGGGGTTAAATCCCCTCATTGTGGTGCATGGTGCAAAGGTGAAGCTACTTATTTTTTTTCTTAGTGTTATTAGAGGGATTAAGTGGAATTTAATTGGTGCTTTAGCCTTGAGCTGCCCTCAGCGTGGGAGCTGCAGAGCAGACACAGCCAACACTGATGGCAAAGCCGGTGAACTCCGGCCTCTCACCTTCCCTGTCCTCTCAAAAGCAAACAAACAAATACTCCATTAATTAACTGCAGACGCCTCAACCACGATGAGTAGTGCTGGGAGACATCACCCAGAAGAGAGAAGTCAGGAAAAGGAGGAGGCTGAAAAAGTCAATCCAGCAGAATAATAAACTCCTCCTGGGTAGGAGGATGCAAAATGACTCTGGGCTGTAAATTCCTCGTTCTTCATCATCTGCCCAGTGCTGGTGAAAAGGGCAAGCTGGCAGGAAGGACCCCGGCTCTGATTACCCTCATGAGAGATTTCTTGCACTTTTCTGTGGCACTTCCAACATCTGAACTAGTGAGTTACAATGTCAAGGAACAATTCTGGATGTAAGAACTCAAGTATACCCAGCGGCAGCTTTAGACCTGGTCCCCAGCTTGTTTTTGGACCAGTCCCAATGGGTTTTTCTTACAGAAATCCCTAGTGCAGTTCAAGGAACAATTCCCATCATACTGTAGAGAGTAAAGTTAAATTGTAGTGACCTGGGCGGTTCCCCATCACCTGTGTCCTGGTTTCAGCTGGGATAGAGTTAACTGTCTTCCTAGTAGCTGGTACAGTGTTATGTTTTGTGTTCAGTATGAGAAGAACGTTGATAACACACTGATGTTTTCAGTCGTTGCTAAGTAATGTTTAATCTAAAGTCAAGGATTTTTCGGCTTCTGATGCCCAGCCAGCAAGACTGGAGGGGCACAAGAAGTTGGGAGGGGACACAGCCAGGACAGCTGACCCAAACTGTCCAACGGGGTATTCCATACCATGGGACGTCACATCTCGTATATAAACTGGGGGGGGGGGTGGAGGCAGGGGGATCGCCGCTCGGGGACTAACTGGGTGTCGATCAGTGGGTGGTGAGCAATTGCACTGCGCATCATTTGTACATTCCAATCCTTTTATTATTACTGTTGTCATTTTATTAGTGTTATCATTATTAGTGTCTTCTTTTCTGTTCTGTTAAACCATTCTTATCTCAACCCACGAGTTTTACTTCTTTTCCCGATTTTTCTCCCCCGTCCCACTGGGTGTGGGGGGAGAGGGAGTGAGCAGCTGCGTGGTGCTTAGTTGCTGCCTGGGGTTAAACCACAACAACCTGTCATCGGTTCCAGAGGACAGTCTGGGACACTACAGCTGTGTTTGTTAGTGTTAGTACAGCCACGGGCCACTGCAGGGTGATGGCCGTGTGATGGAGTACTGCATCGTGCTCAAAGACTGAGCCAATACGTGTCTGGGTCACCCTGCCAGATCTGCACAGAAAGTTATTTTTCTCTGTGCTTCCCTTCAGCTGAGTAATTGCTTTGTGAGAGTTTGTCATCTGCTGCTGCATGAAGTAAGACAGGTCAAGCAGCCACTGAGGTGGCTTCTGTTCCTAAATCTGTCATGTGCCAAGCTGAATGGCTTGATCTGATGCCTCAATTGCTCCTTCTGTGAAATGGAGATAAGCGCTACGTTCCTCCATAACTTTCTGGGAGATGTACCCATGGAAAGTGTTACATGGGAATTGCTGTTCTTGTTCAGGCATAGATTAGGTGGTTGGGAGTCTGTTAGCTCCCTGCTCCCAGGATTCAAACCAGCTGAAAGCACAACCAAGAAAAGCTCTCCTAGCCAAACAAGTATCTATAAACTTCTTTGTTGGCTGATCTGTGCTCTGAAGGATTTCAGCAGACTTTATCCTTGCAGAATACTCAAGGTCCACCTAGCACAGGGTAAATCTCCTGCGTATTCAAAGTAGGGCATGTGCATGTTCTCTGCTTGTTCTGGGATGCATGGGGAGATGCTAAAGCCGTATACAATATACACGTTATTCTGAGTCCTTCCCGTGGTGGAGTGACACTTCAAGATGCCCTGTTAGCATGAGTTGCCCAGTTAATGCGTTGGCATGGGATCTCTAATGTACCCTATCTCACAGAGGTTTGGATATACTAACCTATATTTTCTGGGGTCTAGAAATTAAATGACTTCTGAGCCCTTTGCCAGACCTGTGTAATGCCTGAATTGGGCAAGGTTTGTCCCTGGCAGTTTTTATGTCTTCTGTAACTTTATCATCTTTTTCTGCTTCTTGAGTATGTCAGCTATATAGGTCTATTCAACCAAAGAGTTTTACAGAATACCTGATTATTAGAGTTCTTATTTTTACTCCCAACTTTTCAGTCATGAAAACAATTTCAAGGCCAGCAGGAGCTGATGAGAAATGCCAACTGCCATTATACCCCTCTGGGCTTATTTTCTTATGGAGACTTGCGTACTATATTTTTCAAGGAAAACCCCAAAAGGTACAATGATGCATTTAGGAAGGTTTCTAGGAAATGCAGGAGTTTTGTGCTGTGACAGGATTATAGACTAGGCAGTGCAAGAGCCCAGGTACCTGCAGTATCCCATCGATCCTGCTTTTGTTTAACTGATCTTTCAAACTTCAAGTCTCCCTTGCAGCATCGCTTCTAACACCCCTGAACTTCCAGTGAAGTTCTCCCAGGGCTGTGCTGGCCACTGGAGGCTGGAAGGCAGCAGTAAATCTGTCTTGATTTAATTGAGCTGGTAACTTTGATTCTGATCCTGACAAGGAGCTCCTATGATGAGCCAGAAGAGTCTTCTGCAATTTCATGTTAGCTCAGGGCAGCACCTGAGGACCTCCACCTTTCTGCACTGTTCCAGCACTGAGTTTGCAAAGCAGGTGCCTTCCAGGCTGACAGAAATTGCTCATGGTAATGGACTTTCACAGCTGTTTTTCTCAGTGGCCTCAGTCCATGTTGGTCAAGTATGACAAATGTTAATGAAGCTGTAGAGTGTTAAAATCCAGGGAGTGACTGTGCTGAGAAAGACTCACAACTGTCTGTCCTGGTCGGAGCTCATGGAGTATCTCCTGAGTAATGTTCTGTAATTGAGCTGGACACTGAATGTGAATCTGTACGTGTGATGGCTGCTTCATTGTTCAGATAAACGAGCAGAACAACATCTTTTCCAAACATGCAGTTCTTGCAGACTGTCTTTGAGTTTCTTAAAGTCTTCACTGTAAAAATATCATGTCCATTACCACTTTTGAGTCCACTCCAGATGCACTCTGTTAAATTAGCTATAAATATGCTCCAACAGATAATGTCAAAGTAACAACCACCACAAAAGCAGGTAAATAAATGAAGGCTGTGTGTTCATGCTTACTTCAAAGAGGGTCTGTCTCGCACCCCACTGAGTGATCCTGCAGAGGGCTTTCATCACCAGGGAAGACCTGCAAATCACTGACAGTTCCCTAGGGAGCAATGGAGAAATGGCATTGAGCTGTGAGCAACCAATAAAATAGTGCACGGCCAAAACATCTTACTGGCTGCAAGTCTTGAAGGGTAGGTCTGGGATTTGCACAAACAGGAAAACAACCCAAGACTTTTCCTCTCCTCTGGTTGCATCTCTTCTGTGTTGTGTCCAGCAGTTAACCTTTAGGGGACAGAACAGACAGAGGTGCAGAATTCATCTCATTTTCCTCCATACACTGCGAAAAGAGCCTAACAAGTTGCAGGATGATGTTTAGATGGCCCACATGGGGTGTGATGTGTTCAGCACAGAGAAGCTTCATCCAGGGTTTATCAAGAGAAGTCCATTGTGTTGTGGAGTTTATAAAGAGCTCTGGATACAGTGAAATAGTTTTGCCAAGGTAGCAATAATCTTCTTCCAAAATGCATATTATTGGGCTATTGTAAATGCTATAGGTGAATTGTGGTGCATAAGGTCAAGGGACAATTGCTTTCATCTGTCTGAAATGTACTCTGAGAGCCTATTAGTACATCGTGTTTAGTGTTATCCTGGCTGAGTTAATTCAGTCCACCTCTGGCCAAATGCCGCTACATAAACCTTGCTGACATTTTCATTTCCATCTCCAGCAGCCTTTGCTGGCAGCAGACCCTCTGATTTCCTCCCACTCAAGTTTTAAAAACTTTGGAAGAATCTCTTCTTTGTGCAAAACTATTTGATCTTCTTTCACTGCCCAAGGAAACACATTCTGGCAGGAACATCACTGAAAAAACTGGTATAACCAACTCTAATGGACATCGGCTGTTTATTGTGTGTTCTTAGCCTTCACCTCCTGCAGATGGAGACCAAACCAAGAGGGAATGAAAAGTGAGATGGTAGAGGCCTTTACTACTTCTCTGTATCACCTTCAATGATTGGTCACCCAGAGTTTGTAGGAAGGGTCCTTGAACGTCTGTGGGTGCTGCTGTAACAGAGAGGAACGTGTCTCATCCCTTACAGGTTGACCATCACCCTCTATGCCTGTGGCTTGTACCACTGCTAACTAGGCTTTTCTGGAAATCCAACCCTCTTTCTCCAATCCTTCCTCCAATTTACTAAATTCCCCCTGCAAACTGTAATGGGTGACAGGAGAACACCACCAACAGCAGCTGGTTTTGGCTCCTATCTTTCTCCTGTCTTTATCTCCTACACAACACTAGGCATTTCGTGCCTGCTTTGTCTAACCTATTTTTACACATCTCCCTTGCAATGTGATGAATTGTGTCCTCTGGGTGCCTGTTTTTCTCCATTAACGGTCAAGAGAGTCCAGATAACTTCTTCAGATGGAGATGTCAACACTGAGGACATTTACATTTGGACAAAGAATATCAGTCCAGAGTGTCTAAAGGGTGAGATTCATCTCATCATGCTTTAGGTGTCCAGAGAGTGGATGTCAACAGCTGAGCCAAGGCATCTAGACTTTTTTCTCCCTCAGCAGAGACAACTCATCCTCAGATGTTTGAAAGAAAAGATGAGTAATCTATCCTTTGGCTATAAAAGGAGTCAACGTGGCTAGCTGAGATGTCAATATATATTTTGCAGATGACTCAGAGTGGGATTTAGCTGAAGTGCCTCACACAGTTGCAAAGCAATGGCTGAGCCCAGGTCTATGGTCACACGTCATTTGTCAGCAGCTCATCTGGCTCTGCTCTGCTCCTGATGGTTTAAGGAAAAAATATCACCTAAGTCTAGTCCTTCTGAACCTGCTGACTGAATTTCCCCAGACTCTAGCAATAGCAGGACCAAAATCCAACCCCCCTTTTGACTCTGATGTCCTGCCACCACAGTTTAGCAGCAAATAGATTACTCACATCAGGCATCCATATCTCTAAACATGCAAATAGCTCAGTCAGAAAGAAATAAGCCTCTGAGTATGCTTGCTGGGGGAGACGAGGATACAGAGGAAGCTGATGTTGGCTGTTACCTTAGCAACAATCTCCATCTGGTAGGAATCTGAAGCAGGTGGTCTGACCCCTGGCAAAAATGTTTGAACGTTTAATGACTTTAATAACTGAATAATTCTAGGCTGTTATGACAGGGAGTAGCATGCAACCCCAGTTGAACAACACTTGTAACCATAATGGGTGAAGTCAACATGGTCTCGTTTCACATGGTTAGACTTTGGCAAAGAAAGTGACACGAAAGTACATGCAAGGTACTGTGTCTGAAAGAAAATGGGCCTGATTTTCCACTTAGACCAAATTTATGTTATTCTAACTCCATAGAGAATTGAGTCAGTGTTTCTTTCTAAAAGTAGACAAGGTGGTTTAGGGTATTGGTAATATAGTAATATCAAGCTGTTACACAGTGTTGTTAATCCATAGATTTCAATACCCATTAATGCCACAGAAGGGGAGGGTACAATTCCTTTGCATTTCACCTAATAATGTATTTTAAATCTTTTTTATTGTTATTATTTTATTGTGTGTTTTGGTGTGGCTGAGTAATTCAAGATTGGTGCCCTAGAGAGTTTGGCTCAGCCTTGAGCTTGTTTCATGGACAGTCTGTAGGGCCCTTTTTGGCTGAAGTCCTGTTAAGAAGTAATAGAAAAAGACTGTACAGGGCTGCCTGCTTTAGTGGTCCTAAAACCCAGAGGCTTTATGATGTATTGTACAGTGCCATCTGTTGTTTCTTTACCTGCAATTAACTTAAAAGCAAAGATTTAGGTTGGAAGGCCACTTTGGAGATCCATCTAGTGTAACCCCCTGCTGAAAGCAGGACTCAAAGTAGGGCTTACACACAGGGAGAAGCTCTTGCCATAGGCATGTTTGTGACAAAGGCTCTTCTACCTGAACCAAAGAGCTTTGCTCTGGGGCACACTTCTATCTTCACATGCATTTATTTTGTCTGACTGATGGGAGGAAGATAAACTGCAATTTTTTTTTTTTTTTACTGTGTTCTGCTGGAACCTTTTGTTGCTACAGGCCACCGATAATTGATTTTTTAGAAATTATAATCTTACTATTCATGCCACATTTTCTATTGTATCATGGGAATGGCTATCTTGCCACCTACTTTTCCCATGGTACGAGCCATTTCATGCAGACCAAGTGAAATCTGGTCACCTAGCACCGACTTCAGCCTTATCTTATCCTGTGTCTTTCATATTATTTAGTACAGAACTATGACTCTTCCTGGGCTTTGGCCCATACCGCCAGCAGCAACCCTCCCATTTGGGCTAGCAATCCATGCTCCCTTCATAGTCCTGGGTAAATTCCCCATGTTCTCAATAGTCCCTGGTAAAATAAGCTGAAATACCTATTTCTTTTCACTGACCCTCAACGGAGCCCAGGATGACCATCTCAGAAGGAAGGACCTGCATTAATTAACCATTTAACACTGGCCGGGTCTGCCTGAGAAACTGCCATGGAAATGGCTTCTTGCAGGATGCTTTAACCTGCTTCAAAGTTTCCTGGCTCTGGAGCTGCCAGTGATGACAACTGTAGCACTTCTCAGGATAAAAAGCACTGGGGTAATATGAAAAAAAGAAATAGAGGTGACAGTCAGGCTGTTCTCTGACCTACTCTCTGTTCTGCATTTTGCAAACGGCGAGAAGACTGAATTAGTACTTAAACTAGGGGAAGCAGCCAGTTGCCACCCCTCAGTCCTTGACTTCTTTATTTCTTTGCATCAGTGATTCAAAACCCACTCCCTGGAATTTGGCCTGGATGCATTCACTGAAGAGCTGTGTGACATTCCCCTCACCAATGCATGAGGTCCAAGAAGCTGATGTGGTTTGTAGTAGTTGACTTATTTCATTTGTTCACAGAAAGTTTGGTTTGCCTTTTAATATTTTTATAAATCAATAAGATTTACATGCAAGGAGGTCAGTATCCTATGTTATAACTGAAATGTTCTTTAGCTGGCAGAGCCATGTCTTGCCCTCTCCATATAGCCAAAGACTCCTTGGAGATTCATCAGTTACTGATTTTAAACAGCGAGGAGGTGAAAAGTCAGGACATCTAAATAAGCCTTATCAATCTGATGATAAATATAAGGTTTGGGAAGCTTGAAAGTCCTTGCAGGGGCCTGACTTTGCACTTTATAACCTTATGAAACACAAAGCCCGTGCTCATAGAAAGCTGGTGAAAGGATTTTGGGCTCTGTAGGCAAAATAATTTTGGGATCTGCACAGAGGAAGACAAAACTCCTCTAGGATAACAAGGTGGGATGAGCTGTGGAGAACTGGGTTTTCTGCCAGCAGAGAAGCAGAAGTGGAGCTGCTGGGAAAAACATCATGCCTCCATGCCTTGCACCCCAGCTTTGCCATGGTGGCAGACGTCATCAGAGAGCTGCACATCTGTGCCCTGTTCTGATATGAAACACATAAATCAGTTATTCTGTATGAAGATTTGGCCACCACTTCCTTGGGCATATGTAAAGCAAGGAATGGGGTCTTGGGGGGGCCACTTTGCCACTCCAGGCAGCTGCCTACTTTGCCTAAGGTCAGATCAAGTGCTAGCCTTAAAAATGGGTGTTTGGGAATCCTAGTGCCTGAGTATCTCACTTGCACAGATGAAGTCTGGCCTGAATCACTCAGTTCTGAATTACTCCTCTCATGCTATTTACAGAATTTTCAATTTCTGCCCACAGATCAGTAGGAAAACGCACACACAAGTCTCATTCACTCATGTAATTTAGATTTTGCAATGCAGTTTAAAGTTATCTTTAAATTCTCTGTTAGTATTTGTATAAAGGAGAACAATCAGATAAAAATCCAGATAACTTGAAGATCTTGTGACATGAAAAACCTTTGTAAAAATTGTGGGCTTCTTGTTTTGTTTTTTAAAAAAGGACTCAGTTCAGTACAGGTTTCATATTTATATAAGAATCAGAAAACAGATTTCTTTGCAGCAAGCAAATAGACGACTGTGTGGGGATGGATACAAAGGCAAATGTAAGCTGAAAAGAGATAAATTAATTACAAGCCTGGATGTTGCATGTTCCATAGAGAAAGCTCTGTTAATTGAAATGAAAAAATTCTTTGCCTCATTTCCTTTCACTAAACCTATCCTTGGAAGAAGTCTTTGGTCAAAGTGATGAAAGATTCCCACATCTGTATAACTAATATTGCAGCATGTGGGGCTTGAAGCCGGGAGGGGATGGCACCGTGTTCAAAACACTGAATACTCCAAGGACTGTGTTTTCTCAATGCATCCAGAACAAGGGCTCCAAGTGGAGTCTCCCATAGCCCAGCTGAGCACTCCAGTGCTCAGGCTGTTCATCATTCTAGGATGGATTGGTCTTTTTCTGTTCTTAATGAAACTTTTCAAAAGCTTCTGACTGTTCTGATGCAAAATGAAAACAAATGTGCAAACCTCAAATAGTTTCACAATTCATCTTTTCCAGCCATGCCAGATTCTTGGAGTGTGTCATTAATCTTTTCAGTGGGATAGCTGGGTTTCTTACCAGGGATTTGCTTCTTGCTTACTTTGGATCTGTAAGCCTCTTGTCTTCTTCCACACTCTCCGTGGATAAATGAGAGGCAGTGCAAAAGCTGTGCCTCTGACTGAGCCCATGCTGCTGCTGCTGCTGGTTAGGTCCTGCCTGCCCAGTTCCTGGTAGATAAACCTTTATCTTGTGATGCTTAAGGATGTCATCTGTGGTGTCCCTTTCCTGAACTTCATCGGTCTCATGGTTTTTGCAGTGTGTTCCTCAAGGGTTGCTGGATGTGGCTTTCTAATTAAGGAAGGGTCTCTATTCTCAGTTGGACACAATGTTCCCTGCCTATCCATCCTGCTTTACGAAAGGCTCACATGCACATCCAGTTAACAAACTGTTCCGGGAGCAAAAACATTCTTCTACGTTTGCCATTGTTACAAGACCAGACAAAACATCCTTGTGGAAATTAAATGCTGCATGTGTGTTTGAGTTACTAGTAGAGCTGTGGTCTTTGTCTAATGGGAATAGAAATACAGAGACATAACAGAAATTAAACGCATTAGCCTGGCTCCATGGTTACTAAGAAACAGAAGGATGCTGGTACACTATAGTTATTTCATTCCCAAATGAGGAAGGGCTGCTCAAGCTGAAAGAAAAGTTTCTTTTTTTCAAACGGTTGTATTTCTGTAAAGCAAGAGCAAGCACCCCTATTTAACCTGCACAGCCAGTAAATGGTCCTGTTTGTTTTGCACACTCTGTCCTTCCAGCAAAAGTTGATATGCACCTTTTTTTTACTTAATTAGTTTTTCTCTTTTTTGTATTAAACCACGTTGCCTTCAGCAGACCATGTTTTATTCTCAGTAGGTAAAAATAATGAAAAGGAATTACTCCAGATGAAGCAAAGCTTCCCACCTTCTTTGCAACTGAGCTTCAGAAAATCAGCAAGACAAGTCAGAAACAGAAGCAAAGGCAAGTGTCAGGTTTGGCAAACAGTCTTATGCTTAAAAGGAGTGAGGACTTTTTCTGCCAGTCTCTAGTCGGTCATCTCTCTTGGCAGGGAACACCAGACTCACTAGGCAGCCAAGGGAGTGGAGGAGAAACACCCCTGCCTCTTCCTCCTACCCCTCAGATTTCACCAGCCAGCTGCTTGGGGAACATCCCCATTGCCTCAAAACGACTCAGAGAAGGAAGGTCCCTGGCTGCACCCTCAGGATAAACAGCAAAAAGCTCCCCTTGGGTAAGGCTTTCCTGCTGCCACCCGCTCCAGTTCACGCAGGCTCCTCCCTGCCTCCGTTAGTCATCTCTGCCCACCCGCTGATGTTCATCTGATCCTTCTTGCTTACAGACCCAGTTCTTTCTCTATGGTGAGCCCTGGAAGGGAGTTTCATCCAATTCAGCTGTTAATATTTGATTATGCCTCTAGTGAAGTGAACACTCATTAAGTTAATTTCAGCAACAATATAAACATCAAAGGACTAAATTAGTTGTAATAGCAGAATGTGATGGGCTGGCATCAATGCTTATTTATTGCATTCTGCCGCTTCCTAATGCTGCTGCTGTTGAGGACAGAGCATGGCTTTGGGGGAACTTTTAGGTTCCGCGTTTCAAACCTGACTTAAAAGTCTGAAAGAGTGACTTGCATAGAGGAGAGCAGAGGTTTGCAAGACCTGGCATGAGTGTGCAGTCTCACTCTGCTGAAATACATCAACTATGGAAAATAACGGATATAAATAAGGTTAGGATTTCTGTGTGCTCCTTGTATCCCTCTAGAAGACTGGCAGCTCTCAGCTGCTTTGTGCTTACTGGTTGGGATGAGCACTGGAAGATTTGGGATAATTTCAGCTCCCTAGGAGTCTGGTATTTCTAATGGAAAACTCTGTTCTTTTTGTTTTGCTTTTCCCTTTCAAACCCCTCTAACTGATTTCCATTAAAATTATAAATTAACATTTTGTGGGGATGTTTAGATTTCGACTGCAGCATACCAAAATGTATACTCTAAACTTTTGGTTTCCTCTTGCTGCTGGTTCACTGCAACAAGCTAAAAGGCTTTATTTTGACTTTTGCTAAAATGACTTACATTCTGTTAAAACCTGAATGTTACTATTTATGATGAATGTTGCACAGTCACTGTGAGTATTTATAAGGTAAAGCAACATTGTGATATGTAAATGTTGCCGTAAAACTTCCCTATTTAAACAAAGTTTGAAATGAAACAAAAATATTTACCTAGTTCACACCTGTTCCACAGGAAATAGGAAATATTGACTTTTCAAAGTTGTTTTCATCCCAAGTTGCAACAAATATGAATTACCCCTGAAAATGTTATTGTTTCTGGCTATCCTTGTTATTTTCCCTTAAATAACAAACATTTCCATGTTTTCTCATGCTGTTCTGCACCTGGTTTCCCATTTGTTCATTCTGTGTTGATTACCTGGTGCTACCCAAACCCCAGCAACTTGCTGGTTTCTCCAATTTCCAGTAGCACCATCACTCTCTTGATTTTCACAGTAGGGCGTATGAGGACTATGCAATTGGCAGAACTGAGCTAATTGATTGCCTCATTTAGCTCTTCGAAGACTGAAACAATTGCACAAAGTCCCTGGTTCAGTAACAGATGAGGATTTGCAAGCCGATGAAAGGCTTTGCTTGTGTTGGGCATGACATATAAATATAAAAACTGTTGTTTTATCTCCTGTAAGTATAATTACCTAGTCAGATGAGCGATTATAGCACTCACAGTATTTGCTCTGGAATTAAAGCACTTGCAGGGCTATGAAGTATTGTACATGCCCTGGTAAATCAAATCAATTTGAAAACGACATCATGTATTATAAAGTCAAGAGCAAGAACAGGAGGCAGGGACCCTGATTCACAAAACATTTCAGTGCAATTCACCTTCTTGCATGGTTTCATGGGTCTTCTCTTTGTTATTCCTTCCCCTCCCTGGATTTTGGACCATTCTCATTTCTCCCAAGTCAGTGTTGCTTCATCCAAGATTAGGAGATTTATCAGGTGGATGAAAGAAGGTGTAACCATCCACCACAGTCCTCCCGCCGTGCCAGCACCTGTCCGTGACCCCAGCCAGGCTGTAGCTCTGCAGCTCGGTACAACCTTCTAATTCTTTCTGTGCATTTCCCACACCGCGTGCACCCCCGTTTGGACACCGCAGATGGGTAGCTACACGTTGTACCAGCCTCTGTGTTTGAGTTTTGCCCTGGTCCGGCTGCTGTCTGTTGCAGTTGTAAATTCATTCCTCAAATCCAAAATTCATTTGAAGAGCATGTTAGAGAAGGGAAAGAAACTATTTACTCCCCTTGCCTCTGTTCTTACAAATGTCTCTTTATATATTCATTCTCCTTGAATGCTTGACAGAAATTCTTTTCAGACATTCTAAATATTGCTAGCAGTTCCAGGTAGCAGGGCAAGTATTACTGCCTTACAAATGGAACCGCCTGCTTGCTTTCTCCTTCTGCAGGGGAATCCATGAGGAATGGCTGAATGGTGGGCTGCGAGTGACGTGGGTATGGCTCATGTACTCTCTCTCAGGTTATTTCCATTTCACTTTCTAACAAGTCTTGGTAAAATGGTCATGCATTTGCTGGAGTCGTAGCTCCAGCTCATAGAGCACATGTACAGAACAGCATTTTACAATCACTGCCTTTACTGCAGACGTGCTTTAAATCTTTTATGTTAATATGTGATGGCTGCTCTATTCTTGACATCTCAGAAATCGTCTAAGAATGCCTGGCTAGAGAGGAAAACAGTCTGATGAAACAGCATGATACTGGGAATTGCACCTTCGGGGTTCTGTCCTTCACTTAATAATTAATTTCAATTTCTTGATGCCTCAGTTTACCCATCTGAACATTAATGTATTCTGGACAAGGCAATGAGATACTTTGGTTATAGAGCCTTGCACAGCTAGAAATGATGCTGATGCTTTCCTTTAGCACCTGACTGGCTAGCTGAGATCCTGCAGAGTTGATCAGATCAACTCTGATCAACACTTCTTAATTTTTTTCATTGCAGGAGGTGTTAGCGTTTTCGAAGTGGTCTTTTTCTGAGCAGTGAGCATCTGAGGTGCATTGAAATAACTAAAAAAAATACAGAAAAGACAGGTGCAATGTTATGTTAACTCATCCACTGTCATTAATTAAAGTCCAGTGTAAGTAGAAATTCTGTCCGTCCAATTAACTAAAGCAGGCAATATAAAATGCTCGTATTTGATTTCTTCTTCCTCTCTCTTCCTTTCCATCAACTATTTAACAGCACGCAGCAGGTAAAAGTGAACACACATGGTTCGTCTCCACTGTTTTTCCAAAACACGCTCGAGGCTGTTGAATGTGCTCTGAAGTGTTAATGCTGAACTTGGCTTGTTAAATGAATAAGCCCAGCTAGCTGGGGGTGCCTCCTCCTCGTTTCCCTTGATCTTGCATGGTTCCCCAGGTGCTGAGCACGGGGGAAGATCAGCCCCTCTTAGTAAGGGTGAGTGACTGCTAAGTCGGAGGGGTCTCATCAGCACTCCCACGCTGGCACTGGGATTCTGGCTACAGAAGAAAAGCAGTTGTCGCCATGGACACCAAACCAGGGAGGACTAATGAGAAAATATCGATAGGGTAAAATGTCAGCGACTGAAATCTAAACTGGCATGTGATCTTTAAATAAGAGAGGTGAATCATCTCTTAGTTGTGAGGCAATCTCTGACTGCAGGGAAGCGTTGGCTTTGGGGAAACCCGAGGGGTAATTTGCATCTTTCATTATTATTAATAGCAGTGTTACAGTACGGAGCCGCATCCCAGTGTGTTTAGATGCTGGATAAACAGAAAACAAAAACGGTGTCAGGTCCTGCAAGTTTGCTGTCTGAGTACCAGGAGGGGCTGGAAAGACTGAGCTGAGACCCAGGATATCTTAGACGCCAGACTGCTGAGCCCTGGCGCACTTAGTGCCGAAGTTGATGCTCGGGCAAGGACACATCCACAGACCCTGGGAGCAGCGCCACGTTAGGTACTGCCCTTGTAGTGACAGGGGAATGTTGCTGCTTTAGGTCCTGCCTTGTCCGGTCCATCCTTGCGGTATTTGCTGCAGTGTAACGCAGCCCCGATGTTCCCCTGGGACTTAAAACACACGACAAGGTCTTCCAGCCCCTAACCACTGCCACGGGACAGCTGTGATTTGGGAAGATAATACTGTCTGCTCTCCCAAAAACTAACAAAGACCTTACAAGTTAGCCCATTTATCATTCCAGAGAGGAATTTCTCATCAGTTTTCAAATCAGAACCTCCTCAAATCCCAGAGCTAATCAGACACTGATTTACTGCTTGGTTTTGCTATATAATTTGCAAAAATACATCCACAGGCTTGGCTGTAATGGCAGTGCCTTTACATTCTGTAGTTCTCTGAATATATCTGATTACATTAGTCAGAGTGTCGAAGTAGTTGTCAAATGGAAAGGACAGCTTCAATAGACCCAAGTTTACTGCTTAGAGGAACTGTAGTAGGAGAAAAGGAATGCAAGTAATTCACCAGCTAATGCAATTTTTGATTGTATGTATGCCAGCCATAAATAGGTTCCTTGCAAATGCACTTTAATGTGTTTCTGCTTCTCTTGGAATATTTTAATGGTCTTAATTTTTTAAAATCATACATTATCTGTGTCATATTGAGATCTGTCTCTTTAATGTTCAAGAAAAGTGTCCTGGAATGGGCTTTCCTGTGGCATGAGAGGTGATTGAGCAGAGACAGGACCTAAAAGATTAAAAAGCCTTATCTTGTTGTGAAAGACAGGGGAACTTCGAGAGGTCTCTTAATCAATGTGAGTAAGCCTGAAGGTACAGTCTGATGGTGTCTCAACGTGTCAGGTATGAGTGACGGCAAAGGAGCTGATTCCTAAGGTAGAGATTATGTTTGAGATCAGTTCTCCAAGATTTCCTTCTGGGAAATCTCATGAGAACACCACATGGAGAGGATTTATTGTCAAGGAGAAGAACAAGACAAGCAGTTTTGTGGTAATAGGGCAGTTCCTTTTCAGAAACTTCCAGGATGAAAATGGACCTTCTTGAACTTAGAAAAAGGGAGGGGAAAAAAAAAAAAGAAAAACAAAAAAGAAAAAGGAAAAGAAAGAAAGAAAAAAAAGGTACTTTGTTTGAGCTTTTTAGGAAAGTAATTGTCTGTTTTCCAATTCCCAGTGAGGTCTCCTCTCCACATGCAAATGATAGTTTACACCCTTCCTCTTCTCACACCCTCCCCATACCACTTAGCTGAGGTCACTACCAGCTTGGGCAGAGCCCTGTGCTCACGGAGGTGATTTTTTCCCCTAAAATGACTAAGACGCTGTTACACACTCGCTCTGCCAATCTTACTGAGGGGCACTGTTGCGGTGAGAAGGGGAGAAATGGGTAGCAAGGGAGATGATAGCAGGGGAGAAGGAGGGAACGCAGGTCACCACAATTGTTTACCAAGACCCTGTGAGATAACTGGCCACTTAGAGAACCAGGGTATGCAGCTGGGAACCTCACAGGCTCACAAGACAGAGCAAACACAAAGTATTTTATATTTTCCCTGTTATAGCGTTTTAATAACTTGCTAGTGCTCATTACCACATTGTTAAAAAAGTGTGGCAGACAGAATGGCTATTTATGGCTAGACAGTTGGGCTAGGATTTCAAGTCATTATTAATGTTGTTAGCTCCAACTCTGATGTAGACATTTTGGTCATTTAATCATATCGAAAAAAGATTTTTTCCCCTTTAATTTCAGGGGATTTTCAGATCTGTTCTTCAGATATACAATGTATGTACTAAAACAATGGTGGTCATTCTGCCTGCCAGGCAGACTCTGAAGTGACCCTTGAACTGCTTTATGATTGTTGCATTGTTATTGCTGGATGTTATGATGATTATTTTTTTAAAAGGACTAAAGCAGTGAGCAGGAAGTTAGTTTGCACTATATTATAATTAATGCAGAATAAATCTGACTGTAATCAGGATGTTTTGATTGCAGTCTAGTGGGATTTTTGAATGTCCTTTTTAGCCATGTCATCATGCAAACCTTATTTTGACACCATTAGAAGTAAGGAATCGAGACAGGAACTGAGGGTGTTGGAAGTACTCCTGTACAACTAAGCCCAGAGGAGAAGACTACTCAAACCCATTTGGTCCATTCCTGCTCACAGGCAGAGATCAAGTATCTGAGGAGACAGTTTAAGGGACAAATTTCCAGATTCTGATTCATAGTTATTGAATTTACATTCAGGGCTAAGACGAATTTTCCGTACCAGCATTTCCAGCAAAAAATTCTAAGGGATGTCAGTGCCAGAAAATTTTTTTAAGATTATGTAGAATGAGCCAAACCATCCTTTGCTGCCTTAAAATCTCCAAACTGTCTCCTCTTGTAAAGCTAACATAGAAGAGGTTGCTTTGGGATAGCTCTCATAATCCTTGTCATCAGTTCTTAACTGTTGCAAAGGAATGAAGGGTCCAAATTATCAGCAAAACTGTTTTGAAAGGGTATCAGTTTTAACATAAGAAAAGCAGGCTAATTAATCAGTGCAGTGACAAGAAAAGATATGGTTGAGTTTTCATAGAAAAATATATCTGAGCATAAATCCAGACTGTTTATTCAGGCCTTGTCTTCAGTAATCTCTCCTCTCGCATCCTAAAAATGTCAGCAGGTTCTCCAAATCTCTGTTCCCAAAGCCTTTCAAAGGACTTTTCCCCTGACAGCCAACAAACACGCTGATGAAACACTAACTCTGCTTGCTCATTTACAACAAGTACTCTTGGCAGCTTAATGCGCGTACACATGTTTTCGCAATGCATCAAACAGCAAGATTTGGGACGTAGGAGAAATCTACATTGTTGGCACAGATTTGTTCCTGATGGATAACACAACAGCATTTGAATAATTTTCAATACAAAATATTTTTGAGCGGACTAACATAATTGTTCCATCTCACAGTCATAGCAGGTGCCCCCGCTATTCAAACACAGCGGAGTTTAGCTCAGCTTAGCATTTGCATTGTCCCATATTCACCGTGTTCAATCTTTCAACCAAATCCTGGCTGGTGGTCTGATGGAAATGAATTGGACAGAAGCTACGCAATACTTCCTTTCCACTGAAATATTTAGAGACAAGAATACCACAGCTTTCCTTGGCGGTAAGAAGAAAATAGTTATATGTGGTATTTTGGGAGGGAAATAGCAGCTGGACCTTGGAGAATGGCTCATTCCTTCTCGAGGTGATGATTCCTTCTCAAAGTGTTGCTGAAGTCCAGTAGTTCACAGTCTCTCCTTGTATTTATGGTTTAATATTATGAGCTATAAAGTAGAGGTCCAGGAGTAGCTCCCTGAGCACCACTGGTGCTCCAGCAATGCCTGAGAGTGGGGCAAGCATACAGTGGGGAGCTGCAACCATATGTTGAGTTTAATTTGTCAGTACTCATGAGCCAGTCTCCCCCCAACCTGCTAACTGAAAGCAAATTAGCAAGCTAGCCATTTCCTGCGGCACAAAAGTCACCGATATCTGTAGCAAAACCTGACAATTTCTGTTACTGTTTTTCTGCTGTCTGAAGAGAGGCATTTTCCACAGGGCCAGAAAGAAGGATATTTCACATATAGCCTTCATCAATGACTGCAATTCCTCGGTGATTTTTGTTTAGCCTTTGAAAGAGAAGGACCGCTGTGCTGACAGGGTATTCTTCCTTTTTATTGTGGCATCCGAGCATAAATGAGATATGACAGAATATCTTCAGGTTGCCTTTGGCATAGTTTTGTGTTAAATGCTGCTTTAAATTGAAGGTTTTCTGCATGGCAGTGGCAGGACACACCAGGTCTACTCTCCTTTTCTGCATAGAGAATTTTCTTTTTTTCCAATTTGGGTTGAATTTATTTCTAGGTGCCTTCTGTCCTATTTTATGGTGAAGTACTAAGCTAAATAAATAGGATTTAGATTATTAGAATCCCTAGATGCACATTTGAAGCATCTCACAAAGCCATTAAGGATGGATAAGAGCTTATTTGGGTTCTGATGAGGTCCTTATGGTATAGCCTGTACAGCTTTGATAGCTTTGCTTTGATACCAGCAGTCAGATGTGTGTGCTCATGTTCCTTGACCAAAGGCCACATGAGTTGAATCCATCTTTAGTGTCCTGGACTGCAGTCAAGTTTGCTTATTAAAGGAAATTCTTGGTGCCCCATCCCTACAGGAAAATGGGGAATTTGGCCTCAAAACTACACCTCTCACCAGACACAGCATCACAGTACAGAAAACTCTCAGTAATGCTATTATTCTGCATGCTTGATAACCTTGACATCTATATTTTTTTCATGTGTAGTCACTGTGAAAAGTATTAAAAATGCTGTACAAACCCCACATCATTTAAACAAGGCTTCTGGAGTACAATGCCTCTATTTAAAATCAAAGACAAGCATTGAGGCCAGAGCTAAGAAAAAGATCTGCAACTTCATGGCAATTAACAAAGACAATTACATTCTTATAATGAAAAGATTTTTTTTTTTTTAAACTCTGTGTTTCTAATTATAATTAGGCAGTCATACATACACATCTCTTGCAGGACACTGAATTGAATTTAACACTTGCAGTAACCTTTTTTGAATGCTTACGCACGAAAATGTGTGAAATTCTGTCCCCAAATAATGACAGAATTAATTTTCTTTGTCTGATTCAGTGAATTCTTTGTTGTGCAACAGACCCAGAATTTAAGGCTGAAACCAGACCTTTTTAAGGAAAAAAAAAGAGTTTCTGATTCAACCCTGTGCTGGAGAATCTGCTTGCGTTGGGGACTTGCGTAGTCCTTTGAGAGTTCATTCACAGGTTCAAGAGCTGCTCTGAATGAGAAATTTATGTAGGGTGCTTGTGGAGGTTGCTTTTTTGGGAATCATATCACAGTTTCATATGGGGAGTGGCACAGGAAAAGAACATTATGGTCACTGTTAACTCATTATCCACTTGTTTGAAAACATTATTTTAAATTAAATTTAGCTATTACAATCTGATTTAGATACAGTGTATTAAGAAAGGAAAACTCTGGAGTACAGCATTTCCAGGAAAAGAGATCCTGCAGTTGCCTCAGTTGTGACCTCTTTATGTACCCCTGACCCACACAGATGATAAACACGTAAAGGGGACTACGACTCCTCCTCCCCCAGGCTCTATGGTCTTCTGGCAAGTTTAAGTTCCAGTCTGGTCTCGGAGCATCCCATCTGGTAGTAGTTCTGTGCCTGGGCATATTCTTGGCCCAGCTTTCTTAGTGACAGTATCCAAACTGGTAGTGATTGTGGTATGTTTCTGCAGACATCATTGCATAGAAGGATCCCCTGGAGAATCCCCAGGGAAAGGCTTTGGATTAACAGCAGAGGGAAGAAAGGGGGGCCTTGTGGCTGCAAAGCATGTCTCACTGTCATTCCTTCTGCTTGTTTATTCAAGGCCAGGGTCACTCACTGGGCTAGCTCTGTTCCTCAGAGCTCCAGGCTGCTGGAGGGAAAAATAAATGATAATTGGTTTTACAGTCAGCTGCCAGAGCTGCTACATGGGCTGTGCAGCGAGAGAAGCCATGACCCTAGTGAACGTTTGACAGCAGGCAGCCTTGTGAAATCCTAGTCATCCTCCTCCAGTTGTCCCAGAAATGGAACAAGATTCATAGCATTGCTCATGTTAATAGGCACTTAGAAGTGACTATACTCCAAATGAGTAGGGAGACGGACAAACTGACTGACTTTTAAGTAGAAATGTGTATCAGTCATGAGTTATGACATACAGGATTTATAGCTCTGACCTCAATCACACTAGCATGTTAGCTTGCCTGTCACAACTCCTTGTGGTGACGATGCCTTCACCGCATCCCTTGAGAAGCGTGCCAAGTGCCCAGCTGCTTCTTCTCTTTATAATATTTTCATCATGTCTCACCTAGAAGGTCCTTTATTTTCCTAGCATTGTTCTTTGCCAGGTGCTGACTCTGCACAGAGATTTGCTAATTGTAATTCAAATTATTCATTGCAGTGCAGATGAAGGCAACAAATTAATCCATTAGAATGTGAAAGATCAAAGCATCTCATCCCTTCTTCGATCTGCAAGGGAAAGCAGCAACCCAGGCATCTCTCAGAGCATGAGTAAAAGGCAGCAAAAGCAGCAGACTGAGAATTGGAATTTTCCTGCCACAGGAAGCACCAATATTTTCTCCCTTGTTTGTACTTGGGTGAAGGATAAAAGTGGAAAATGTCAAAGGACCTGCATTAAAAAGACCTTTTTGACACTACCACACAGAACACTTTCCATATGAGTTCAATTGTTTGTGTTTCCTTCTAGAATTGATACTCTGCACCTTATTCCCACTCATTCCTGACTTGAACTTCTGGTCTTCTTTGGACTGGTGCACCAATCCTGTACTGCCGTGGTGCATTACATCTGAAAAGAGAAGTACATGGTATCCATGCTGAATAACTGCTGGTAACTGCTTAGTTATGTGTGCCCAGGCAGTGGTACCAGTAGGTGCCACCAGTAAGTAGGTGGTAGGAATACAAACTGCTGGGAGCAGGTTGGTATTGACAAATACCTTCCAGCAGCCCAGAAAACTGCTATTTTATTAGAATAAAACAAGCCATTTAGCAGTGTAAGCCATTTTAACATGGGCCACTGAAGCTCACAGCTACCAGTGACCACTGATAAATGTCTACTTGCATGTGAGAAGTAGGAGGGCAAGTAGGAAGTGGCTTTTGACAATATATTAAATTCAGTTTGTAGCAAGGCTGATGGTTTAACACCATATGTGACTATGATCTATCTGTGGCCCAGCAGCTGCTTTGCTCTTAGCCTCTGAACTGATAGCAGCTGGCCTCAGGAAACCTTCTGAAAGGCAATAACTATTTCCTGGCAGATCAGAGAGTGGATAAGAGTTAGAGTAAGATATTTATTCCTTCTGTTTGCTTTCACTTGCTTTAATAAAAGTATAGCAATATTGCGGCTTTCAGTAATACAAGGGACTAATGAAAGATGCACGTGAAAATATCTGTCATTGAGGACTTTTACCACTACCCATCATAACATCTAAGCTACTTCCATAGAAAATCAAGAGAAACATCTCCTGAACTAGCTTCTGTCATCTACCTTTCCTCAAATCAGTTTAACTTTTTGTCTCCAACAGAAGACTAATTTCACTCTGCCAGACTCTTCTGGTCCAAGGTCAAGTCACCCTGGCTGAGGGCAGGCAGTAGAAATGACGAAAGGCTGAAATTGTGAGCTTCAGGAGAAAACAAAATAAAGGAATGCGTGAAATAATGCCAGTGTAAAGGTGTTAGATTGGCCTTTCCTATTTATCCTTTGTGCTCCCAGGTGGAGTAGGAAGGCACTCCACCTGAAGGATCACTAGGAGACTCAAAAATGTGTTAAGCAAGTGTCTTTTAGTCACCTTTTGTTCTGAGGGTTGAGGTGTTTAAGGGCAAAAAGTGAAAAAATAGAGAAAAACCAACAGAACAAAAAAAATGAATATCTACCTGACTCTTGAGATCATCCAGATCTACGTGGGCAGGCCCTGGTGCTTTTACAGTGATATCCACTCTTGTGCTTCCACTTAAATCCCACTCTGGTGATAAAAAAGCTTCATATACACCAGATATTTCTTAGTCCACTGTCTTAATATACTCACACACCTACTCCATTTTTTTGTCCCTACCATTACAGCCATGGTACCAAAATTGTGGCCTCACCATGATCATCATCTCCCTGAAACACTTTGGGAAGCTTTGCCTTGAATGATTCCTCAGCTGTAAATTCCCAGCAATGGGAATGAACAGCTGGTAAAGTGCATTTTTCTCATGGCCAACATTCAGACTGTCATTATGGTGCTGAGCTTTCTTCCTGGTTGGCAGCTGTCTCTGGGATGGAAACTTGCTTTGGTCATGACTTTGTGGCTGCAACATGCTAGAAGTGAGACAGACTCTGATAGAGACTGTACTTGTGTGTCTAGCTGGACACCCCAAGCTGACAATCTGTCTGTCTGTCTGACTTATTGCTATCTATCTGTGAAGGTCTTTCTCCCAGGAATGCCAATCATCATGGTAACCTGGCTGCCAAAGCTAATGTTTTACTCTTTTCCTGCAGTTGTGACCAGGGAATAGCTCACATATCATGGCCTTGGAGGCCCCATGAGGACAGATGGACTCACAGTAAGCTGCCGGCTGTCCTTACCCCTGTGGTAACACAATGCCTTTCCCTGCTTTTCCTCTATATTTCTTAAATTAAGACTTAGACCATACAGAGCAATACAGATATATCTGGGCTTCTTTTCAGTGTCACCAAAAGCCATTGGTGTTCTTGGCCAATGATCTTCTTTTCCCTGAGGATAAGCCCAAGATACCGGAGGTGGGGAGGACTGGAGATAAGGATGTTGTACCCTTGTGAGCCTATCTGCCCTCTGTCACCATCACAGCTACGTCCTGCTCCAACCGGGAATTGCTCAGCAGGCTGTTTACTGCTGCCAGGCTCGCTGGGACAGGTTGCCTGATGTCTTTTAGCCATGGATAGTGGCAGGGGTGCAGGAGGGAAGAAAGGAGGTTGCTGGCTTCTTTGCTCTGGAAAAACTCACACTTCACATGCCATAAGGGAATGTACATCTCTGCTTGGCTGACTCATCTGTCATCCCAGTAAAACAGCTTGACAGCTTGCTGCTCGCGCCTGTGTGCAGACACGGTCACCAGATCAAGGCACAGAGGGTATACATTTAACAGAGGGAACTCCCAGTTGCTTGCTGCTTCTTTCAGCAGAGCCTCTCCAAAAGAGCTGTGATTTTTTTCTTGCCTCTCTGGATTTACTCAGAAGTTCTCTTCTCCTGGTAAAGGACATGGCAAAATGAACACACTGATGGTGCAGGCAACTGCAGACCTGCACCTTGGATGACTGGGGTGATGACTGAGAACTTGACAGTGGAGGAGAGAAAGAACAAGACCTAAGGGCCAGATACTTATCCCAGTTGCACCATTACAAATCTATTGTTGTTCCTTAGGTGTCAAAGGATGTGCAATACATTTCTCAGAAAGCAAGTCAAGTGGACTGAAAGCTGCTACTCTAGCAGTGCTGAGACTGCACACCCAGGGAGCAAATAGTTTGCAAGCGAAAGAGCAGCAGAGAAGTGCCTGCTCTCTGCATCTCAGGTGGGCTTACAGGGGACATGGGTCCTCACCACCGCACAGGATGGGAATTGACAGAATGCAAAGGTGACACTGTACTGTTAGCCTTTTTTAAAAACATAGGCAAGGCCTGCTGAAGTGCGTTGTCCCTAATACACCAAAGGTAATTGCATGCTAACTGATTTTGTCTAGCCAGACTTTTGATTAGTCTGTGTGTGACATTGATCATGTAATTTCATCAGCCAACTAACCAGCTGGGGAGGGGAGAAAGAATAATAAAGTACTGCATTTTTCTGCCTGAAGGAAAGACAAGTCCATGACAAACCATGTCTCTAAGAGATGTTAATTACAGTGGTCCCTCTGGGGAAGACTCCCATAGTGGCCAGCCTTGTCAGGGGCTTCAAATTAGTCTCTTCTTCCTCTCCCTGTCCATCGTGCCAGTCTTTACCAGGTATTTAATTGGCTCTCCTGCAAAGTGAGAAGTGTCTCTCACACCGAGTCCAGCGTTTCCTATCATCAAGGCCCTTCGGACTGGGGATCACTGGAGCTAACCTTCCTTGGGTTTAGCTCAGCAGATTGACCGTCCAAAGAACAGCAATGAGTTGAGAAGCCCCAACTTCCCTGCTGCAGGCCCTTTAGCTCATGCTGTTCTAACATGGGATTTAAGAGGATTTAATTTAATTCCTGTAAAATTCTTACTGGGAGCACAATGTACCATCCTGATCATCTACCACCTGTATGCAGGGGATGGAGACCCCAAACCTACAAGCTTATAACTGTGGATCAAGAGAACACCCTAACTGTAGAGTATAATCTGGGGGCATTACTAGAATTTATCCTTGTTCCCACATGCCTGGCAGCAGGATCCCTTCCATGCTTCTGGACAAGTGAGTTGGTCAAAGCCATGTTAGTGGCACTTGTGCAAGCGCCCTGTGTCTGCACGGTTGAATGTAACTCAGTGAGCACTTAATTCCACGTATACACACTACTGTTCTTCAGGGACCTTTCTCACACGACACTCAGAAACTCCTTATTTGGCATGTCCTTAACAAGACTTAATCTCCTTTGTCGCACTCTTTTAACAAAGCTTCATTAGATACTATCTCGAGCTGTTTTCTCTGGTGGAAATGTAGTGCCTATCCAAGAGAGAAATCTTGCCGCAATGCAATTAGTTGAAAATTGCACATGCAACAAGTGTATAATTGAATTTTTATTAATACACTTTGCTTGCATTCTTAATTTCTTTGCGCAAAATGTTTAGCTGTATTTTCCTCTCCAAGAACTACAGCAACTTTTTTCAAAGGCGGTTATTGTCACACTTCTACTAGGAAAAGTTAAAACGTAAAATTTTGCTACTATCTAATTAACTTTCTTTTGCTCTGTAGTTAAAAGGTAGTTAAACCCCTAAGCATTCATTCAACTTTAATGAGGATGGGAAAGTAATTGCATATGTATTTCTGTATAATTATGACTTAATTGCATTACCAGTAGATTTATCTTCTGCTTATTTAGCCAAGCTCAGAAAATAATGTATTAAGGATGAGATGATGTTTGTTTGGACTGTTTCAAAGAACAACACGATTAGGAACAGAGTACTCTTACACATGAGTACATATAAGAGGCATAAGTAAAGGATTTTTTTACAGATTTTCCTAAAGACCAGCTTTAAATGCTTGTTATCAGCTGTGGAGATGTCAAAACGCTTCAAAGATCAGCAGGAATTCAAGATATAAATCTTTCTAGTGTCCATTTTTCTGACTGGTTCCGAACATCTCAAACACCTTTCGAAAAGGATCTTAACGCTTCATTGTCACTTCTAATGTAATTCAGGCATCGAGAAAGTCGATTTTGCTGGTCCAAGGAAAAACACTTCATGTTTGAAGGAGCTGTGAGCTGTTGGAAAATGCTATCTTCTTACTTTGGTTCTCCTGTGTCACTGTGGTCCCATGTTGCTGTTGAACACGTGGATGTTCCCTAGGGCCCGGGAAGACATTCTGTCGTCTTTAACATGCAAGTCCAAAAGTCAGGGAAATGGGAATCATTGTGCTTTCCAAATGAATTTATAAACCACTATTATTTCAAGGTGAATAGAAGGAGCCATTTTAGAGTGATGTTTCAAGGGGCAATAAAAGCTACTATCTGAGAAAATAAGGCTGTATCTATACTAGTAAATTCAAGAGACTCATAGAAATAAGATTGATTGTTACTAAACTCCTGTAACAGTCTCTGGAACAAATTTGTTCCATGTTAACTGATGCTCTCTCTCTCTTGTGTGCTCTTCTGGCAATGATATTGATATTTCCTAATGCTCTTCATTATAGTACCCAGCCTTCAGCTTCTTGGGAATGTGTCTGATTCTACATTTCAGCAAAGATTTTTCATGCTATATGTCTACTTCACATTATTTCTTTTCTTTCAGCAAGACCTGTACAGTATTTTTCCATCAAGAAACATAGAATACTGTGTTTAGGCAGTGTTAGAAAATACTCTGTGAAGGCCAACACAAAATGAACTTCTGCTGGATCACATTTATCTTGTGAAATAGTCAGGCATTTGCAGATTAAAGTTCAGTGCAAACCAAGTGCTTTGTACTATTGTACAAAACAATAAAAATAAAAAATTCTCAGAATGAAGTGTTGATCTAAAATATATACCACTTATGCTAATGCATATATGCAACATGTATACTCAATATTCTTTCAGATCACATTTTTAATACCGGTTTCATTTTGGTCATAAATGATACAGTCTCTTCCCAGATTCACAATCCTTTGTGAGTGGCTCTTCCATTCTCCACACAGCTTAAATATCTGTAACTTTTTCTGGAAAAAGCTCTCTTTAATCAGAACTTTGTTTCTGTTTCTGACCTGAAGAAAATAATGATAATGAAAACAGAAAACTGAAAACTTTAGCTGGAATCCATCTTTTTATTGCCATAGTTATGGAAAATTTAGACCAAATATTAGACCAAATTTAGACCAAAAATTTAAACCAAATATTTCTCAATAGTTGTCACACACAGAAGACCAACTCTGCAAAGCATTTAAATGCATAATTGTCATTGATTTTTAGTATGACTTAGATGATAAATTCTTCTTTTGGATCGATGCCTGAGTATTTGGGCCTTGAGAAAGGGTCACCTCTGAGTTCATTACAACAGAATCCTGCCTGATATTTCTTGGGAGAAGCAATATATTAAAAAACCAGGAATGTGTGGGAAGGTCACCCACGCTCACTGCATACACCTAAGCTCTGTAACTCCTGCTGCAGTCAAAAGGGGACTGGAAGTCCAGGATAGCAGGAAGATGAAATCAGTACGTGTTGGAATTAGTCTGAAGTCACTGGAAAATAGGATCTGGAAGGAGAGAGGCTGAGGGGGTGACAGTGGAGAGCCTGGGGGTCACAGTTGTTTATACCACACTGAGAAAGACCAGTTACGAATATGGTACCTGGTGGGCAAGGTGCTACATAGACCAATCCCAATACTGCCATTGTTTCTGGAAAGAGGAGGAAGCTGTGGTGGGGATGGGATTGAGATGGTCAGTGTCTGCTGGCTGCAATGGGCTTTCCCTGCAAGGAAAAGAGCCCATAGGCTCTGATGATTAGAGCTGGGATCATAGTTACAGACTCTGTTTCTCCAGCCTGTTGTCTTATGTGCTATGCCCTAGTAGAAAATGAGCCAGAATAAGGAGTCGTCTCAGGCTGCTGTGGTAGTAACCCCCAATATCAGCCTGGGGAGATCTGCAGTGCTTGTGAGTCACTGCCCTGTGGAGCCAGGGTTACAGTGAGCATTGGCCATGGCACTGACAGTGTCCAGCACCACCGCTGGAAACGGTAAGTCTGTCCCCTTGGTTCCCAGCTACACATTTCCAGACTCTGTCTACCCCGTGTCCATGTGTGCCCCAGCACAGGGCAGGGACAGGCTGCGAACAAACACCCAGGTGGATGGAGAGGTCTGGGCAGCTTTTTCGGCAGCAATGCTGTCTCAAAACCACTTCAGGAGTCATAAAATGATGGTGTGTGGCAGGGCATTAGGTGTGAGTGGAAATCGCTGGCCTGGCCGAGAACGCCCTCAGAGATGGAGGGAGATTGAGTGTACTTGGGGAGATGAGAGCAATGCCTGATGAGGGGGTAATGAAGTGCAACGGAGTTGTTATGAAGTGGTTATTGATCATGTTTACTCCTCTCCGTTCTCTCCCACTTGACTGCAGCCATGTCAGGGCTGAAATCATCAAGCTTGTAGTGGAGACACAGTGCCCTGCCATTTAGTGAACACACAGGCGACGGTGCCCAGCCACCAAGCTCTACGAACGCATCGTGTATCCATCCTTGAGCAGAACCCTCCTCACTGCTGCAGAGAATTTCTAACTCAGGGAGAGCATTTTCTTTGATCCTTGAGCCTGACACACTGTATGTGTTGACAAAGACCGATCAATACATAAAAACTTTCTCAAACAGCCTGGCTTTCAGAGCCTCTGCAAATCAGTGCCTTTCTACAAGTGCCCTGAGTCCAAGCTATGTCAGGATCTGCACATGGAGCGAGTGTTTCAGACTGGCCAGGCTTTTTGGGTGAATAACAACGAGACCAGTGTCTGGAGAGATGCACTTGCTTTGTTTTGTCTATTAAGATCTCTAGTTTCCATTGTTGCTATCTATTTCACAGGCAAACACAATTCCCTTTTAAATAGGGTATCTCTCTAAATGGGGATTGAGATTCAGATTGCCTTTAGTGCTGTCTAAATCCTAGCCAGAGCAGACTTTTGGCATCTGAGTTTAGGGTAATTAATTTTATCTGCTCTTATTCACCAGATGGCTCCTGGGAATACTTGAAACTAAACAGACGTCTCCACTTCGAATCACAAAGGTGACGGTTTCCTCTTTACCCCACAGTAGATTCTTGGCCTGTAGACTTCACAGAGCAACCCAAGAAACTCATGCCCACTTATCTGTGTTTATATTATTCATTAAACCACAGCAGCAACCAAATGGTTTTATCAAAGAGAAGATGGCAGAATTTTCAGAAGAAAACAGCCATAATGCTATGAATTCTGAAATAAAAGCTTTGCAAGTATTTGTTCAAATTGCCCATTCTTTTTTTTTTTGTCTGTGTCTCATAAATTCTGTTGCCTTTCAGGTGGTAACTGCATCTTTGCACTGTTCCTCTCTGCCATTTTCTCTGTACACATTTTAGTGTGCCAGACTGCTATGGCAAACCTCTCTAAGTGAAGAATTCACTCAGTTCCTTGTTTGCGGCAAGGTGTTCTGCTTTCCTGCATCTTCACAGTGGTCACAGCTCTCAGAAGGGTCTCTAGGAAGAACTAAAGCTGGATGGACTCAAGGAATGCAATGTTGTTTGTAACCAGGGTAACCTGGTGGCTTGTGCCCCAGTCTAAAATCTACTCCTTAAACTGTACATATAGGATGGGAAAGTGTGCTGAAGTATCAGAAATCATCTTATACAGCGTTTTTGCCTGAGGTAAGAAAGCAGACTCAATTTTACCTGTCGGCTTCCTTCTAATCTCTACCATGGCTCTGCTCTCCTAGAGATCAAATTGTCACCTGCGAGCTCCCAGTTTTACCCACTCAGTCAATTAAAGTAGGTAACCCAATCTACCAATCTGCCCCAGCACAGATGTCCCTGGGCCACTTCGTGTTCATTCATGTTCTACTGACTACAATGGGGAGCAGATTTGTATCACCAAAGTCAACATCTATATTTGGTGAAACGCAGAACACCCAAACCCCATTTACTAGCTCTCCAGTGACTATAGAAAGGCTTCTGCATCTGGGCTGGTCCCCCAAGGCTGTGTAGGTTGAATTCCATCCTTTAACCTTTCTGCAGTCAGGGAAAGGCAACAGGCAGCTCCAGCAGAAAATAAATCACATATCTTAGGTGCCTTCAGAAGGAGAGATGTATTTTTTATTTCCTTCTCCCACAAAAACTATAAATAAAATAGAAAAAGGTGGGGGGAGGGGGAAAGTTGTGCAGATTTTCTTTGGAGAATAAATGTAAAGTTCTTCTATTTGCTTTCCAGTTGTCAGTCCTTCTCAGCACATTTGTGTGATATTTTCCTACTTCCTTTGCAATACAAAGCTACAAATACCGTTCTAAGTGCAAACTGAGATTCTCACACAGTTACATGATTCCAAGAGCTGTGGCTGAAAAAACCCGCGCACTCTAAACATCATGATTCTTATTTAAAAAGTGAAGAGTGCTAGAGACATCAAGTCAACACAACTGAAATGTGAATACTGATTTTCAAACTATTTATAGAGTGAAAAAAGGAAAGAGAAAATAAAGCTGAATTCCAAATGCTTTTAAAGAGAGGTGCAGTTTGCACTTGGATTACTCCTGAGGAAAATAATGAAGAAATAAGCTACATTTGAGAAAAAAAATCTCTGTAATGAATCATGTAACTTGGCTCTTAGAAAGTGAAATTCATCATCATGCTGAGAGCCAACACAAAGCCTATGTATCACAGAGTCTTCACACTAGGGGTGTTGGAGATCACACAGCTCTTGAGACAGATCCCCACAAGAGATGAATTTCACTCTTACTGAGCAGATGACTCCTGGCATCCTTTCATTTGTGAAATTTAACAATTTTTCCGATTATGGTTATCAGCCACCTATTTTTGCTGAAAATGGATACTGAAGTGTGACAGCAGTTATCAGCCTAGCTGAATAGCTGTTCACTCCCAGCTCTCTATAAATACAGAATTTCTGAAATAATCTCGAGCACATGTTGGTTAAAAATTCAAGGGCAGATGAATAATGAATATCAATGGACACTCCTGCATTAAAATTTAATACTAGCAAAGGAAAATGGAAACAAGACGTTTTCCAGGATTCTGCAGAACAATTACAAGCACTATTATTTCTCTCTAGAAGAGGTTTCCTCCACTGAGGTCTTCAGGGATTTTACTGAACACTCCTACAAACATGCAGGTAAAAGCAGACATCTCAGTAGATAAAGGTGCAGAGCGCTTAGGGCAAAGCCATCTTTTCTTTATGAACTTCCTATATGTGGAATGTGGAGTGAGTCAGTTTTAGAGAATTACATATTTTAAAGCTAGAAATGAACGTTAGAGGAATGTTGAATAAGACAGGTCAGCAAATGCCATTCCATTGCTCTCCTCTTATAGGCCACAGAGCTTTCAGAAAGACATTTAATCTTGATTTCACGACTTCATACAGTAACAGGCTGTAAGGTCAAGAGGGACTGGCTGATACTGGCTCTGAAAATTAGTGCTCTATTTTAAACAAGAATTAATTAAAGTAATTCCTTTGCCATGGGAAAATGCCTATGGGTCCACACAGCAGTATGACTTCCCATACAACTTGGCAAAAGTCTTGCTGTCCTTAAAAAATTTGTGAGGCTCTCTTTGGAGGTAGTTGCAGGTTCACAGGAGTCTCCTGCAAATACAGTCATCTTTATAATAAGTAAAGCCCTAAGAAATGCATCACTAAGGGGCGTTCTCATCCCCGGCAGTGAGAGGGAATGAGTCAAATTTTGGGGTTAAACACAGTAAAATGTTAAAGTAGAGACATAGTCATTCCAGCTTAATATGCAAAAGCACAAGTTAAGATTATGACAGGAGACAGCTTAATTCCCTTTTCAGTTCCTCTCTGCTCTCTGGCAGAGCAGTGGGAAGTCAGGTATTTCAACCGTACAGCTTGCTTGGAGAATTGCGTTTTTCCATTTACTGTCTTTTTTTCCTCCCTCTTTGCCTAAGCAGTTTGATTCCAGCTGCCACTCTGAGGTATTAATACTTTTAGCTGTGGATCCTAAGGAGTCTGAAGGTGCCTTAACGACATTAGCTGTTGTTTAGCAGAGTAGATCAAAGAAATGGCAGTAGCTGATTGAGGCTGAGTTGAATAATAATACAGAAATCTCCTATTTACAATAGATAGGCCTATTCCTTGTCTTCACTTTGTTATAGCCTCCTGATGGTTGCAGATGACTGCACTTAGTCACACACAGTTGATCTGGGATGGGATGTACAGGGTGAGTGTAAGAGTAATTACTTCCACTCACCGGGTCAATTGGACACAGTTGATGATTTGTGTTTGGATACAGTGTTTCACTATTTCCTTGGCCTATCACTTTCCGGCATCCTTTTGATATGCAATATGCTCTCTCCATGCCCTGTGCCAGCAGGGACTTTGGTTCACAGGTGAGTGATACAATTCCTGCACATGGATAAGGTCAGGTCCTAAGAACCTCGCTAAGTACTTAATGGGTCCTCAGGCTGGGTTTTGATGCATTAATTAAGAGAAATACGATCCTGCTGTCAGTTTAGCCCATCACTTCCCTTCAGAACTTCCACCCCTATTGCAAGGGAAGTTGATCTTGTGAGACAGGCACTGAACCCCGCAATGTTCGGTTCAGTACTGAGGTTATTTTTCTTTAATGTTCTGGACTGTTGTTTAGACAGATCAGCTATGAAGTGGGAGCCAGAATGATGAATGGATTTAGTCCACCAGGAGATGTAAGTAGGTGTCTGGGGTGGTGGTATTTGCAAAGGTTCAAGGCTGGAGCTAGACTCCTGCTGCCTTTCAGTAAGAGCTAGGTGTTTGTTCTGCTAAAGTGTCACTGGGTAAAGCTAGTAAGATTTATTTTTTTTTCCCTAGGACAGCATTGGAGTTTTAGGACTTCCCATTGTGGCAAAGGGAAAATGCATCACATGGAAGGGTTTCATTTGGCTGAAGTCCTTGTGTAACCCTGAGTTCTGGCAGCACTTGTGTGGTTTGCGCTTACCTGTCTCTCTGGTTGTTTAGCAGCCTGCCCCCCTGGGGCTGCCCACTTCTGCATTTTGTTGCATCTTTGGGGCACCCAGAGCCAGGGATTCAAAGTAAGATGAAGCTCTCAAGAGGCAGAGGTGTCTTTGCAGCATTTAAAAAAAGACTGTAGCAGCACAAGTACCCACTCATCTCAAAAGGAGGAATTCACAATTGTGCTGTGCTGTGTCAAAGAGTAAGAGATGTGAGAGACTTAACAGTGCACGGTGCTGAGGCATGGCATCAGCTGGGTATGAGGAAAAAACATGATTCTGGGCCCCATTAACTCAATGACTCCTGCAGCATCCTCTCCACGTCAACAGGCTGATGCAGAAATCCAAGGGGGAAGAAAAAGCCCTGCTTGAACTCAGCAGCAGTTTGTTTTGCTAGCAAAATATTTTCAAGTGATTGTGGTTGCTAAATGACATGTAGATTGGGGAGGGTGGAAAATGAAGTATTTCAGCAATTATACACATGAAACCAGAGACTGGCTGGATATACTGCAACACAGTCCAGCTGCCTGACTGTGTAATTAAACTCCAGCCTGTCTGGTTGAAATGCAGGAGGCATTTCTGCAGTGAGGTTAAATTAAGAGTTGGTGATGGCGAGCAGACATTATGGAAATGTCAAAATTAGCATGTGCTGAACAAGAACGCTGGATAGCCCTAGCTGCAGTCCAGAGGCTCAGAAGGAGCAAGGAAAGGAAAGTCTGAGGAAGGGAAATAATCTCCTCACTGTGGCTGCTCCTACCTGCCCTCTGCAGAGCAGTTACTCCACCATATGGACAATTTTTGCCAGAGCTGGTACTTTTTGAGATGTAACATGAGAAGAGAAAGACCAAAAGTGAGGTCCTGCTCTGAACTGCCTGTGGCAGTGTCGTTCTTCCATTAACTGATGGGGGGAGCAACGTCTCCTCCACAAAGGGTAGGCTTTACAGTTAAGAAAAGATGAAGGTTCCCACACTCATCTCCAGAGATCCTGGGTTCCCCCATGGCAGGGAATGCTCCTTTGTGTTCAGTCTCACTGCTTCCCAACCAGCTGTTGTCTTACCATTTTCATTTTTACCATGCTTATATCGTGTTTAAAATAAAATTAACAAAACGACTCACAACTGGAACAGGCATGATATTTTGTAAAATTTAGAGCTGGTCAAGGAGTCCTTCCCAAAACTCTGGGTGGCTTATTGTTTGTACAAAATGTAGTTCTGGAGAAACTTTGTGGAAATGTTTCAGCCAAGCTCTTTGGCTGAGGAAATGAGGAATACACTTAGGCTAATGCATAGCCTTTCTGATAGGAAGCACTGCTTCAGATCTCTTGGGATTTGAATGTGTCTTCAGCATGACAGACAGGAATGTCTGTAAACTGTTGATATGTTAACTAAGATGGGGGAAAAGGGAAGGACTGTGCTTGCTTGCTTGAGTTCTCCTTCGCCTAGCAATGATTCTGGAAACAGAGCTGTTATCTCCGCTGTCTTGCCAGGTGCACCAACACAGACTTGTTCAAACCACATTAGGGAGCTGTAGAGAGCACCACCGTGAAGCCAAACCTCTCTTGCAGACCTCTGGTTGCAGTTATATGCAGTCAAAGGGAAAGGCCCCACTTGTGATTCCCTCTGTTTCTCCAAGAATGCCCCTTTAATGCTGAAACAGCCAAAGTAAATACAAAGGGAGAAAAAGTCCTTTTTCTAAGAAAGTTAAAAGTGTGTCTGGCTCACAGAAGTTGCAATTATTATCTGAAAATAAAGGAATAGGCTAAACTGTGTGCAGATGCATATATTGCCTTAATTCTGCATTGTATTAGTTTGCTTGTTACCTGATACCATGGGCACAGGTTAAAGCAAAGGAAGCCAGACTTAAGCCTGTGGGAGAGAGATCATTAAGCTTTGAGTGAACACTAGCTTGTGTTCCAAACACAAACTGCCTTATTACCTCTGGGTTCTGCCACCTCTTGTGTTAAGGTGGTGGGCAAGAGAAGATGCAGGAAGAACACACCTTCTCCATTTGTCAGGAGGAGATACTCGACTAAGCTAATCCAAATTCAAGACTGAAGTAGGAAAGGGATAAGCAAGGGATACAGCTAATTTGCCTGATGAAGCACTAAAGGGGTGAGAGGGACTTTTTTCTGCTACTTTCCACCACTTTCCTTGAATCTGGATTAACATCATTAATTTCTTTACACAGCTACGTTTCCCACATGGGACTAAAAAAGGAAGCATAGTTTTCCTCCTCCATGGTTCACTAGGGAGGGGCTGGGAAATTAATTCCTGCATGCTGCAAATTCTGAACCTTGCTGGAGGCAGGGAAGGAAAAAGGAGAGGGAGAGATTAGTCTTCTAGGAAGCTCAGCATGAGGATCTGCTTCTTGATATTATTAGGGAAGTCACCAAGCATTTCTTAATAAGACTTTTTTTAACAAACTAATCAGCAATATTGGATTTTCAAGGATTTCAGAGGGAATTCTTGCTAATTGAGGTTTTTTTTTCATTAGCAGCTCCCAGCAGGAGCCTTGAACACAGGTGGAAGAGCATCACGTATTTTGTAAAATCAATAGTGCAGCCAATTAAAAAAAAGCACAATTAGTGTGGCTGATTCAAATTAGAATTGCAAATTCCTAATGGATCCAGATGTCAAGGCTAGGCAAAGATGTAGGAGTCCAGTGTGTTTAAATTCAGTGGAAAGATTGGCATGCTCTGTGCAATGACGTGAATTTGCACTCCATTCCCCACAACAAAGCAGCCCCATGTTCCCTGAAAGAATCACTCACGCTCCTGTATTTCAGAGCATTTCAAGTGGATTTAACGACAGCCCAGTTCCCTGCACTGCTGATAATACAATTCTTTCTCTCTCACAGATGAAGAGAATAGTCAAATGTGGTTTTGTGTTCTTCCCTGAGCCCAATAAAATGGTAATTTGTAACTGAAAATCCAGTCCCCTCAGCTCAGTGGTGTTTATACCAACCCTCTGAGCTTCAGTGACGCTATCCTTCCCTCCCCAAGCTGTTCTTTGGTGTGTAATAAGAAGATTTGATCTCTCAGGACGGCAGGGCTTGTGGGGCTGCGTTTTCCTAAGTGAAAAAGAATGAAAACAGAGCAGGACCATGTCTGTTAGTGTTTGAATCCTTTGGGCCACAAGCTGTTGACTTGGCCACACTCTTTCATGCCCAGCCAGAAAATGCAAGTGCATTTGGAGCATAAATTCAGGAGAGCATTACTGGAAGACATCGTATGAATCATAGGGAACAGGGAGGGGCATCGAGAGGTGGTCTGCTGTGGTGCACAGGTAGTTACAACAGGTGGGAAAAGAAGTCTTCATTGGCTTTATGCAGTTGTACAAGGACCATGTTTATGCTACAGGTCTCTTGTTGGCCTGACAAATCTTCCTTGCAGAGAAAGTAAGTGACTTTTTATATCATGACTGTGAACAAACCGTTCACGCTATTCCTCAGTTAAAATGACCAACACTATTATTTCTAATACTTCTTACATGTCTGGGCAACAATTACAGTTATATATATCTGGTCATGCTTGATTTTATCTGTATCATTCACCATGCATAAAACTTGTAGCACTTTGAAAATGGGCTCCACTTTACTACTGTTACCAGGGCTGTAGCAGAAGTATTCTTAAATGTACAGTTCAGCCCTTTTGGGCATCAACAGTTGCTCCTGTGAGGATCTAGCACTGTGAGGGTTTGATTACAGGTTGAATGGCTCGGTGTTGAGTTTAGAGATCTGGCCCTGGATTTTCAAGCAATGTTTTGGGTGGCAGCAGGACAGAAGTGTCACTGCTGTGATTTTTGTGGTAGGTTAAAATTTGCCACTGTTACTACCTGTCCCTGTGGATGGGCTGCAATGAAATAGTTGTAGAAGTAGAAAATAGAGGCTGTCATTTTGTGATGGTCACAGCGTGGTCATGTACTCTCTTTCTGAGAGTTTGGAAGCACAACGGAAGTTGAAGCAATGTAAAGACGCTGTACCTCTTTATTCTATATGTTTATACTATTTATTCTATACACGAAAGATGAGCCCTCAGTATGGCTTAGTCATATCATCCCTCTCTTCAACACTGCATTAATTATTGTTGTCAGAGGTGCCTGGAAAGCACACTGACAGAATGTCTTTCTCTTAGCAAATACAGATTCATTTAAATCAAATCATTTCATGAGAACACATTAGTTTTTTCATAACCATTTGTTAAAGGAAAAATCAGTACAAATTATTCCAAATTTTATCTTTGACTTCACAGTATCCAAGTGTTCTCTTTAAAGAGTAAAATTATTTCACGTCATTCATATAGTTTTTGATTTGACTTTCACCCTGTATACAAATATTTTAAATTTTAGATTAATTTTGCAGCAAAATACTGTTGTTAGGTTATTTTTTTTATTTTAACAGTGCATCCTTGAGTTTCCCATGGCCACATGACTCCAAAAACTGGAGCTTTCTGACAAAGTTGCTCTTGGGAGAATTGTTTGCTTTTGGGAGGGTACAGATGCAGACTCCGGCTAGGCAGCCCTGCTCACTGACAAGCACCAGAAATGCAGCAGATGTAGCTCTAAATTCCTCTTTCTCTCACTGGTGATATTTAATCCTTTAGATTTGCAAGTAGGGTTCCTGCAAGAAGGGATGTTTTAAGTTGCTGGTCTGGAAATCACAGATAACCCAAAATCAGAGCATGGAGAATGAACAGAGCTAGGTACCAGACTTACTCTGCATGAATGCAGCGTGATGTTGCATTACGGTGTTTTTCAGCTTCTACAAAACAACAATACACATTTTCTGCAGGCAGGCAGAGATGGCACCAGAGCAGCTCTGCTGGCAGGTATGAGCAAACACATTCCCCTTCCAGCAAGGGAGTCAGAACTGAAGAGATGAGCTCCTGTTTGTTTTCCTAATCTACTCACTGGGCTACCTGGCTCCCTCTCTGCTCACGAAGCTGCTGAATCTGTCAGCCCAGGCTGCCCTATGACAGCCCTTGGGGTGCTGTGGGTCAGCCTTCCAGTCACTCCAGCTGTGAGAAGTCAACCCAAAGCCTCAGGGAGTTGGGGGTTTTGTCACTTGAAGCAGCCTCTCTCTTTCCTGGGACAAGGTGCTGGAATTCAGATCCTTCAGCACTTCTCCAAAAGCCATGGACATCCATCACTTTTCCTCTTTCCTCTCTGGATTCTTTTTGCTTCCTCCATCCCATTTTCTCTGCTCAAGTCCCCATTCCTCTTCCGCTCCTTTTCAATTCCTGTGGTGTTTCTCAAGCTGTTTTTCAAGTGGCAGCAGCCTACTTATACCCACACTGCTCAATACAGGGGCTCTTTCAGATCAAATGACAGCCACACTTTCTAAAAACATAGGAGGGACAAGGGACCTTTATCTTTTTGAAGACGTACACAGCATTCAGATAGTCTCAGGAGGATGAGAACTGCTGGTTAAAACTGTGCTATAAACTCCTCCTTAGAAGCTCATTTGAAAGTCCCCCATGCAATTAATTCTATCTTGTCACTGTAATAATTTGGGACTGTGTGACCAGGCAAATATCCATGCTACAAACTTGGGTCTGATTTCAAGAATTCAAAGGAGAAAACTTGGACTGAACTGGGAGCTGATGAGAAGTAGGGAAGGAGCTTTCCTCCCAAATCTTCTTTTCTTTAATGGTCCTTATTGCACTGGGGTCTTCTTGGAGTTGCGTGTGAATAAACAAGTAATGATGCAGTAAAAGGACGGAATGGAGCCCATTGCTAATGTCATCCTTGCAGCTGCTGAAGCAGTTGGGTTGGGACACTGATGCTGCAGTTTGCCTGGCTAGTGTTGTCCAGTGTGCAGTTGTTTTAGCTTTCTCTCCCTATTCCTCCAACAAAAGAAAGGACAAGCCTGACAGAGCCGGGTAATGGGAGTCATGTTCTAATGAGTGGAAGAGCTAAGGTTTGCAATAGCAAAACAAGGCAATAAAGCCTTGCCTTTTTTATTTTCGCTCTGGAAGAGGGGCTTGTGCCTTGTCACACTGATCCTACCATGCTTCCATGCTCTCCTTTTCCAGAAATGCTTTCTGTTCCTGCCCAAAGGATCACTCCCACTGTATCCAAAGAAAGCTTACCTATGAATTTCTCATTGAAAGAACAGGATTTCATAAAATTCTGTTTTGTTATTCTCCCTCTTCCTCCAACTGCAGGAAGTTTAGTTGAAAGAAGTTTTTCTACCAGCACGCACTTTTACTCACAACTTCTTCGCTCACCAGGTCTGCAGAATTAAATGCAGCATTTTCTCTCTCCTCTATAGAGAGCTGCAGAGCCTGTTAATTGCATTTTAAATGATGCCCTGCAATGTCTGGCAGTCACCGATGGTGCTCACAGCTTCCCTGAGTCCTGCCAGATCAGAGGTGTGAGACTGGCTACACAGCAAACCTTCAGGGCACGCCAGAGCCGTTTAAAGCTGCGTAGTGAAAAGAAAAATGCCAGTCCATTCCCAGAGATACACATGCTCAAAGACCTTTTTTTCAGGGTGGGATCTAAATGGTTTTCAGCAGTATTACTGTGACCAGGCCAGTCCCTTTAGGGTACCTCGTTCAAACACAGCTCAGGCAGAGATCCTGAAAAGATGCCCATAAAATCATTTGACCCATGTCCACAGCTGCAAACCCATACCTATCAACTGAATTTGCTGCTATCCCTTACTGCCTTCATGTTTGAGGGTGCACTGAAGGTCAGTCACAGGGTAGGCTTTGAATTTGGGTCTGACTACTGTATAAATCCCCATGACACTTTTTCATGGGGTGCTGCATTGGCACCACATTGCACCTTACAGAGTGACAGGTCCTCAGTCACTTTTACAGCAAATCGCAAAGCAGACTCTAGCAGATGGGGATCCAGGAAGGGACCTTAGGTCTGGCTATCCAAGGGCAGTCTGTATATGGCCATGGGCCCACCTTCTTGTAGGCTCAGAGTGCTTAGAATATCCTGGTACAAGAAGGTGCTACGTAACCTCTCCGTCTTTTCCTATCTCTCATATCTCACTTATGTTAGACATTTAGGGTGTGATGAAATGACCTCTGGATCTTTCTCTCCCAAGAAGCACATCTGGCCAGCTTAGACTAAACTAGACTCCTAGCTTTTAGATAGCCAAAATCAAGCAAGGTCATTACCACCATAATAGCAGGTTTCCTTATGATTGCCTGTCTTCCCATGAAGTGGGGGTCACAGCATTGCTCTGCTGCAAGGCTGAAAGGATACATGAAACAGTGAGCTCCAGGACCTTGAGTAACAGTTGCCTGATCAAACAAGCATGGCATGGCCTGTGTTTGACAGTCTTTTAGTAACAATGCCAGGAACAGTTTTGTAATCCGATTTCCTCTTTCTCTCATAAATTCCTGTTTACAAAAAATGTCATTAACCTGTGTGCCAATTATTTTTGACCAGGTAATAAGCTAATCTGATACATTGCCTGAAATAGACAAGAGAACCTTAGGGCACAGTTTCCTCAGAAAACGATTTAACACGAAGCTGTACATAAGAAAATTCTTACAATAACTATCTATTAAGAATGTTACAGTGGTCTTGGGCCTGTGTCCTCAACCAGCAAAAGAACTGACCCAGGATTAAAGCAAGTGTCTGCTTCTGAACCTGAGTTTATGCTGCGTGCTCCTAGAATATCTGATTATCTATGGAGATGGGGCTCCTGCAGTGTGTGCAGGGGTAAGCCATTAGTGTAAGTAGGAGGGAGTTAGTGAGTCATATACACTGATTTATTTTAGGCAACGTTACCCTGAGTTGTACAGATGTGGTATTGTGCACTACAAAGATTTCATTTATTTGAATTCAGAGGCTTTGGGGCATTCATCTTGTAAAAGCCTCCTTTGGTGGCATTACATATTTACTTAGACTTCTGACACTTCGGGCTACAGATTGCTATAGACAGATCTATTCTCTTTGTGCCTTTGGGCTTTATGCAAAAACTGCAAAGGAAAAAGGAAACTTTCCACTAAATATAGAACCACACTCACTGTTTCAAATTCTTTTCACACATGCTGATTTTCAGCTTTATGCTAGCTGATTTAATTGCATTCACAAGCTGTCCCCCCTTTTCCCTTTTCACTAAGATAAAATACAACACCTGGGTTCTTTCTCCTGTGTGCTGTCTCTTCTTTTTGGTTTTTTTTTTTGTTTTGTTTTGTTTCGTTTTGTTTTTGCACAGCACATAGAAGAGCGATGACCAGAAGAGAAGCTTTAAAAAGTGTATTGTTCAGTATTTATTTTCAGTTTGCCAAGAAACACAAACCAATTGATTGAGCTCAGTCAGGTTACAAGGGTTTTTCTGCCTCTTTGTTTAAACAGCAAATAGCTAAGGTGCCAGAAAAAGGTATTTAGCGAATGCAACTGTTCTTGAGTCTTTAAAAGAACTGAAAACATCCTTCTTTTTTTTTTTTTTTTTTTTTTTGTACTACAAGTGACTTCTTTGCAGCTCTTTACATCGACTCTCAGCAAGTCCTAGGGGTCGGGGAATAGCACTTGGGTCTGACTCAGATGTGCTTGGATCTAGCGTTCAGCTCCTCCTTCACAACAGGCATATATGGTACCATTTTTTACTAAGAGCCAAATTTCCTTGATGTTACTGGTGACTGCTAGGATAACTGTCACCAGTATATTCGTTTAGTTTAATATTAGCTTGTGAATGGTAGATCACTGCATTTGGGAATAAATGAGGAATGACCATGCCCAATTTCTGTTTCTGAAATGGAAGCCTAGTGGCTCTGAAATATGCAGTTCCCTTCTGTTTATGCCTGGTTCCCCGATGGAGTGTTGCTGATAAGTGGAAGAGCATGAAGTATGGATGAATCTCTGAGAGCAGTGTTTGCAGGGAAGAGAGGATTAGATACTTAGATGTGATTCTGAATTCAAGGAACTGATATTTGCAGCCAAATTTGGCTGGTGCAACTACATTAGCTAAGAAACGTTTTAAAAAAAAAAAAAAAAAAAAAATCAACCTGCCGATGCCAGCAAAACTCCCAGCATGGATGGTGCTATACTGGCAACAGACCACTTTTGTCAGCTCAACTCATGGCACTTGGGGGCACTGTATAATGAAGCTGGCAACGGCCATACACTGAGTCTACGCGAGGACAGTCTGATGGTGTAGTTATGCCAGAGAGGATCTCTGTTGTACACTAGCCATTATCTACTTCCCAGGGCTGTTCTGATCTTTGAGCATTTACCACTATTTACAGCTGTGCAGCATGTTCCTCATGAGTGGATTATCCAGCTTTAGCACAGCATGCTCAGAGGCCATGGAGAATTTGGCCTCTGGTTTCCTCTGCAGCTGCTGGAGCAGCACAAGGCAGCAAGCTCATTATGAATTTCACCCTCTGCAAATCCACCCACAGGAGTGGTGTCGATCCAAAGCAGCACACGCATGTCAGAGGGCGTGAGTACGCAGCCCCATAACTTGGCATTTCCAGGCTGTGGAGTGACTCATTGGAGCTGTAACCACTTAAGACTAAATGAAAAGGGCCAAGGCTATTTTTGGTTTCTGGATGATGTTGGTTTTGGGGAATACAGGGAGGCAGCATCCCCAGTAGTAGCCAACACTGCTTGCAGAGTCTTAGGCAGGTCTCCTTTGTGTTCCCTGTGAATATCAGAGTTCATGCCACTAGCTTTAGTCCTTCCTATTGAAGCTACAGGAGGTAGAGTAGCAAACATTAGTCTGTCCTCCTTGAGGAGGCCCTAGAAGAGACTTTCTCCACACTGCAATTCCTGCTAGTTCTCTGCAAAGTCTCCTGTGAACTCCCTGCTCAGTATCAGTGTGTAGTAACTGATGGTGACTGCTCACATTTATGGTTCATTTTGCAGTTAGTTGCCATAACTTTTAATGCTTGCAGAGAGTCACCCATGGGAACATATATCTCTCCATTTTTGCCCAGTAATTAATTGCTTAAGCAATTAGATGTCCCAGCAGTTCCTCTATAATGACTCTTAGTGCAGGGATGCTGACAATTAACCTGCAACCTGTGATAATACTGACTTCATTCTGCAGCCATGTTAAGGACAGGAATAATGATTCAGCAGTTCTGTAATTACACTTTTTACATGCAACTACACTCTCACTATATGGAATCTTTTATACAGATGAATAGCACCATGCCTGGAAACATAAATAATCACAGCTCTTCAACATGAATAGCGTGTCTGAAATGTCGTCACCCTTATCAGATGTGTAACAACTGTGGTTTCAGCCAGAGCTACTGTGTTCATGGAGTTTTTCCAGGCACTCCCACTAGTGCAGAGCTCAGCAGCCACTTCATTCATGTCTCACCTAAGTCTGGCAGCAATCACGCCAGCTCCTTTCAGAGACAATCTAGAGTCTGAAGGAATCACCTCTCCCATGAGCACTTCTCATACTGATGTGTTTACAGCTTAAGGGTTTTTTTTAAAGGTTTTTTTCCTACTTTTTCTTTTGTTCACCAAGACCCCTGATCCTTTCTGAAGAGCTGCTTCCTGGTCAGCCCCCAGCCTGCACAGCTGCACAGGGTTATTCCTCCCCTGATACAAGATCTTGCACTTGCTCTTTTTGAACTTCATGAGGCTGTTTCTCCAGCCTGCTCAGGTCCCTCTGAATAACAACCCTGCCCTCCGGCGCACTGATCACTTCCCGCAGCGTGCTGTCACCCACTTAAACTTGAAAAGGCGGTGACAGGGGACAACCTCCGTGCTGCCCCACTCAGTCACGAGCAGAAAGCCTAAACCCCCCGCCTCTGTGACAGCAGCTACCTGCCTATCTGCCCGTGTCTGCTTCACCCTCCTCAGCAGCGTCCCAGCCCTGAGGCAAACCCAGGGCAGAACCCCGAGCTGCCGCGTGCGCTGAGAGACCGCCAGGACGGGCCCCGCCAATCGCCGCGCGCCTGTTTGAAGGGCCCCGCCAATCGCCGCGCGCCTATTTGAACCGCCCCGCCAATCGCCGCGCGCCTGTTTGAAGGGCCCCGCCTAACGGCCACTGGCCAGCCGTTGGAGCTTTCCCGCTCCTCCTGTTCCCGCCGCTCCGTTCTGTGGCGGCCGCTGAGGAGAGCTGCCTCGGCGAGTGGGAGCCATGTCCAGAGCCAGCCGTGCCGGGACCAGGCCGGTCCCCGCGCCCGGCCCTGCTGCCTCAGCGCTCGAGAAACTGCAAGCCCAGTCATTGGTCTCCTCAGTGTAGAGTCGATGTCGGTGCCCGCTCTGCCCTCGTGGAAAGCACGTGAAGTTTGCTCGTGTGAAATCCCTCTATTGGGCTTTTTTCTCTGAGCCTTTTTGGTTTGTTGTTGTTGAATGAAAGTGCAACTCCAGGCAGAGTCTGGCCTTAGAGTTGTAAAAGGCCTCTCAAAGACCAGTAAATTCTTCCTCAGCTGTTGTAGAACACCTATGGATGGAAAGTTTCCTTTGCCTGACTCCTGTGAGGTGCTCCTGTCACCCTTAAAAGAGGATTTTCCAGCTAATTGACATAACCAAAAGGACATTTGTCTTTGCTCAGCATCACCTCCCTTATGCTGAACAATCTCTCTTAAAAAATGTGATTCTCTTTCCCCTTATAGCTTCACAATGGACACACAGTTAACAATACCCATTACAAGTGCCTGATCTGCTTAAATGCTGAAAACCTCCAGCAAGTATCTGATATTTCTGAGTAGAAACAAATCTGTAACCCTGCTGCTGGCTATGCAGAGAAGCAGCTGGCTAATAGCAGATGAAGGGGCCATGTCGGAAGGAGATGCCAACGTTTGAAGTATGCTGGCATGGCGTCTTTCACTAAAGCTTTTCCCCCAGAGCTACTGAGAAGATGTAATGAACTTTGGTCAGACTTATTTTCTAATATGCTTAATTTATCAATCATGGCATGGTGGCCAGAAATTGTAGGGAACCTGAGACAAGATGTGTAGATCAGAGAGTGTTCGAAGGTCAAAATATATTGGTTTCTCTGTTTCAAGTGGGCTGTGCAATCATTCTGGAAACTTGGTGTTGCAGAAATGTATGGGGGACATTTTTATATTAAAAGCCTCAAGGAATGGGAGCAGGCTAGCTATAGCAAGAACGAGCAAGCCCCAGGCTGGAGCTTTGATAATGCACAGCTTCCAGACTGAATGTGAACACATAGAAGACTCCAGAAAAAGCCATTGTATGCCACAACTGGTACAAAATTAGAGCAAACAAATGGAAAGCTTGCTTGGATATCCCCACTGCAGTCTGCATTGGAGATGTGCCCTGGATACACAGAGCTCTGCAGAAAAACAGGCTTCCTCCCCCACAGAGTTGTTTGCAGGCTGAAGGCTGGAGTAACTCACTTGGGAGCACTGGGACTACATTCTCCGTGCTGTCTCTGCCAAGAATCGGGGTCTGTGCATTCTCTTGCCTGAAGAACTCTGTTTAACAAGGCAAATTGTATTATGGACATTTTCCACAACATTTTCTAAAACCCGTGTCTCAAATGTGTAAGCTAATCTCCTGTATGTTTAAAGTGCTCAGCAGTGATTTAAGAGGGCAGCAATTACTTGACACATCTCTCTGAAGGCTAAACAGCACAATATGTTGGTGTTTTAAGTCTGATCCAGAGTGCATCATTTCATATAAATAGCAGGAAACCTAGTTTTGAAGGCTACCAGCTGCAGAAGGCGCCTCAGGACCAGTTAAAGCTGCAGGCTGTAACGTATATTCATCCAGCCACTGGCTATTCGTGTAAGGGCTTGAAGTTGATGGAGGAGGGCAGCTGGATTACTGGTTAGTATTCAGCGTGTAGAGTGAGTGAAAAGGTGGAGGAGAGGGGAGTGAGGGAACAGTCCTGGGTATGGAGCTCTTCTGGTGTAAGTATTGCTCCTGTGTATAGTTTGCAAGCACTGGTGTTGGGGGATTGCGCTTTCCCAATTTATGCCTAGGCTATCACATTGGAGATTCAGTTTGGGGCTTGAGAAATTGTTATTCAAAGAGGCAATTATGTTAAACCTTTATGAGAGTTTTCCAAACAGCACAGCTGTTTTGGCAAATCTATTCAGACAATGAAAGTCCTTTTGAAGCCTGACAACTTCATTTACCCTTATAACCATAAGTACTGGTAGAAAGTACCAGATGGGCAAGCTGGATAACTAAGGGGTTGGAAGGAGGTTTGTTGAAAGGAGAACAGTGTCTTGAGGTTGAAGCGCTGATGGGCTTGGTGATTTGGCTGCAGTGTGTGGCTGTGAACAGTTTCTATGTGACCTTTGATAAATGACTTAGAATCCCAAGTGCCTGAGGTCTCTGCCAAATTAGTTATACCCAAAGAGCTGAAATAGCGTATCCCTTTTTCCCGTATGGTCAATGGAGAGAGTCAGATGTTTGCAAAATGCAATCTAAAAAGTACATATTCTGGGAAGGTTTCTAATCTCTCCTGATGTGGCCAACAGCAATGTTATTGTCATAAGCTCCAAATTCCTGTTGCTACTGGTAGAGCAAGAATCCAGCCAGAGCTCTTCCATGAATGAAGGTACATTCAAGGGTGCTTTTTTTTCTTTGAATTTGCAGATAAGGAAAAAATGAACTGAGATGTAGTGGGGCTGATTTAATCTGGCTAGTGAACAATGTACTCAGGGTAGAAATTTTATCTAGGAGGGGTATAGCCTGGTGTTCAGCTGTGGATCTTTAGGACTTCCATGAAAACAGCATCCCAACTACATCATCTTGTTGTGTACAGGTTTGATGCCTGCTTTGGAAAACACTGCCATTATAGGCATGGTTCTCAACTTTAGGTAATCTTTCTTCCTAAAGTGATGTTCTGGTTATAGAGAAATTCCTTATGTACAGTCATTTAGCTCATGCTCTGCAGGTAGCTGTAACAAGCCCTGCTAATCTCACTGACCACCAGTTTCTGCTGTTACGTACTGCTTTCCTGGCAGCTTGCATTTTGGAGCTGTTAAGTTTGCCAGGTTTTATTTGACATTTGGATAAAACTAATAAAAACAAAATCCTCATTTTGGCATCTTTTGCTTGCTTCTGTGCATCACATAAGGTCGGGGGCAGCTACTTGAATCTCCCAGTAGAGTGCTCAGTCCCGGAGCAAGCTAATCTCCCTCTTACACACATTTTGGAACCACCTAGCTCTGAACAATAAGCCAGTGGTGGAACTAATCCTTCCAAAGATGTTCTTCTTGGAAAAGGGGAAAGCTGCAGGGAGCACAGAGTAAGTGAAAAAACAATGTATTGAACAGATCTCTCCTCAGTAAGCTTTGTAGTGGACCTAGAATGAAAATGGAGGCATAAGGTAATTCTTTGATAATAGGAGGAGAAATGTTTTAGGTGAAGATTACAACTCTCCCACCCCTCCCAAAATGCTATCTTGAGGAGACTGGTGGTGAGCCCAAAACAGCATACACAGCCCCAGCTCTGCTGTCAGTGTTGGGAAACCACTCTGCTAGTTGTGAGTATTTCCATTTCCTTCTGCTTTGCACATGGATCACTTCTGCTTTCTCTTCTCATTTTACCTTGATTGTGTTCTAGGATCCTTACCATTCAGGGTCATATGGAGCATAGCCAGGAAGTTCTTTCCTCACACGGCCTGCTATAATTACTCTGCTAATTATTAGTTGCTTTTCATCAGCCTGTTGCTTCTCTCTAATTTCTACATGTGCAAGGTATATTGCTTTGGTAGTAGAAGCAGCAAAAGCACTGGTGGTGGAATTTGCCTTCCTAGGGCTGGGAATACCTGGGTCAGTTATCTAGGGTATTTTCCAGACCTATTTTTGACATCTAGACACTGAGAACTGAGCTTATTTTTGATATCTACCTCAGAATGAGGTAAGTTGTGTCCAGGAATTACTGGACTCTGACATGGGTGGCTACATTATAGGTGTCTAACCTTAATGGAGAGAAATCTGAGCCTCAGCATGAAGACAACTGTATTGGTATAAAAGTCTTTTAAATTGGAGGAGCTGCTGGGATGCAGGAATAAGATTTACTGGAAATATGCCCTTTCTATTGACATAATTCTTGACAAACTAAGGCGGTGGCTCCCATGCCAAAGACATCCTAGGGAAATCATTGCACTTCTGAGTGTAATCAGCGTACCAAAAGAAATTCACTTTCATAGATCTGAAATAGGTGGTAGACCTGAATTGTGCCTAATCCTTCTAAGTCAATTGCTTGGCTCAAAAGGGGTCTCTGGGTATTTATATGTGATCTATGAGAATTATGGTTGGAGCCATGAAGCCCTATTCTTGGTGGCAGATCCTGGAAGTTTAGCAACCTCCATAGGCATCCCAGGCACCACAAGAGGAGGACAGAGACCCACTGATATGAGGCAGATGATCACAACAGTTCCAGAGGAGTGGCAAACTCGATCTGTCGCCCCATTGTGTTCCTCTCCAAAGCCATCTGTGTTTGCAACCCTTTTAAGGACATGCACTGCAATGAAACCATATGTGTTTTCATTTGGTAAGACAGCTTGTGGTGAAAATAGACGGGTTGTTAACAAGACAGGCAGATGGCAAATTTGCTGCAATATCATGATTACTGTACTTCAAAGAGATAATCAATAATCAGGCAATTAGGTTCTTGTTAAATCAGAAGCAGACTCAGACATTTAGGAGGATAAATTTTCAAAGCATCCTTCTGAAATTCAGGGATGGAGCTTCTGTGTAGCAGAAAAAATTTCTGCATGAACCTCCTACAGATCACTTAATAATACATACCTCTTAATCACAACTAATTGTTCACAGAAGTAGCGGATGGGCAATATGTTAACATTTTATGAACTATAACTTTATTACGTTTCAAAGTGAATGTCTCAACTTCCTCTATGATTTCTTTCCTCTTATTGTCTTCCTTCTTTTCTTTTTTTGTAAGACTCCTTATTTTGTGTTTTTAATTTTTAGAGTTCTTTTGGAGAATTTTGACCAAGGTCTAAAATAAATTATAATTTCTGACTTTAAAATATAATTTAAAAATAAGAGACAAAGCTTGGCTGAAAAGAGAGAATCCTGTTCTTGATCATAAAACATGCCTTTCTGGTAGATTTTATATGTGGATTCAAAGAGTTTAGAAAAAGAGAACATTACTGGATATGGCTGGTAATAGTTTGGTGTGCCAACTTCCACTTAATAAAGTGAATTCATTGAAACCAATATGGTTTCAGTCTAACCAAATACTTAGTTAGTCTAGTAGTCTGATTAACTTCCTTCTCAACACAGGAAAAAAAAAAGATGGAGAGGGGAGTTTGAAATTGTTAAAATGTGGATGTTTTTTACTGGCCAGGCCTGATTTTTCCTTTTTGAAGCTATTGTTAGAATTTAATTTTTTGCTACATGAAAAATAGTTGAATATGAAACGCAACATTTCTAAATTATTAAAATTAAATATTTAGACTGAACCAAATCAGTATTTTCTTGGCTTTTCAGCTGATGAAAATGATCAACATTTCAACTTCTCATCTGTGTTACATGAGCTGATACATAGCTATATAGCTATCATGCCCTGGAGAGTCAGCTCTTCCTCCACTACTGGCCAAGCTGGAAGAAATGAACTACCTCTACAGCAGTTAAAACATTAAATTATCAGTGCTGGAATACACTCCAGGTGGCCCATCTGACTCTGGTGATAAGACACAAGCAAAAGTGCTGATATCCTTCTGGTCAATTTATACATGGCCATGCTGCCTTTAGCCCTGTGTGTGTATGAATATAGATATCTATCTATATAAACCTGTATATATATATATACACACACACATGCACAGACATGCATACATATGCACACTTGTCACACAGCTGCATGCAGGTTTGTGTTGGAGCAGCCTTTGAGAAACTTGTCAGTGCATACAATCAAAGAGAAATGGCCATGGGAAATTTTGCACTGGTTGTGTTTAGTTGTGCTCTTACTCAAACTTTGGAGCAGAACTTGAGTCATGAGCTTAAACCATGCTTGGGTGTCTTATCAAGACCACTCAAATAATTTATAAGACCACAGATTATTTTACTTTTTTTTATACTAATGTGATATAGCTTTATTTTATTTTTTCCCAAAGTGATGGACTGGTTTATAATTACTTTGTGATGCAGAGCAGTGAAAATTGATTGAAGTTTCAAAAATGTTTTTGATGGCATTACTTAGTACTGACTTCAGCTTTCTGAGATCAGACTAAGCTTTATGCAATCTTAAGTAGGGTCGTTATTTTGCTTTACTAGTGCCCTGTAATTAAGAGGAGAGATTAACTACCTTCTGGGAGTTTATATGATGGAGATAGATAGCTTGGTTTTAGAGCACTGTCTTTATTGCTTCTGATGTAATTGAATATAGGGAATTATTTGCTGTGTGTATTTATATTGTCTTTCCTGAGAAACAAAGACAGGGGATTGGGCTTTTGCTCCCATTGCAGGGAGACTCAGCACCTTGGTAACTTTAAGAACAAACCTATTTGTGGCACTTTCCTTCCTGATGCGACACCTGCCTAAGAAAAGAATGATTTGTATTTATTGATCTCTTCAGATAGCTTTAGTCCTTTCTAGTAATTTCTATTAAAACTGCAGCTTAATCAAAGCTCAGTTATCTGATGTTTGCAGCTTCTGTTGTTTGTATAGTCGTCATGGGATTCTTGGGTAATGATAAAACCTTAGGTGGAATCAGAGGAATATGGAAACTTCCTTGCTTGGCACAGCCAGAATGTCCTCACTGGGGTACTGCTCAGCACTGGTCAGGCTCTTAAGGGGTATCACAACCTAATTAATCTGTTCTCTAAGACGAGTTGCACATGAATGTGGTTGCACTGCTTTCCAGCTGGATAAGGGATGCAGGTACTCCTTAACAGCCTAGAAGCAGAAGGAGCAACTTTAGGATGTGAGAGTATCACCATGACGGAAGGGAACCTTAAAACCAAAAGTGAAAAAAATCTTTAAGAGGTGTTAAGTGATGCAAGCACAAAATGGACAGTATGCCTAGGCTGGATGTAGCCCTCTGCTCACCAGCTAGAGCAGGCCAGTTGTGGAGAATTAAACAAATGAATATATTTGGGTACGGAGGACTCTGCTTTATGGAGCCCTGCATTTTGCATGAGTATTCAGTAACTGAGGCGCAGGGGACTACAGTCATGCCTGGCTTAGCATCGTGGCATGGGACTAGTTGATGTTAGCAAAGAGTCTGTTGCATTGTCACTTCAAGAAAATTACTTGTAAGAATAGTTCATGTTCACCATTTCTTTGTCTCCTCCTGGGAGTTTGTGAATGTTTGCAGTAGAGAAATGTGATCTTTCAAAAGGGAGTGTTGATTACAAAGGGACTGTTCTAAATGTTTCCCAAAGTTAGACTCTGAGTCTATTAAAGGGTGGGGGACATTCTCCCCTCCCATACACCCCACCCCCCCGCCAAAACCCAAAACAACAAACTCCAGAACAAAACATCTCTTGCGAAATGAAATGTTAAAAGCGTTGGAAGTCAGTTCTCATTCATGCAAACCAAGGAGGAAAAGGAGCCAGGGCTATAAGACTCGGATACTTCAAACGTTTAAGTTAAATTCAAGTGTATGGGGCATGTAACTTTGATGGACTCCTCAGCCTGCCAGGCAAAGTTATAAGGAGACCAAGCATGTGGAAGTTAAATCAGACAAATTTAGACTACAAGTAAAACATAAATGTTTAACAGAGGTTAATCAAGCTTTGGAACAATTCACTAAGGGCAGTGTTGGATTCTTATACCACTAGCAGTATTTAAGTAAAAAAAAAAAAAATCACATTTTTTTCCCCAGAAAGATATTTTCCAGTTGAAATACAAAATAATTCAGGCAAAGCCAATGACTTGTATTATGCAGAAAATCAGATCTCATGTTCATTGTGATCCCTTTTTGCCCTGAAGTCTATGACTTGCTTTGACAGAACTTGGAATGTGTTTCCCTGCCAGCTGTTACCTATGAGATTTGTAGTTTGAATTGTTATTTCTCTCCTATTGAGATTGGCTGGTTATGTAGGCAAACTGTGTTTTCTATGGAGCTTCTTTTGGAGTTTATCATGCAGTCTGTGCATTTAGGGACTTTAGTCCAGTGAGAAGAAAATGTCCAATTTGCAAAAATTGGGGGACCTGGCTTTTGAACAGTCTCCCATAAGCAATAACTCTTTCAGGCAGATAATACAAATCACTGCTGGACTCATTGAGACCATGACACTTAAAGCAGACAAGCTTGAAATGTCCATTTCAGTCTGTAGATATATGTATACACACAAAACAGTGTTAAACCCCAGTTCTGGGATTAAAACTAATCTTCAGTGTCTGAGGTTTTGACTTTTTATTTTCTAGCTCTAAATGAACTCTTCTCTCACCTATGGCAGTATTCTCAGCCATAAACTCTGCCCCTTTTCCTTTAGGATGATGTTTTGAATGATGTCAATCTGTATATTGTTGAAGTCAACCAAAGATATTCCCACAAACTCAACAGAGAGAATCCGTAAGTCTTTGGCTTGTTACGAGAGTCAGGGAGCAGCTCTTCTAACTAGATTACCTCATCATTGATGAGGGTTTCACTCTGTATCAACACATTTTCTACAATAAGCACGTTTTTTGTTAAACACTCTGTGCCATCTTGAACCTGCCATTGTTGGAGTTCAGCTTGCACTTACTTTTATGAAATGCCTAATACACCAGTCAGAAAATACATTAACCCTCTTACTCCAATTATATACACAGTAGGTGCATTATTGGCAAAGCAAATGAATGGTGAACTTTGTATCCCCAAAGAAGCCTCTCTTCTAGCGAGTGCTCCTGCCTATTCCGTATTCATCATGGATAATGTACTCTCTCACTGTGAGATACATTTAAAGAGACTACTGGTAACTCCACAGGCAGAGTGTGTGTTGCTCTTCAGCCTTTGAAAAGCAATTCAAAGAGAGACTCATTGCAACACAGCCTTCCTAAGTTCTGTGCACCCTGTCTCAACTGCAGCAAGGCTCGATGTCACAAACTGTGCATAAAGCGGATTGGAAACTTCAGCCAGAAACTGCTAACTCATGAATGTGAATCACTTCAGGCAAAGATGCTGATTTTGCTAACAGTGATAAATGGCAATCTCTTTTCATTAATGTAAACTTACTCTTTTATGGGACAGCTTTTTGCTTTTCACTTGAAATACGTTCAGAGGGGAGGAGTGAATGTGCACCTGTAAACTGGAATCCTGAACAGTAAAAACTTTAATCCAAATGTTTTGATATTTTAACTTGCATTTTGATTCCAAAACTTTTGAGGTCAATCTTTGTTAATCCTTATTTAAAGTGATGCTAAAATGGAGGAAAAATTTGCAAGTTTGTAAAAGAACAAACCATACAAAATCTAAACTTTTCATTTGACCTAATTTTTCTTTTTTTATTTATTTCTGAAGTACTGAAAAATTTTGCTTTTTTTTCATATGGGAGCAGTGCTTTTCTGTTGTAAAAATCGCCAGTAACTTTTCTCCTCTATTTACTGCATTAAGTTGGTATGCTTTGTTGAAGCATGTAAAGATGAAGGTGCTTTTTCTTCCTTGGGATGTGTGAAGGGCTGTGTTTGCAGAAGACCTGTAGCGTAGTGTCACAGGGAGAGAGGACCTGATAGCAGCATGGTGATTGCTGGTCACATCCAAATTAACAGTCCTGCAACACTGGCTTTCCTTGCAAGAAGGGCCCAGGACGAGCTGCTCTCTGACTACAGGAGGCAACATAAGTAAGATGTGTCTATAATCTATGCCTGTCTGAAAGAGCAGTCTGTAGAGCATTCATAGGCACACTTCAGGTCTCATCCTTCACCCGTATATCCCTGCTTCTTAGGTGAAGTGTGCTTGGCAATGTGCAGATATGGCTGGTGTGCTTAGGCATGTAGGGGAAGCCTGGAGGGATTTCACACCCTGAATATTCATCTTCTCGGCAGGCCTAGCCTACTGGTTTCCATAGTGACTCTGCACAGGGCAGGAGATCTGTAGGTTGCTCAGCTGTGTTTGGTGCTTGTTAGGTTTGCCCAATCATTCTGATTCTTCCCAGCCAGCTGTGATTTTCCAGAACAAGTCTTTCCTTTCCTATCAAGCACCAGACCTGCACCTTGCTCTTCCCCAAATGTTTGACCCAGGAGCTCCCCCATATGCACAGCCTCATCTGAGTGATACAGGACCACTGCCTACATGTTCCTCAACCCTGTAAGAAGGCTTCTTCTATGCATACCTGGTTCTTCTCACCCTTGTGTGTATGCCAAGATGCTACTGTCCCTTTTGGGTGACCAACAGCTCCCTTGCAACACTTCCTCTTGCCTTTGCAAGTGGCCTAGAGCTGCCTTTGTGTTGACTGCTCTCCATGCTGCAAGTGATTAAGGTGTCTTTGTAATTGCCTCTATCTCCCTTCAGAAATCCCTCCCTCCCTGAACAAAATGACCTTCTTCCTGGCCAGTGTTTTGTGACTCCAGGGATCTGGCTATTATGAGTTCAGCATGTTGACAGATGTGGTTTCAGGAAAGGATTTTCTTCAGTGTGTGGGGGAAGTAAATGAACAGGAGCTGATATTTCACCTCTGGTAACAGTGCTGACTTTAAGATCCCTGAAATATAGAAGGTGATGGGTGTTTGAGGAAAGTGTTAAGGAGAGCTGCAAAGGGATAGATGTTGAAGGGATGTCTAGTTGTCTGGTGCTGCACTAGTCTTCTGCCAACAGAAGGATTGTTACATCAGTGCTTGCTGTGACAGCTTCAGGAGCTGGAAGAATGGACCTAGGTGAACCTATATTTATTTACAGAGCTCGTATTTCTTCAGATTCTTTGCAGGTTTCCTTGTAAGGCTCCTTGCATTCATTGGGCACAAATGAACCTAACACATGGGTAGTTTCTTTAATAGCTGAACAGGTATTGACTAATGAACTAGCACTGAATTAGAGGTGTTATGCTGATGGTTACAGGCTCTGGGGGACATTCCTGTTGTAGACGTCTGCTTTAATTATCTCCTTGATCTTTTGTTTCTGTCAGCTTATTCTATAGTCAGTGGAGCCCAAGCTCCGGACATGTTTGGAGGTTTCCCACAAGTGAGGAAGAAACGAGGTCAAATAGCTGACCAGTTTCTCTGAAACAGTTGCCCAGTTCAGAGCACAGTATCATGTTTCGTGCAGCTGTAGCTAACTGAATGCTTTTTCCCAATGTAAAAGCCTATTTTGATTTGAATGAGAAATTCCTATAAGAAAGTATTTAATAAATGTATAGGCTTATATAAGCATGTTCTGGCAGCTTCACTTTTCCAGCATTTCTATTGTGCATTTTTCCTGTATATATTATTTTGTATTTCATTGTTTGTCAATAATAGACCTTAACAGACGCTACTATTAATGAATATGTAATAAAACTATTTAAAAAGTGTGTAATACTTCAGATAAGTGCAGCAGTTACTTAGCACTGATTGAAAATCTCATCTTTTCTACATCCAAATATCTCCTGTTTATACTGTAAAGTGTCAAACTGTTTGATTACACCAAGCTGCAGACATTTTCATCTAGAAAGAGATGAGACATTTCAATCAGTGCTGAATAGCAGCAGCACTTAATGATGTGAAAAAACCCTAAAAAACAGACTACATTAACTCTTATATGATGTCATATTATCTATGCCAGTGGGAGCAGTGTGTTGTGTGAAATAATGGGGAAATAATAAAACTAATATAAACTGGAACATAATTTCTTTTATGAAACTAGGGAATATTTTTAGAAAGCTGATATCTTGCAGAATTTCTGTTTAATGAAGTATTGTATCTTGAAAATGAGTTGTCAAATGTTAATTTCTGGTGAAATAGGAATTCTGAACTTCATAAGACTCTTTTCACATTCTCTAGCCTAGTTTTCTAAGAAAATGAGGCTGATATGTTTGGGCTGCCTGTGCACATCTGTTTCTTTCCATTTGTGTGTTTTGGAACCTATCAGTCAAGTTCAAGTGAATTTAGCGAGGAATTAGAGGTCTCGAAGATAATAAAGGTCCTATGAATTTTGTGAAAATCAGAAGCTAGATAAAGGCAAGAGATCCCGTAAGTGTATCCACTGAGGAGATGGCAATGACATGAATTCATTTATTAGTCATAAGAGGGTTCTTAAGGGGAAAAAGCTTGCTTGAAGGTGTATGCTCTGTGGTTGCTGAAAGGCTCCACTTGTAGGACTCCCATCCATAGGGAATCAGGCTTACATTTTTCCTTGGCTTGTGAAATGGTTTTGTGCTGGAATTTAAAGGTGGGGAAGGGATTCAGCTCATGTCACTTTAGATGCCAGCAGCAAGGCATCTGCCAAAGAATGATGCTCTTTTCAGAATCAGTGGAAATAGGCACTTCCAAATCCAATAATTCTTCTAACCTTCTGTGGATGTATAATTAAGGAGGTGACAAAATTAAAATATAAATTTTCAGGTCTTGGTACATCCTATAAAGGTTTTAGTCCTCTGAAGTAATAAATGTTCAGGTGCTTCCTGAACCTTTTTGCTTCCAATTTCATAGATCATAGAATGGTTTGAGTTGGAAGGGACCTTAAAAGATCTTTTATTTCCAACCCCCCTGCTGTGGGCAGGGATACCTGGTGCCATCTTCTAGCACATCTCAGCAAAAATCATCCGTGGTTCCAAAGCACAGCTTCAGATCCAAAGCCCAGCATGAGATTTAGTTATCAGACTCGTACAGATATTAATGAGAAAAAGCTTAATTCCTTTTTGTTGTGTTGTTGTGGTTTAACCCCAGCCAGCAACTAAGCACCGTACAGCCGCTCGCTCACTTCCCCCCCACCCAGTAGGATGGGGGAAAGAATTGGGAGGAAAAAAGTAAAACTTGTGGGTTGAGATAAGAACAGTTTAATAGGACAGAAAGGAAGAAAATAATGATAATGATAATGATGATGATGATGGTAATAATAATAATAATAATAATAATAATAATAATAATAATAATAATAGAATTGGAATATACAAACCAAATGATGCACAATGCAATTGATCACTACTCGCTGACTGATGCCCAGTCAGTTCCCAAGCAGTGGTCCACGCCCCCCAGGCCAGCTCCCCCCAGTTTATATACTAGACATGATGTCACATGGTATGGAATATCCCTTTGGCCACTTTCGGTCAGCTGTCCTGGCTGTGTCCCCTCCCAACTTCTTGTGCCCCTCCAGTCTTCTTGCTGGCTGGGCATGAGAAGCTGAAAAATCCTTGACTTAGTATAAACATTACTTAGCAACAACTGAAAACATCAGTGTGTTATCCACATTCTTCTCATACTGAACCCAAAACATAACACTATACCAGCTACTAGAAAGAAAATTAACTCTATCCCAGCTGAAACCAGGACGTGTGAAAAACACAAAGCCTAGTCCTGCCAGGCTCCAGCTCATTCAGGGGATTCTGCTCATAGTAGGAGTTCTCTTGGTTTTGATAGAACTGCTCGTTCAGGGGAGACATTGCAGGTCCAGAGACAGCAAAGCTCACTTTTCTCAGGTTACCTAGCAGAACCAGAGGTATTTAAAAAGATGTGCTAAAAATATTCCATTGGAGCAATTTTCTGTAAGAGAAACACCAGCTCTGTGTTTCGTGGCACAATGTTGACATTCATCAACTTCTTTGGGAAATCATGGGAACATGTTTTGTGTTTATCATATAGTGTCTGTATTCTCGGTATAGGAGAAAGCAAGCCAAGCATAATTTAGCATATTTGCACAGAACCTCTCCTGTACTGGGATTAAAGTAAATGTGGAAAGCTTTAAATTTCAGGATAGGAATTCCACCTTTTCAGGAGGTTTACTTTCAAAACCTCAGTTCTGCCATTCTGGCTGTGGGGTCCCAGGAAACAAACACTGGTTTTTATCTAGCTGTGGTCAGAGACACTCAGGAATGGATTACACAGACCTCCATCCACCACTAGTGTGAATGTCAAGCTATATGTAAGAGCATTGGATCAAGCTATAAACACAACAGCTATTCTTAAAATGATGGGTATAGCATGTATTCCTCATTTGCAGTCCCTCCAGGATGGAGACATCAATGTGAATTATAACTAACCTTCAGGGGAAGGATCTGCTGTTCAGTCAGAGTATATGAATAGCTGCAGTTCCTCTTCATGTCTGAGGACACAGGAGGGTGTGTATGGGGGACTGGGCATGCATGTGTGAAGCTATTTTGCACTTTGCCATGTCGCTTCTCAAAAGTGACTTTATGCATTCAACAACTGGAGAAGCGTCTCCTGCCTCAGCAGGGCTTTAAGGGTCATCTCTTGTGAATAGCTTCTGCATCCGTGGAGCATGGGTGATGGTAATTCAAAGTGACAGGAGCGTCTTCTAGCCCACGGCATTGTCAGCAAGCCAAACTGCTCAGAGATGACAACCCTGCTTCCTCAACAGACTCAGAGCTGTCACTCCCCATTTGGCTTAAACCAGTGAGGGCTCTGATGAACTGATTTCAGTGAGAACACATAAACTGCAAACAGTGCAAAGGGCACAGTGGAAGTGAGGTTTGATTCTGACAAGACTCTGGAGGTGTGAAGGGGATGAGGGAGGCTGGTAAGCCAAAACCAGGATGGAATGCTGGGTCAGGACATAGAGCTAACTCACTTGGAGCTGAGGATGATGGTTATAGTATTGGGATGCTGACTGGAAGTCTCGCTGGTGAAAGAGTACCAGGAGGTTATTGTGCTCTGCTCCATCTCTGATGAAGGGCCGTTTGTTGCCACAAGGCACACACTCACTGTAGTACACCTGCTAATGGGTTTCAGCAGCTGTAAGCTGGGGCCTCCTGTTTTAGAGCAATAATCATCCTAGAGCATCTGTCTACACTCAAGTTGTTCAGGCTTCTGAGACTACTTGTCCAGATTCTTCCACTGTCTGTATTATGTGCAAACACATGTCCAGATGTGTACTTAAATAAATTGACCAGTTTGCCTTTTGGAAAATGAAGATGGGCTGGGCACAGGGTCACATAAAAGGGAACCTATGCCAAGTGTAGGGTTTTATAAAAGGCGCCCATCTCGTGTCTTTGGGTTGTGAAATAGGGAAGATACATCCCTGTGATGGGAAGTGTAGCCTTTGTATCTTGGTTGTAGAACGGGCCCATGTGCTTTGATCAAGGCCAACTTTACTTCTGCGGAACACTTCAACAAGGAAAAGGCTAAGTATAAAACCAAGTTGATTCCCTTAAGCTTAGATCCTCCTCTGGGAATGTCACACAAGGATGTGAACTTGTACCAGAACTGGAATGGTAACTATAGGGTTAGATAAATGTCCAATCAGCTGTCAGCAGGATAATGAGGAGGGAGAGAAGTCTCTTGGATATGCACTTTTAATACACAGGTATCAGATGTTTGCTTGCTAGTGCCTGTTCATCTTCTTCCTGACACTTGAAACAATGGTGTTTGTATTGAGATTTTGAATAATAAATAGCTTTACTCTAATTTGATATGTGCTAAGGGAGTTTTTGAGTGACTAGCCAATGCTTTTGTAGTCAGTGCAGCTCAGAGTAAGACTTTTGTTCTCATAAAGTAGATGTCTTCATTCAGTGAGTCACGTTGCAGGCAACCCTGTTTGATGAATCCCACCTTACTGATCAAATGTCAATAGTATTTGAACAAAGCATGTTAGATTTTTTTCTTTCCATATTTTGAGTTTTCTACATCCAGTATCACATGAGGTAAAATAATGTGTGGTAGGGAAAAGACCCATGGGGTCAATCTTCACATTTTTCATATAGCTGGAATTTTTTTGTTTGGCTTGAGAGAATCATCTGTTTTGTGTGCTTGTTCAGTTAGAGTGTCTGGCTCCTTGGGAATCACTCAATACATAGTTTAATGCAGATATTTCAAACAGAGACTAAAATAGCTGCAAAGACCTGTGTGTTGAGACAGGCTGCCCTCGCGCTGTGTTCCACAGAGCAAGGTCAAACATACTACGTTAAACCAAAGAGCATGAAAACTGTTGTGGGTCTCACAATTGCCCAAGATGTCTAGGGAATTTATCTGTATTGATTCTTGCAAGAATGTTAGGACTTTTACTTGTCAAGTTTACCTGCCTCACTGAGAGCTATGCTGAAACTTATTAATTAGTCCTTTGCAAAACACTTTGAGATTTTCAGATGAAAGGAAGTATAGAAGTCCAAAGGATGTAGAACATACATTACCAGCTGAGAGCTACATGAAGCTTTGGAGAATGTTGAAAGGAGTCCTGCCAATTAATTTACACTTAAACAGAAGGTTTTGTTTTTCTGAAAATTAAAAAAAAAAAAGTCAAACCAGAATCAAAAACTAAACATTGAAAGGTTCAAGACCCCTTGGATAAAATGATGCCTTACTATTTGGTATTTGCTCAGTTTTGCTAATCAAAGCATTAAGACTTGAAAATTTAGTGATTGTATGATTCTCAAGAGTTACGCACATAAAATATGTAAAGACTCATTTGCTTCTGTGAAAGCCAGGTAAAATAAAGCTGTTAAGAAACTGAGGATGCTATGGTGAAACAGACTGTATATAGGGAATGAAAAATGGCTTGTCTGCTTTCTTGTCTGAGCTGGCTAAAATACAAGAAGTGACCAGACAACTTAACCCAGAAAAATATCATTAGACTTTTCAAGATTTGCTAGTGTGGTGCTCCATAAAGGTGGGGAAAGGGAAAGGAATGACAGAGTAGAGGCAGGAGAAAGGATTAAAGTTTAAAAGGAAACCCAGTGAAACTTCTGAATGATGGGTGATTTTGTGTGTTTCTTTTTAAATTACAAAAAAAAGGTTGAAATTAAAGGAAATCAGCTATAAAGAGTTGCTGCTGGCAGATCTGAGGAGTGATTAGCATCTGCTATGGAAGTTACATCATAATTTCCTTTTTTTAAGATCACGTTTGCAGTTTTCCTGTAACATGACAGCTTTGAGGTTGGTGATGAGACTGTGTGAAGTGCCAGCCTCATGCATAGATGGAGCCTGTGGTACCCCAGCACCCAGGTGCTGATGGGGACTTTTCCTGCCAATATGCGTCTCAGTAGCTGCTGGGCACCAGTTCTGAGAGCAGCAGAACAGCCCTGTCCAGTCAAGAGCCTCAGGAGAAATAACTGCTGGTTGCCTCAAGTGCAAAGAAGTGAGGAGCAGCGTGCTGGGTGGACACAGTTCACAAGAAAGAAGAGATGAGAGATACCTTGAGTAGTGCAAGAGGAGAAGGAACAAAGGGTCCGTAAGCACTTGAACACGTGAATTTGGACGGTGCAATTAAGCTCATGGACCAAGCTTGGTGTAATTACCTAGAGAACTGCTAGCAATCTTTACAAAATGTCCAGAGAGTCAAGCAACCAATTAGTGCTCAGATCAAAGCAGGTTTTTTTGAAATACATGAACTTTGCCATCCTTCACTATCCACAGAGATCTGTTGGTTTCCATTTCTGCAGAGCAAAATCCACAAAGTCTACAAGTATAATACAATGATGTATATTGGGGGAGATGATATGTTAATTTATTTTTTGACTATTTCTCTTTGAAAACAAAAAATCTCGTCTGAAAGATCTGAAGCCTCTAGCTAATGAGACCTCTTGGTTCCATGTAGATTGTGCCTTTGTTTGGATGCTGATGGGCTTAAGAAAATTAATTCTATTTGTCAGTAAATATTCACCCTGGCAATAAGGATATGGCTCTTTCCAAAGTTTTTGTATCCACTGGTTCTGCCCACCTCCTAATGCTGAATGATTTGTGGATATTCTCAAATATTTTGGAGGGTTTTTCATGATAGAAAAAGTAGATAGTCCCAAGGCAGTGATTTCTCGTGGAATTTTCTTGCTGAATGACTCTCTTGAAGCCCCTCTGGCTTCAATAAGTCTCTTATTTCTAAGAAAATCACAGGATAGAAAAGAAGGGTTTTATTGTTTCTTTATGCATTAACTTGTCCTTGGTAGATTTTTAGGACAGGCTTGACCTTTGCCCGCTGCTGTCTTCAGGGCTGTTGTTACCAGCTGGAAACCATGAGGAGCTGTATACTCAAAGCAAGGGCTGAGAGAATGGGAAAGGCTAGAAACTAGGCAAACACACTTTACAGATAAAGCAGCAAACAGATGGGGTGAGCAATTTCAAAGCAAGCAATGCACAGCCCATCTCATTGCCCAGAATTAAACAAGTGTCCTGTTTTCTCTATGACTCAGAGTGGCAGAAAATCTTGTCTGGAAACTCTCTAAGTCCTTTGATCCTGAATTCAGATATTCAGACTTTCACATCAGTTCATAATCACAGCAGAGGGCTTTAGTCTGATAATGAAATTCTGATCTGAGGGATTACTGACCTTGGCTCCCCTCTGCTCAGTGGCCAAATGAAAAATCTGAGTTACATTCTGCTTCCAGGTATGTCTCATTGAACTACCTTTCTCCTCTGCTAGGTCAGCTCCTGCATTTGTAGTACAGATTATGTTATGCTTAGTGACATTTTCCACCTGGTTTCCCAAGAAAGTCTTGAAAGTATCTATCCATCAGCTCTGACCTGAAGTCTGATAGTGATCAGTTCTTAAAAAAAAAAAAGTACTTGCTCTGAGGCTTTCTTGAAGTCTGAGAAGAGAGGAAAGGAAAGAGCAAACATCCCTGCCTCTACAAGAGCAGAGGGTTGCTCCCAAAAGAGATTTGAATGACCTGACAGTATGTATCCAGAGAATGGTTGCTTTTATTGCAATGTAGGAGGGGAGAAATAGTTCCCCAAATTAGGGTCTAATTCTGATCTGTATTTTAGACAGTCTCTGATCCTATAGGTTGCAAGTACTGTGTTCAGGTGTGGTTTTCAAAGCAGGGTGGCCTGTCCACTTGAAGCAGTACGTTTGGCTTTAGACAGCTGTTACCACAGCTGCTCTGGGCTGTTTTTAATCAGGTACAAATTCTAAAAAAATTCTGACAAATGTCTGCACTCCTTTCCCACGTGCTACCCGGTAGAACGGGGTTTAGCTGCAGTTACAGCTCTTTCCCTTGTGTGGCAGTAATGCCAACAGCCCCAGTGAATCATGTGCTGTGTTTCCATGTATGAACTAGTTTTATACTTGTGTCATCTTCACCATTTCAACAAGCACTTCTGGCTTACACTGAGGAAAAGGAAGACAGAACTAGGACTTGCTACATATGGCAGGAATTATGATGTCCTAACTGAATGAGAAGTGTTTCATTTCAAAGGACTCTGTTCACCACCACCACTCTCACTTTTTTCAAGTAGAGCACTCATACACATAAAGGATGCAAGACTGCTGCACCTTTCTCCTTCCCTGCACACTACTAGTCTTTTTTCCCCCAAAATTAAGTTGTAGGCCCTCTGAGGCAGGAATAAAGCACCTGCCACGGTTGTAGAGTCCCCATCAGCTCTAGTAATAATCATTAATCATAAGTAGCTTTGTGATTTGCTAATCCTTCTGTAGAAATACAATATACGACTTGTCTAAGACGTACATGCACAAAGGTCCCAGAAACTATCTAAGGTCCTCAGTCATTTTTATATACTCCACCCTAGGGCTGGGAAAAAACCTACTCAAGCATGCAATGCCTTTCCCTCTCCTACATGCAAGCTTTGATTCTTTAAGGATTTTCTCCATCATAACACCCTTTCTAGAGGGAATTCTCCTCTTGACTGGCTCTTCCCTCTGCCTGTTACCTTGGAGGTAGGGACAGTCCTCATGTAGAGTTCCTCTAAGCTTTTTCTTTTGACATTGTGAGTGGTTTCATCCTCCTCAGCCACCTGAAAATATCCTGTCCTGGAGGGCCAGCTCCTGCCCTTTGTACACAACCTTCAGGTACTTGTGAACTCGTCTCCTTTGCTGTTAGATTGTCTCCATATAGCTCTGTACTAACCTTTCTGTAGATTCCTAGACAGCTAGGCAAGTGAGGCTGACTTAAGCAGTCTTGTGGTGCAATGAACTCTTAAAGGTTATGTATGAAACAGCTGTTCAGCAGAAGGGACAGCGAGTGTTGCATATGGGAGGCACAGTGAAATATGAAGTGGCCTCTTAACCCATTTAGCAAACTTCTCACAAACTCCATTTGCAGGTGAAGCAATCATGGATACAGAGCAAGTTAAGTAGATGTCTGGAGCAGGTTAATATTTTGGAGGTTGTGCAAAATTATATAGACTGTGCTTTGGCCAACTGCTGCTCAGCCACCATGAGCTCTGGACAGTCTCAGGTCATTTTCTTTGTGTGATCAGCACTCCTGCATCAGAGAAAGGATGTCACAGAAGGGCCCTGTGAGTAGCTGGGTTGAAGCAGGATTTGCCAACACAATTTTAATTGACTTTATGGCCTGGAGAAGTGCTTTATAGAATATTAATAGTTTTCCAATTTGTTTTTGGTGGACTTAGTTTTCTTCTTTCCAACTTCACTAAAGCAAATCTCCAGATTTTTTTCCCACAGACTTTATTTAAGACAGTTTTGATCCAAAAGCAGAAGTCAAAAACTTTTCTCTGTAAATATTTCTGTATTTTTTCTTTTTTAATGAAACAATTTTTCTGATTTACTCTTTTCAGTTGTGAATCAGAACTGTTTACCTGGGATTCGTGTTAAAAGAGGTGACTTGATAATGGTGTGTAAGTACCTTCTCAGGTACTTCCACTTAATCATCAATATTTTCAATTAAAATGATGGCTATCTTATTCAGTATCTTCTTCCCCATCTAATATGGTTGAGGATTCAAGGAAACAGTGCTTTATGGCTGTGATACTCAGCTAGAGACAACTAGAACCATGGGATGAGTCTCAGTCCAGCAGCGTCTGTAACCTACCTTTGCATTTATTATTGTTACATCGTGTCTTTCCTCTGTTGTGATAGACAGATTAATAAACATAATCTGATTAGCTGTGACAGAGTTTGGGCAGGTTTAATACCAGAGTTCATACAGGTGCTGCCACAGGCCATAACAAATGAAAACAAAGCAGACCTTGCTTTTATGTCGTCTGAGCTACAGCATCTGTAATAGCACAGCACCTTCTAGCTCCATCTCATAGCATTGATCCAGCTTTGATTCAGATAAAAGAATATCTATTTCCACACTCTTGTAAGCACGTTCTGTGGCAGGTAGAATTGTCTTCCCCATCACAGCCACATCTGACTTGGTTCTACTTAATATAGTTTCAAAGAGCTGAAAATGCTTTGAGTAAAGGTAGAAAATGTGCTGGAAAACGAGTCCCACAGATGCAGAGGTTTAACGCATTTAAACCCCATTCGAAGTATTGCCTGACCTGACTTCTCTGGACTTGCGATACAATTAAGTGAAGCACACTTCAAAGCAGTTTCCTATAGACAAGCAAGGGTCTGGTTCAGTGAGCCCTAAGCATCATTGTGCACGTCTGCAAAACCAAACTGTCTTTTAAAGTGAAACTCTCACTTCAGTGTGTAGTCCATGGTCCTCCTATGGATGCCCATTAAAAACCCTGTGCAGAGTTGAACAGTACCTGAATTTTCAACATCAGACCTCCCTCTGTCCAGTCAGAAATCTCCCTAAGAAAGCTGTAAATTTGCAAAACAAATATGATGATACTTTGAAGAATGATGGTACCAGATTATTTTGCTTCTGTTTTCTGTGGATACTGGGTCTGTTGTCCAGATGGTGGATCTGCCCTCCATATTCAGTAGTGAGAGCCTGTTTCGTTTACAGTGAATTTGTGCTAATTAAAAAATACAAGTTTTACTGAAAATAGAATAAAAATATTTGGAATTTTTACAAAATTTTGGAATCAAATAAAAATACTGGGAAGAAGGACAGCAATTGTATCTGCCAAAGAAAGAAAACATTTTTCATCTTAATTTCTTAGGAAAATTGGGATAAACTTATTTTTGAAGGAGATGTAGGATGTTGCTTTCCTTTTTAGAAACAATACTTTCACTTCCTAAACTGCAGGACCTGACTGGTATTGAGTGGTGAAAGTGTGAGAAATAACACTTGCAATGACTGTTGACTGTTTTCCAGCTTAGGGCAGATGCAAACTTGATGTGACTAACGAAGGGAGGGAGAAATGAATCCTCCCTTGCTGCAGAGAAAGAGAAGGCTTCTACCCTCACCACTTATCCCATTGCTTGTTGTTATGCCATACAACCGATACAGTTCATGGTCCTGGGAATGGTGCCTGTTCTGTGGCAGATTGGGAGACAGGAAAAAGAGGGAATGGGGAGACAAGGGTCCCCAAGCACTGCGGGCAAGTCCACATCTGTCTGAAGAACTGAAAAGCATCCAAGTCTGTCAAATGTACTTTACTTTCTCTCACCAATACTTCTCCAGGTTTTGCCCAGTGGAAACCCAGCCAAAAGTGGTGGCCTGAAAGCAAGTTAAGGAACCACTTGTTACCATTCAATGCTGTGTTCCAGACAGCCAAAAAACTGTAAAGAAGGCCAGAAAAATATGGGGGAAAGCTGTGTTCTTTCTCTGTGCTTTCCAATTTGACATTTCAAGTGGGATATTATTTCCCAGTGGGAAAATTCAAATGATAATTTCCCTGCAAGAACTCCAGAGGGAAAAAAATAACAACACCCTCAATCTTCAGCCCAGCAGTAATTTGGACTACCTATGTTCCAGGCACAATGTTCTGCTGTTTCCTAAGGGAACTGAATTAATTCTGAAAAGTGGTATTTCAACTTTTAAGAGAGGTTTCATTTTTTTAGCATTTGATTGATATCTTTTCTTTTTTTTTTTTTTTTTTTTTGTTCACTGAATTACTTCAAAGGCTTCCTTGATTTTCACCAGAGCATATCATATGGAGCCCATCCTCTTGATCAGATTAAACCTTAAATTGTGATTTGCAGATATAATCAGCAAATTGCCCAAGTCAACAACAAAAGCCCATGACAAATTGCAGGTCCCCTTAATAATGAATCATTGCCAAGCATCCAGATGCTGAAGCAAGCGAGCTCTTGAATGAACCAGCTCATAAATCTTTGCATTCAGACTGAAGTAAGAGGCCAGTGCCATTCTCTAATGAATATACATGGTCAGAGGAAAACATGCTGTTAACAGGCAACATCAAAAAGTGTATGAATAAAAGCAGGTAAATAAAAGTATTTAATCATCAAGGCTAACTCTGCATTGCAAGGAACAGCTGAAGTTCATATATATAAATATACTAAAAGCGGTTTGAGTGCTGAGAAAGGCAACAGTGTGCTGCAACACCAAAGTGGCTAAGTGACTTAACTGGGAAGGCTTCTCAGGGTGCTATTCATCTGAAAGTCATGTTTCTCAGAGGAATAGCACGTAGGGAAATATGTATCTGTTTCCATACAAAAGTTTGGTCTTATTCACACACAAAAATTTGCTTGCAATGCTCAGGCCTTGTGGTGGCTTGACCCTGGCTGGACACCAGGTGTCCACCAAATTCGGTCTATCACTCCCCTCCTCAGCTGAACAGGGGAGAGAAAATATAACAGAAGTCTTGTCTGTCAAGATAAGGTCAGGGAGAGATCACTCACCAATTGCTGTCACAGGCAAAACAGACTTGACTTGGGGAAATTACTGTAATTTATTATCAATCAAATCAGAGTAGGATAATGAGAAAATAAAAACTAGATCTTGAAACACCTTCCCCCCACACCTCCCTTCTTCCCAGGTTCAACTCTACTCCCAATTTTCTCTGCCTCCCCCCCACCTCCCAGCAGCACAGGGAGATGGGGAATGGGGGTTGGGGTCAGTTCATCACACATTGCTCTCGCATGCCACATGTTCTCACTCCTCTCTCCGGCTGCAGTTTCTGTTGTGCAGCAACTTTTTCACCTTCTTAAACCTGTTCTCCCAGAGGCACTACCACCATCGCTGATGGGCTTGGCCTTGGCCAGCAGCAGGTCCATCTTGGAGCCAGCTGGCATTGGCTGTGTCGGACATAGGGGAAGCTTCTAGCAGCTTCTCACAGAAGCCACCCCTGTAGCCCCCCCGCTACCAGCACCTTGCCAGGCAAACCCAATACAAGCCTAGATCTAGTCCTTCCCCACTGGCAACTTCAGTAGCTCCTTGGTAAGTTCAGGTAAAGGTGTGGCTCAGTGCTGTCTATGCTGTAGGCTTCTCTTCTGTTTTGAGGTTCTAACATCAATCGCATAGAGCCTTCACAAACCCCTCCTCCTAAACTGGCAAAATGGCAGCACGTAGGATTGATTCTGTGGATAAGTTCAGAGACTTTGGGAGATAGGATGCTATGGTAGAAGATGATGTGGGCCAGGTAAAATGCTGTCCTCTGGATGGGACACTCTGCTCAGTTTTCCAGCCTGACCATTATAATCTGGTATCTCAAACTCTGTGCAACATGCCAGAGGATCTTGATTTTAGCCTAATTCACCTTGTTTGTGTCTCTTTGTACAAAGGAGAGAATGATAACTACCTCCATTGCGTGGTGCTTCAAGATGAAAGTGTTCTCTAGGACACTAGAGTATTTCTTTCAAAGGAAAAGCCTCTTTTCATCTGTGTTTTGTTTGTATTGAAAGACAATTTACTGGCAGAGGGTAGTAGTGTTTTTTATTCTCAGTTCTTGGCATCTCTCTGGTTAACTTCCACCCTGCAAGTGAATGAAACTAATATTTTATCCTCTCTCTACTATATGCTATTTCTTTGGAAGCTGGAGTGTAATGAACTTGCTGTTTATTACAATTAACAAATAAATCCCTATACTTTTAAATTAGATCATAAATCTTACAGTGAAATTCAATACTGTGGTGATTATGTTTTCTTTCCCATAAGAGATTCTGCAGTGATAAGAGCCAGGCAACTTCTGTTCCAAATAATACAACCCTGAGGACATTCCTTGTGACACATTTGGCCTTTTTCTGTGTGGCTTCCTTCTTTTACAATCATCTTGAGATGCAGCTTAAACACAGCAGTGCTAGCTAGTGAATTATAAAACAACTTATATTGCAGAGAAAATTACTTTCTGGTGTTTTAAAATCAGTGCAGTTCAGGCGGCTTGTCTTCTGGGGGTGACTGGACTGGGAGCTGTATGTGCAGTGCCTAGCACAGTGCTGGTCTGAGGAATGCTAGGGAAGTGGTGATGTTACTGCAATGCAAAGAGATTTGTCAAGTTTCACTTACTGAACATCAGTCCACTGAAGTCTCTGCGTAATTGTAGTTAGAACTCACGCACTGAAGACAGCTCTGTGGCTTTTCTTACTCTCTCTAAGCACAATATTACACAGATTTGCGGTTCTCTGTTGAGTTGGGTACGGCCTACAGAAAAGGCTGCAGAGCTGCAGTGTAGCATTAGACAAAGAAATCCCGAGTCCCACACCTACAGCACACTCACAGTTACAGCTGTGTATTGTACATGTGTGTCATGTAACACCCAGTGCTTTGGCTGTTCATTCCTGCTATGCCTGCACTGACTGACTGGACTCAAGGAATCACAGAAAATAGGAAACTTGTGAAGAGCTGACTGTCAGATTGGACTGAAAATGGGCAGGGTCCAATTAATGCAGCTTGCTTTTGCTTCAGAGCAGCTTGTTGTCTTTTAAAGTGAATCATGTTCAAATTTCCACAGTTCCAATTTTGATTAAGCATAATGTTCAAGGCCAAATCATTATCTTTTCTCACTAGATTTAAGAAAACAATTTAACAAAGCAAAGCATGTCTGGCCCTTCACCTTTCTTGTACCCTGAACCTACTTAACGTGGCAGAAGAAAAGGATGGAGAAATGTTAGCATTCTTATCTTGGGGACAAACTTTTTCTCAGACTTGCCTTTTTAACCTTGAAAGTAACTATTTTATATGTTTAATATGCCTCAGTCATTTGGACTACTTTATCCCTGCTTCTTGTAAATCTTTGGGATTTACTGAAAAAATGGTCAAGCATCCTGGCAAGTTGATGTCTTTAACCTGGCAACAGCTTTCAGTATCTTTTTTTTTTCTTTTAGCTTTCCAGTGCTCCCTCAGTCTCCTTTCCTCCTTCCCACCCACCAAAAATTGTTTCCTATCTCTAACTGGGAAAGAAGGCTAACAACTTCAGGGTAGAATGAAGCTGAGATATTGCCAGCTCATATGGAAAAAAAAAACCAGTGTCCTCACAACAGATGAAAAATCAGGCTCCAAAGGCAGCTTGTCTTCCCTGAACAAGAGTTTCCACTGAAACATCAATGAAGGGCTGAGCACAGTGGCTCTACTTTGTACTCCCCATCCTGCCTGGTAATGATTTAGGAATTAGTATTTGTTGTGCTTCTTTTTCTTTGACTTTTGTTTTAGTACTTTAAAGGATGTTGAATCCTGGTTGTGATAAAAGCCAGTCTTTTGTATCGCTGTATTGAAGGCAAAAGCAAGGGTGTGAAAAAAACTACAGTGCTAATCCATCCAGAGGTCCTTCTGGTTTACCACCTTTTGTGAACTGGCCTTGTGGTGGAAGCTGCCCCTTCCCATGGGCCTGGCGCAGCACTTGGGAAGCACAGAGCTCTGCTGCAACCAGAGGGGTTGCCTGTGGATACTTCAGCACATGGAGAACCCAGCAGTAACTTTGCTCCCCACTCTTGGCTAATCTGGAGCACATGGAGATGAAATTCAGACCCCTTCAGTACAAAGGAAGAAAAGATGTCCCCTCCCTTCTCAGCTAACTCATCAGAATGAGGATTTGTCCTCTTCTGTCTCAATTCCAAAAACTTAATTAAACATTCGTAAAAGATAGTAAATCTTCAGTTCAAGTGTTTGCTCTCTTCTCCCATCCCAGTTTGTGACCTGACAGGAAGCAATGCAGAGCTCTCTTCCTGAATCTGCAGACAGCCTGAAACAATAGCTCTGAGACATCTGACATGCATTCTTCAAGTCAGTGATGAGGAACTGAGACACCTACTTCCAGTCATTTTTACATCTATTTTTCAAAGCTCAATTCTCATTTGCTTTGTGTGACCCCAGGAGCTGGAGCATTAATAGAAGCACCCTGGAATCACTCATGAATTGTAAAAGTTTTCCAGTGCTGAGCACAGCCCCAGGGCCCTGCCGTGGCTCTGGATGCACAGCTGACTCATGCTGTATATGACAGGAGCAGGCATTGAGAATTCTTGATCAGGTATTTTAAAAGCAGACATGGAGGCAGCAGCTGCTGTTAGTGGAGAGGAAATACAGGATCTTAAAAAAAGGATAGATGTCTTTTTTCTTCCTACTGATTCTTGTGCTGATTTCCTTGCAGGGTAGAGCTGGCCTTGTTCCATCCTGTTTCTGTCTGGATTTCAAACCTCCTACACACTACATCTCCACTTCCAGCAATGCTAGGTGTCCTCAAAATGGAGCCAAACCCTTTCACTCAGATTATGGGAATGTTCCAGTTCAAATGCACAGAAATTTAAACATGAATGTTGCAATGAGGAAAAATATCTCCACTCCCAAACATAACAGCATGGTGCATATAAAGGGCTAAACTTTACCTCCATACCTCCACTACAGCTCACAATTCCTCCTCCTTTCCTATGTAATCAGCAGCTCACATACTCCTGGTTGTGATGATTTTTCTGTCTGTAGATCTCAGCCACTCTCTGAGTACCATTCTCCATCGATTGGATGTCCTTCTGCTTTCCCCCAGTGGCAGCTTTGCCATTGTCTCCTTCCGTTGTGTTTGGCAAAATAATCACTCGAGAATCTGTTTGCAAATGGTTAGTGCCACTTGAAGCTCACAGTAATCATAAATGCTACTAATTAGGTGCAGTGCAAGTTAAATCGTTGATCATTGCCTTTCAGCAAATCAAAGACACAATTCCAATTAACAATAATAATTCAAAACAATTAAGCAGTTACTGCTGGAGTTATTTTCATCCAAATTGCAGTGAAATGAACCTTCTCTCCAGCAGGGCTTTAGCTCCCGGGTAAAGGCTTTCCTGAAAAAAAAAAAAAAGTAAGTAATAACAACTGTGTAAAGAGAAAAATCAATAAAAGATCATTTGCAACTTGTAAAAGGTTTGCAGATCTGAGCAGGAATACTAGATTGTATTTAATAAAGCTTCAATAAATTGTGTTTACAAGGTGGAATTTGAAACAACCTGGATTGAGGTTTTCAGAACAGTCTGCGGGGACTTAGATTAGAACAAGCTGAATGTTTAAAAACACAGTGCCTTCTCTCTCTCTCCTTGTATTGTATTATTTTTTGGCAGAAATTCCCAACTGAATAATTTTAGCAGAAAAGTTACAGTTTTACTTCTTAATATCTCAAAGCTCTCAAGTTTACAAGTTTTCTTAGTTTCATTATAAGATCAGAAATTTTCTAGTGACAGAATGGAGACAGAAATGGGCCAGGAGGGGTGTAGGCACTATTTTCCAACTGGCTGCAATTCTGTTTCACCTCTACCATTCACATCTAAAGAAGATCCCTTTTGTATGTGTTAGATTGCTTTGAAACCTTATGCAATTCTTCCTTTGTACTTGCCTTAGAAGCAGCTAAACGAGGCTTGGCAGGAGGGATAAGACCAATTTGCACTTTCCTTAGTTTCTGATTTTCCTGGATTTAGATTTGTGATCTGAATGTTGTAGCAGCTGGAGGTACCAGCCTTTGTCACTGTGGCTTTGGTCATTCTGTCTGAACGCTGCCTACTAAACCATCTTTTCTAGAAATTGGTTAAAGATGGTAGATTTTTGTCGTATTGCAAACAACTGTATTTGCTATTTGCAAGAATACACATGCAGAAAAAAATTGCACTGTGACTTATTCCTAGGGATAAGGCTGTAAACCTAGAAAGCTTCTAGGATCCAGGAGGTGCTAGAAGTTTTCCTTTTCATTTGGCTGGGGAATTTGTTTGGCTGTGAAAGGTCACAGTTATTATACTTTAAGTCCTTGACCTTCTGTTTTATGAAGAAGCCATTTAAGATTTTTTAGAGAAGTCAATGAAGTGTGGTAGGTAGAAGAGGCTTGAAGGCTATGATGGAGCACACCATCCTCCATCATCCCTCCCATCCTGGTTCCTGCAAAATGGAAACTGTAGAAATCCACCTGTCTCCTCAGGGAATGGGTATTGGGCTAAAACATCTCAACTGGGAAGTCTGCTCCTCCTTAGCTGGAGGCATCACAAAAACTGGAAAGCACCACTTCCCTTGATCACTTCCTCTTTCCAGTTTGTCATTAGTACCTGGGTCTTCCTTCACCTTACAATTTTTCTGGCTTTCATCTTGATTCAGTGGATCTTTCATTTCCAGATAAGATTCTTATGGACCCAGTATTGTGTCTTTGTGCAAGTGCAAGTGATCTCACATGACCACTGTTTGACCTCTTTTTCATAGATATAACAGCCTCGACAGACACAGTACTTGGCTTAAGGAATCTGCTTTCCAGCTCTCTGACTGCTTTTACTTGTTTTCCTTGCACCCAGCCTGCCACTTTCTTACTGCTCTTAGTGGAATGCTGTTCCATGGCTGTTCACTGCTCAGGGACCTTGCAGGCTTTGACCTAGCAGGTTGGTGAATCATACCTCAGCAGTATAAGTTGTGTCTGGCATGTGTGCTCCTTGAATAAAAGAGAGAAGCCTTGATACTGGAGTGTGAGATATGGACCTACAGGCAGAGGGGAGTGTGGTCATAAATTGTAGCAGTCTGGTCATAGAAGTCCCTGTGAGACTCCCGGTAGTTCACCAAGAACTCCCCTCTTCCCCGCACCTCAGTAGCATTTTTGCTTAGGGCTGTTTTTTGTAAGTTGAAAGAGATGAAGACCTTGTCATGTTATTAGAAACATTGTTACCAAAAACAATTTTAAAATAGCTTCTCTATAAAAATGCATGGTCCCAGAGGAACTGCAAGGAGGGAGGATGAAATAAAGGAGAACTTCACACTTCCTGGAGGTGACTGCATTTTTTATGAGTGGATTAGCTGATAAAAAATCCTTTGTAGATAGCTCGATATTGCCTGTGTCTGTACTACATCATCTCTTTGCACATCTGAAGAGGAGGAGGTCATGAAATGGCAAGAATCCACATTGAATCACTCAGGAACTGTTTGGGTAATAAGAGAAAAAGACCTGGAACAAAGCTTTTCCATCACTTTTAAAATAAATTATTCACAAATAAATGTTTTCTACCATTTGGCTGCTCCTGTAAGGCAGGTAAATACTATCTGCTGAGAGATATTTTCTGTTTCCTATCAGAGCTAACATTCTGTTTGCTTTGAACTGTGTTCTAGATAGTCAGCTTTGAGTGTAGACATTTTCATGCACTGATACTCAAAGTCCACTTTAGGATTTTAAATTCAAACATTATAGGTATGCACGTGTAGTGGTTGAGTCAAAAACATGGAAAGTACTAACATCACTGGAAACTATCTCACAGAACTGTGAAATGGTATAAAGTGGGGAGACAAGTCTGGAAATTACTTGAGTGTTATAGATGTCAGCAGTTACAAAATAGGGGCATATTTGTAGTCTGTGTGTGAGAAACTGCTGCACTCTGGGTATTGTGGACAGTAATGCAGCCCTCTTTCAGCCCTGTGATGGACTGCAGCAGTGCCCAGAGATGGTCAGAACATGCACACTCGTGGGACAACCCCACAGCCATGACAGGGAGAGTAGAAGCAATTTCAGTCCCCAAGCCCAGGCTGCAACAGCATATTGCAGTGGATAGGGTATGCCCTGGGATTCACAGCATACTCTTGCCCTTGAGGCAAGTTACATCACTGCTCTGGGCATATGTTTCCCTGCTTGCTAAATGAAAATAATGATGTTTCACCATGGTCTTTGAGAGGTCTTGAGGGAAAGTTCAAGTCAAAGCTGTAAGAGGTGAGGTTTGCAGTGACAGTAACTGATAGATACAGAGAAAAGACTGACTGGCTTTCAGGCATGCAGCCCTTGAAGTTTGTAGGAGGCAATATTTTCTATTAGTTCTACTGATACAGCTAGAAGAAAACAAACAAATCTTTGAATGTTTGTGTACCTGAAAGTTTGTCTTATCCTGCCCAAATCCATCAGTTGTTCAAATAAAAAGTATTACCTCTCCCTGAAAACATTGTCTCACTAACATCCTAAGATCATCACAGCTGCAACACTGCTATGAGAGCTCACTATTACAATGCTAATAAATGACATCTTTGTCACCTAATGTCTATGGAGGAAAGGCCAAAAGGAAGGCACCAGGGAGCACCTCCTGACCCTGCTACAGTTGCCAGATTTCTGCTCAGTGATCACTTTGGATACAGATGGAAATATGTTGTGTATTGGTGTTTGAGCCAGGGGCTGGGGTGGGCCCAAAACTGCCAGTGCAGTGCTAGTTTTTCAAGATCACGAGAAAGACAGCCTGGGCAGCCCGAGGGTGTGCTCAGATAATCACAGGCAGGGATCACTGTTTGGGCTGCTTGGGAGCCAACAGTGTGGACTGGTTAATGAGCTACAGGAGCCAATGAGTCCAAATTGCATGGCAGCCATTGGGGTTGTAGCCATCAGTGAGTGGTGCTGTGTTGGTTGCAGAGTGAGCAGTCCCCTGTAGATGAGAAATCCATGATGTGCCAACATCAAGATTTTCACTTAACTCCACTGCACCAGGTCCCACTCCATAGCCACCAGTGAACATCCCTGAAATGTCTCTGTCACACACACCTCAATTTCTGGTGCACCAGAAAGTTAAATGATCATAGAATGGTTTGGGTTGGAAGGGACCTTAAAGATCATCTAGTTCCAACCTCCCTGCCATGGGCAGGGACACCTCCCACTAGACCAGGTTGCTCAAAGCCCCATCCAACCTGGCCCCTTGAATGGGGCATCCACAGCCTCTCTGGGCAACCTGTTCCAGTGCCTCACCACCCTCACAGTGAAGAACTTCCTTACATCTAATCTAAATCTTTCAGGGTAAAGCCATTACGCCTTGTCCTATTAGTACCTGCCCTTGTAAAAAAAGTCCCTCTCCAGCTTTCTTGCAGGCCCCCTTTAGGTACTGGAAGGCTGCTATAAGGTCTCCCCAGAGCCTCCTTTTCTCCAGGCTGAACAACCCCAACTCTCTCAGCCTATCCTCACAGGAGAGGTGCTCCAGCCTTCTGATCATCTTCATTGCCCTCCTCTGGACTTGCTCCAATGGGTCCATGTCCTTCCTCTGTTGGGGGCCCCAGAGCTGGACACAGTACTGCAGGTGGGGTCTCACAAGAGCAGAGTAGAGGGGGAGAATCACCTCCCTCGACCTGCTGGTCATGCTTCTTTTGATGCAGCCCAGGGTGCGGTTGGCTTTCTGGGCTGTAAGCACACATTGCCAGGTCATGCTGAGCTTCTCGTCAACCAACACCCCCAAGTCCTTCTCCTCAGGGCTGCTCTCAAGCCACTCATCCCCCAGCCTGTATTTGTCCTTGGGATTGCCCCGACCCATGTCCAGGACCTTGCACTTTGGCCTTGTTGAACTTCATGAGGTTCACACAGGCCCACCTCTCAAGCCTGTCAAGGTCCCTCTGGATGGCATCCCTTCCCTCCAGCATGTTGATCACACCACACAAAATAACAACTTATTATTTTAACACTGTTAGTAGCAATGTGTTTGGGCAAAGCCACATTTGGCTATTTCTGTCCACTTAGGTGATGCTGTGGTGGCTTTGTGGAATATAGGACAGTCTCTCTGGCTGTTGTGCTGAGGACTGCTGCCCTTGGAGCCTTGCTCTGGATAAGTCATCTTGGCCTCCCATCACCATGTGTATGAGGAATGTTTTCAACTTAAATGCAAGATCAGAATTGCAGCACTGGTATGCAGAGGGAGCAACTCCCAAAACCCTGTTGTGACCAAGCCACTCCATGGCTATACCTGCCACCTGGCAGCCAATAGCTGGTACTGTCCATATCCAGCCTGGGATAATTTTCTATGAAAATTGGGTTTCTGGCATACCCGACTCACAGCTTGGCTCACAGGCCATGTGTGTTTCCAGAGGCTTTGCAGCATGCCCAAGGGGATATGCTTTTCTTTTTTCTCAAAACTGCAACCTGGGCAGGAGTCCATACAATCAACTCCCTTGTTCACACAGCTCTAAAGTAAAATGCAGTAGAGGTATGTCACAGCAACATTTTTGGATAGAAAGTGAAGAATAGGGTATGCCATAAATCAGGAACTGAGGAAGGAAGCTGAGATTTTGCGAAGACAGCAGGGCAAGGATTTAACTTCCTGTAAATTAAGTTCCCTTTAAATAATCCCAAGATGACAGGACCTGCATGGCATCTCATATGAAGGACATTTCCAGCATCTCATTGCCTCCTAGAAAGAACTGTTCCTGATTTGAGTAACTACCAACACTTTCTAAAGCGCCAAGCCCCTCAGCACCCCACTTGGAAATTGGTGTGCCACTAACTTGGTTATCTGAATCAGTGGCATATGGTGCCAGTTCATTCTGCAATTGCCATAAAAGCTGATACTGGTGCTATGCTCTCACTCCAGGTGAAACAGCATGGCATGTGTTCCCAAATAAGACCTTGCAGTGACATTGCTATATAATGAATATACTGATCAATCTGAGAGCCTATGCTAATGAGACCAGTGCAAAGTCATCTGGAATCCCAGAGCGTCTGCCATTCTACTTCAATATGTACCACTTTAGTATTAGGGAAGGAAAGATTTTGCTAGCGGAGGGAAGCATGAATGCTGTATTGCTGTGGATAATGGTAAATAGTCATTACATATTCCTCCTTTCCTTTAGATGTACTGGGCATATGTTAAAGACAGTCTTTGTTCAGAGGAAAGGATTATTTTAAACAGGGAGGTGATGCACAGTGTCTTGCAAATTATAGTCATGCGAATGTGGCAGATGGTACCATGGTGTCTGACAATTGCCTATGACATCAAATTAGTTACTCAAGTCAAGAAGGCCAATTTTTGCTGGACATGTCTGTGTTTGCAAGGTATAAACAAAACAGGGGAGGCCTGTTTGTGTGTAAAAAATCTGTGAAGGATCTTGAGTAAAGACCCCCAGTCCACTCTCTCTGAAAATGCTGAAGTAGCTATTAAGGTACGGAACTTTGGGTACATGTCTGCTATCCCCAGGCAGAGATCTTCTGCTCGCCATGGAGCTCAGCTTCACAGCAAACCATCCGCTTAAAAACCTGTAACTCCTAGTAAGACTAGCACTGGACTAAAATGGGGTTTATGGAGGGATCGAAGGAGAATGCTGAAGGAGTCATCTTGTGGAGCACGGATATTCCTTGTGTTCAGCTACCACTGTTTGTGAGGTTAGTGTCTGCACTGGCACAACCACTCTCAAGTCAGAGCCAAAAGGAATTTATCCAAGTCCTAGCAATATCACAGCAAGGTCACTGCTGTGTACTGATGACCACACACGGCTAACAGGAGATTGTTCAACAGCTGGTCTGAATGGAGGTTGCAGTTAGTTAGAAGTCACTTGAGGATATATGGACATTGCACTGACATGCCAGTCAGTAACTGACTGGAAATCTGTCTACAGCTGATGTAAGCTTAGCTGCTGGGAACTTGTCACTTAAAAAAAATCTATCCCCACTTCTGATTAATGCACAGCCAGAACTCTGCTCCTTAAAGTCTCTGTGCTTCAGTGCCCCATCTGCAAATAGGGAAATATTCCCTACAGATGTTCTCCTACCTAGATTGTTAATTGGGTCAAGGATATCCTCTCATTATAGCCAAATTCTTTATTAGTCATGGTGGTGAGAAAGGCTGGGCTTCTCAAGGAACATCACCTCGATACAGGCCCCACAGCAGGGCTGGGGAGTTGTGAGTCCACTGTTTCAGTCCTAGGCAGTATGTGGTCATCTCCTTGAACTCTAGTGTGGTATCATTGAAATATTGAATTATTCAGCCCCGTGGGCCAAGGGTGAATCATAACCAGGATGCTGCTGTCACCCTGATAATATCTTACAAACCCTATGTTAGAATAGTGTTTGTGGCATGGTTCATTGCCTTGTCACAACCACACATGCATTCCTTTGTACTTGCTCCTGGACCAACCAGGGCAGATCTCTGTAACAGCCATGATTCCTGGCTGGCTGAGGATACTTCGGCACTGGCTTGAGGAGACAAAGCAAGTGTATGACCTGTACTGATTCTATCAGACCCATCTGTCCTGTTCTACACTTAATTTAGATGCAGTCTTAGTTTGAACCTGTCTGTGGAATATGCTTTGCAGCAAACTGGGCAGCCCAGGGTTTGGAAGCAGGCTGTATGAGCAGCCTAGTCCTTCTGCGTGCTCTTCAGAGCTGCTGAGTGAGAAGTTACAGATCTCTGCCCTTCTCTACCTGTTCACTGCTGTGTCACTTGCCAGAGGTTAGCACCTCCTCTGATCCGACAGCTAGAATTGTTCACTAGCCCAGTTCTATCGAAATGATCTGGATTAGCTTAGAACATTGCTAATAGTAAGTTTTTGTTTGTTTAATTTTTTAAACCCATTTTGACAGAACCAGGTTAGACAGCAACTATATGATCAGTTATGCCAGCTGATGTCAGAGGCTGGTAAGCTCTTAACCTACCTCAGCTGAACCCGGAACAGCATATAAGATGACAGCCCATAGAGTCTAATATCTGTCTATGCCTCTGGTGGCAACTGGTCCTATTTCAAGCAAATGTGGCATGGAGGTAAGCAGATGTGTTAAGCCCTAGCTGACATCCTCCTTGAGGAAGACTGCTGGGGAGTTGTGTTTCGAGGGAGAGCAGGCTGATGGGGGAGAAAGAGCAATCTGGGAGAATTCAGGCCTGCTTTGTGCTGGGTTTGGAGCTCTGACATCATCACAACCTGCTTTGCAATAACTTGTCTTCATGCAGGATATGTCTCCCCTGTTTGCCCTCTTGGGGCGGGCAGGATGTCTCTGGCCCTGTCCACACAGAGTAATACAGAGAAGGGAAAGGGCATACTCACTGGCATGGTGATTTGCAGTGGCTTTAAAGCTGAAAGGAGACTCTGCATTCTCTGTGGAGGACATTAAAAGGCTGGGCTGAAGTGCTTTTGTTCAGTTGTGCTTTTTCTGCTCAGAAAATTATCCTGGCAGGAGAAGGGCAATCACAAAGGAGGGTCTGGTTGTAGGACAAAACATCCACTTGGAAGAGCTGAATTCTTCCTAAAAGGTCAGTGGAATTAGGTTTTTACTCTTGAGAAGCACTGATGCATCGCAGGTGAAAGTCTGTTACAATGTGTCAGAGTGGGAACAGAAGGAAATTTGGTTATTTGTGGAGGGGAATTCTGGTTCATTAAATACTTGAGGAAACTTCTGAAAAAGATATCCACCATCCTCCAGGATGTCTCTTATTGAACAATGTGATCTTCAAGGTACCCATACTCCAGAGTTATGATCAAAACCAGACTTCAGTTATTAAATTCCTACTTTTAGGCACTTTTTAAGTGCCCTCAGTTATTAGATTCCCAGCCTCAGGCACTCAGGGGTTGAATTTTCTGCAATAAGGTTTATAGTTCCGAAGGACCTGGTTCAAGAAGTTTAAAGATGAGAACCAAGGGGCAAGTTTTGTTGCTGAACAACCTTCCTCCCCGATTTTTAAGATGTATGTTCTTGAAGGAAACTTTGGAAGCAGGTACAGTGCTCTGTATGAATTTGCACTTTGTTGAAGACCAAGACAGTAATCTTCCAGGATGTCTGTCCCCAGGGCTGATAAGCTACATCTTCTAACACTTCAACTTTGGACATACAAAGTAGTAGACTAAGGCCTGGTTTCCCAGACTCCAGCCCTTGGCCTGATCCACCAAGACTACCGGAGATTTGCATTGAAACTTTTCGGATTCAATGAACTTGTGAAGCTGCATTTCTTCCCTTTATTTTGTTGCAACATTTCTTAGTGTATTTTCTCTCCACTCACCCTTTGTTCAGGTAAGGCTGGATTTGGTGTTAGAAGGAATGTGGCAGGGCTGGGAAGGTGGGACATTAAATAAATAATGTCAACAAGATGTTTATCCTCCCCTGTGAAGCTGTTAATAACCCTTCCTCTATGAAGCTGTGCCAAGCTGGTTTGCCTCATCCAAACCCAAGCAGAGAGAAACCAACTCCTTTGGCTTGTTTAATCACTTTCATCGTCCAGCTGCAGCTCCCAAAGTCTCTGATGAAGAATTTCGAGAGCATCAGGAATACAGACAATTTCAAACAGCTAAAAAAGGAGAGAAAAAAAGGGGCATGGTGGCAAAATTCAGAGCAACAAAGAAGTAGAATCTCTTCTGCTAACACTGTTCATCTGTATTTTTGAGATTACTTTGAAGCTGGTGAATCTGAAATTCCTCATTAGAAGCCAATGGTAGATATAGTAGGCTGTGCTTCTAATCTGTATATGAGGAGATCATTCCAACCATGACCTCCCTCTATCCACTTGATATAACATTTACTTCAATCAAAGAGGTAATTAAACTCCTGAGATGAGAAATCCCCATGGTTCATGTCCTGAATTAAGTGCAGCAAAAGTTCTTAAGTAATAAAACAGCAGAACCTGCAGTTATTGCTGGAACCAGACAATGCCTAAGGCATTGGGAATAACTTTTAAAATACAAGGGAATAACTTTTGTCAAGGATGTTCTGCTTGCCCTCAAGCACACCGCAGGAGCCCGAACATGTACAGCCTTGGCATGCCAATCAGGACTCTACTAAATGTAGATGATAAATGGTAGGGGAAACCATAATGGTGGATGTAAGAGTGAACCAAGATACTGGGACTGCAGAGAGGTTAAGTTGGTACGGCTTTTTCCCATTCATTAGCTCAGATGCTGATCCAAACGCAGAGCTGGCACAGCTATAGATAATGACAGAGGAGCAGAAGGAAAACTGTCAATAGCAGATTTTTTCATTAGAAGCTGCCATTTTGTTGAAATAAAAGCTGTTCAGGAGAACATGTCAATAGTGATTGTGGTTGAGTAATCCTGTATTTTGTTTGATCCCAACAAAACAGATATGATACTATCTGTGTAGTGTATTCAGATTAAAATGGTGCTGCAATACGTGCATGAAAGCACCAGCACCATCTGTATGAAAGGGCTTGATGACTCCACGTGGAAGAAAACAAGTCATTCCTTTTCTTCATTAGAAAATGCTGCTTTTCCCTTGGGTTTGAGATGAAAGTAGGGTTTAAAGGACTGGCATTTCCTGCAAAATAGAAAATCCTGATGAGTTTAGAGATGTAGCTTGGGAGGGGAAAGTCTCACACTGTTGGTGAAGCCCAGACAACTTGATCAGAAGTCAAGATAAACCGAGGCTGCTCAGCAATTCTTGGACATAAAACATTTCAGATCTCCAGACACTTTAGAAAAGGCTATTCTCTGTCCGTGATCTAAAAGAAAAGAGGCAGTGACATATCTGCTGTAAAGCACCTTTCTGGCATCTGGAATACTGCAGAGTGCTACTTGGCATATACAGCAATTCCAGTAGTAAGCACAACAGCATTTGTATTCAGACTTGAATTAAAGAAGCAGAAAAATACACACAGTTCTTATACCATTCAATTTTATTATCTGAGGTTTCCAAGAAAAAAAATCAACTACCACTGAAGTGGGCAACACTGCCCACTTCCAGCCTCTCAAAAATTAACTTTTCTCTATAGTCTTGCTTCCACCAATAAGCCCCACAATTTCTCATATCTGAGATTCCTAGTACAGCTCTACCTGGGGCCGTCGGCTCATGAGCTCCCATTTTACTATGGGTAAAGCAGATTACTTTTAAGTGGATCAGTCCAACACATTCCTCATTTGATTGTTTTTTCCAGTCCACACAGGCAGGAGTAAATGGCTGGGTCACCAACCCCTTGCTGCTCCACATTCAAGCATGGTTGCATTTGTACAGTTTTCTCTTGGAGTCAGGTTTTCAGCATCAGAAAATGTTGCTTGCTGTCTCTAGGGCTTCTGTGACTGTGAGACTCGTGTCAGAGACTTTCCATGCCCTAGCTAATTATGCTGTGTATGCCACCGGAATGGAGAGCTCCTTTGGATGCCATCTGCTGATCAGCCTATGCCCTGAAGCAGAAAAATTGGGTGCCCTAGTAATGATGATCCTAACTCCTGTCATTGCACACACTCTGCTTGTTTTTTGTAAATGGCTGATCCTTTCTGAGTCTGCATAAATATGTTGGGTGTTGCCTTCTCCTTCACCCCAAGGCAAGGGATTTTATGCTGCCTCTGGAGGTTTCCCAGGATTTCCTGGCTGTTGAATCAGGGTCATGTTTCAGATCACAGGGTTTCAGTTTCTGTTGTTTCTGGTTAACAATATGTTTGTCTTTCCCCTGGCAAACATGCTTTTAAAGGGACAGGCTGGAAAGTCTCTGAGCTCCTTCGTAAAATAAAGTTGCTTTTGTACAAAAAGCTACAGGCCATGCTATGCCTGCATGTTCCCTAGCTCCACTCTTCCTGCTCCCACTCGCAGTGCTAGGTGTGGGAGAGGTAGTGACATGTTCTGTGTCTTCTTTCTTTCACCTGGATGAGGAAAGTATTAGGTGGCACACAGCACTCTGTGGTGACAATCAGCACAGAGGGATCCTAAAGCATCCCTAAGAATTATGGAGAAGAACCACTAAAGGTGGTTCAAGCTGGCTGGAATCACAGTTAAAATCTACATCAGGCTCTGCTCTCCAGTACTGCTACCCTGGCTCTGCAAAGAAGCATTCTTTGGGTTCAGCTCTGCAGTCTGTTCCTCCTTTCCTCTCCCATTCTCTTAAGCTCAGAAATCCCCAGAAGCACCTGTGTGACCTTCTCAGAGTATCTTTTTACAACCATGTGTTATTTCCTCATTAACATCGCTGGAAGCGCATATGATTAGTTTCTATCTTTTAGCCTAAACATGGAGCTTCCTGTGATGCTCTCAGGTAAAACACATGCTAGTATCAGGCAGAGTACCGATAACAACAGAGAACCAGAGCCAGCCTTGAGAGGCAACTTAATGGGCAAAATACCACAAAAAGATACAGCTTTTCCACCATGTAAATTGTCTTATCTCTTGTATTATGCCTTTAAAACTGAGCTACAGTACAAATGGGTCAGAGTTAACCTAAAAAGTACCATATTTCTGAGAGGTAAACTGTGCTTTGTCACAGTAGCATTTATGTTTCATGCAGTGGGCAACAGGCACATTCCAAATTACACCCCCCCCCCCCACACGCATTATCAGTTCATAGTTGCAGTGTAAACCTCTCAAGACTGTAAAAGCCAGCACTCAGCTTTGACTTTTCCTCTTACAGCAGCAAGAAAGTGCTCAAGGATTGATGATGGCCAAAGGTATTAGGCACTAGAGAAGGCATCAGTGGTCTGGACAAGGTTTTACAGTATGCTTTGACCTGGTCACCAGCATTCTGTCTGCTCATCCATCTCCTCTGGCACTGTCCCCCTTCCAAAACCACTCAGAAACTTCCAACAGCCACTTTTATTTCAGTGATCAATCTGCAGAAGAGTTTCCTTCCCTCATTTCTGCCTAGCAGTCCTTCATTGGACACTTCCCAGCACATAGCTGGGACAGAAGGCTCATATTTCACTGATATGTGGAGGTGGTAACAGGTATTTAAGGTCACTGGAATGAGCCAATTACTGGCTTCCTAATGAGGTGCATGGCCACTTGCTTCCTTTCCTGGAATGTCTTAAGCTATCCAGCTGTAAAATCATGCCATTGTTCTAATCAGCAAAGCTGCACTATGTCATTTGAAGAGGGTTTTATAGCTCCTTGCAAACCAGGTGTAGTTTTCTTGGTGATAATTCAGGCTCTTGGATTTATAGATGGATAGAAATGGCAAAACCCCAAAATAATATTGACAGTGTAATTTCAGAGAGCCAATAGATTTTCAAAGTGCCCTGTTTCTGGAGTGCTGTACCTGCCACATAGAGCATCTACAGTACCATGCAGAAGCAAGCCATGGGCAGCTCTGGGCTCTGGTGCAGCTCCGCTGCAACAGCAATACAAACCTTACACCATCTGGTGCTAGAAGAATTAGTCTCTATTGCGTGAGCTTTAAAGCTTGGCCCTATTAGTCCAGGCTGCAGCAGCTTCTTTGGTCTCTGCTGGTGGTGCCCATGTGAGAAAGACAAGACACCTTTCTGCATGACAGCTATCGGGGCAGCCTGTATAACTCATTTATAATTGCCCCGCAGGGGTAACGCAACCAGCACTCTGCTCTCATCCTCTGTCATGTATTCAGATTCACATGCTTTCTGTCAGACCTTCCACACCCAAGGCTGCTCCTCATCATGCCTGCCAAACATATTAAATACTGCTGCTCCTTTTAGTAAATGTAAAAGCATGTAGAACTGTAGAAAAGGTGCTGTTTGGATTAGTAGATAGACCTGGACCAGCCCTATATCTTAAGGGGCAGACACCTATTTATGGAGCCCCATTGTCCCAGACAGGGAAGAGGCAGCTAAGCTTGAAGTGTTATTGTTTTCCCTGTGAACCTGCACCAGAGATTGGAGCAGGCCAGAGAACCAATTACCAGCCATTTTCAAAGCAAGAACTGAAAGAGTTACCTCTCTGCAGTCAGCAGGTCACTACTTAGCTTCCCCCTTGACAACTTGTTCTTGTTTCCACTATATGCTAAATAGCCATTACAATCCCTGTTAAAAGAAAACCATGGAATACTAGGCCCAGAGCTCAGGTTTTCACCTCAGTCCTTCAAGACTGAACTTCCTTATTTGGGAAAAAAGTGTGATAGCCCTGGCCTCTGAAGTGCTGAATGCATTCACTTACCTGCAGAAGAGTCTTTGTTCTCGATAACGAGCCACTTGGTTGTGCTTCTACTTACGTATTTGAGGGTTGCTCTCTAAGAGGGCTTCTGCAATCCACGAGGACTCTAGGGTTATTTAAAAGATGCATCTTGCTTCCACAAGCCACAAACAAGTGAAGTTTTTCAAAGGACTTGTACAAAAAAACCAAAATTATTCCTAAGACAGAGAAAAAATGAAGCCTCAAATAGGAATCTGCATGTCTGATGAGCTGGAATCTCCAAGGATGCCTTCGGTTATCTTTGATGCCTGCCGTGCCTGGCTTATGCATGGGACTATGCCATCAGAGAAAAGTTCAGGAAAGGATTTTTCCTTGGGAAGTAAAGTTCTTAGTTTCATCTATTTTCATGCAATTCCCTTTCTAATTCCAAGATGAAACAATCAGCAATTCTAATCCTCCACAATGGAACACAAGGAATGGCTGTACAAGTGCAGGCACCACCAAGTCTACTAAAAAATTAAATGGGATTAATTTAACCATATTATATCCTTGTAGCATATACTCATGGCTCAGAGTCATAATCACATTACCCCTGCTTAAAATTAATTGTGTGTCAGCTGAGTTGTAGAAGCTGTGAACGGTTTTCACCTGCAGCAGATACCAGGTCATACAATGCAATTTAATCCCTTTTCACAGCAAATGAAGCTAATTTGCTCCATCTTGCCTTTCCCGTGGCTTGAGAGGAGGCACACAGGACTGCTAACACTACTGAGCAGATGCATGGTCTCTTACTTAGTATCTTGGGCTTCCCTTAAGAATTGAAGTGGCCTTGATTTGCTTTATCTTAATTTGCTTTGGATAAACTCCGTCACTTCAAAAAGTTCATTTTAAATAACTGTCATTAGTTTTTTGTTGAAGACAAGCCGACAGCGTATTAAATTTGCTTTTCTTTTCTCTCTACAAGGATGTTTTTTTCTACAATGGATTAACAAAGAGCAGTCTCTGTTGAAAGTGGGTAGCAGAACCAATACAACCTTATTTCAAAGCTTCTTCTAATTTGTTTTCCCAGCTTCGATCCTGACAGCAGTTGGGCTTCAGTAGCTGTTTACATTTAGCTCCAATAACATAAGATAATGTACTATTAACTGCTAAACTAATGATCCTAGACCTAGCATTTTCATCGGGACCTTGCCCCATTGAGCTGACACTCCTCAGATCATTTTCTCTCTCGTTAAAGTAATTAAAGTCAACGTTGTTGGAAAGGCCTTCAGGCAATCAAAGACAGAGTTGATACTAATAAGCAAAGCAACATCCACATTTATGTTTCTTTTGATCTGCAGTTTAATTGCTGGTAAGCCAGGCGCACAGTCTATTGAGATAGGTTTTTTTGTATATGCATTTAACCTGCTTTGAGGGAAGGTGACAGGCAGCTGGAACAGAGCTGTTCCCCTCCAGCTATCACAGTGCTTTGCTGTGGGGAGGCAGTTCTGGCTGACAGTGCAATGAAGATACCCTGGTATCCCCTTTGCCTCTGGACCTTCTTGTTCCTGCACTGCAACAGCCAAGAGCTTCTGAGTGATTTTTCTTCACTGTAATAAAGGATTTCATGGTGAAGAAGGCAGAACTGTAAGAGGGAATGGGGATTCTTTTAAGTGTGTGTTTCTGCTGCAAAGGAATTCAGTGAGCAAATTTACACTAGGTGATCAAGGGTTGTGTAATGGGTGGGTGATGGGAAGATCCTTGGTAAACTTTAGTCCTAATCTAAATTCTCCTGAGGGATCTCACCTACCTTGCCCACATTTCCTCATCTGTGATGACCATTTCATAGGAGTTTGCTATAGCAGTTCCACTCAGATTATAACAGCATATAAACATGCTATGGGGCTGCTTCATTTTTCTACGGGTATTCCCCTCACAGCTGGCTCTCTGAACATGCTTAGCAAGACAAAGAGCACTACCATTTAGCTACAAGCACCATCAGCTCACTTGGGTAATGGCAGTCCTGCTGGCCTCTGCCTTTCTCACACCACAGCTACAAAGATCTTGCAGCCAGAGAACATTACTTCTGAATAACAAAAGGCTTATTGTAACCATCTCTTATCTGCAGCACAGAGATGGAGATGATGATTAAGTCCTGGTCTCCATAAACAAAAATAAATTTTGAGGAATAATATTGATAATGTTGGACAGTAGCCTCATGGCTTCCATGGGTGAACTGTCTCTTGGTTTCCTTTCAGTGTGCATTGCTTACCCCATCACCACCTACTGTCTCTGCAGCACCTTACACAGGAGAAGCCTGTTTCACGAGAATGTGGGCTGAGCTCATGACTGATTACAGTTGAATGGGATATTCATCTTTCCTTTGTGCTAGTTCTGGTGGTGCTCTTGGAGGTCAATTCAGCCAGCTGAAAACAGGCTTGTTGTTGGGTTAGTGAGATGAATCTGCTCAGGGAAGGACTGCCCCAGGCTTGGAGCTGGTTTGAGGTAAGGGAATGATGAGAAGTCTGGGAGCAAAGGGAGAAAGGGAAGCAGAGACTGCTGTTAGGAGCTGTTAGATCAGCTCATCCCATCTGGTGAAGCTGAAGCTTTCAAAGCCTTTAAGCTAAGTACTGCAATGCTGTATTTTTCCCTGCTGCTCTTAGAAACTGTGACTGTTCTGCTGCTTCTGGAGCTCTTCTCTCTTACATCTTCTGTGCTTTGTTCCATGTGGAATAGCCACTGTAGGCCTCACATTTCATTTCAAACACCTCAGTCCTCAACTATCAGGTAAATGATTGCTGGGGAGATTTGAAATTTAGGTTATGTCTCTATGAAAGTGCACTTGACCGACTTTATACACATTGTTAGGGAAGTAATAACCCAGGACAAAGCCAGAGGAATCAGCAGCAGAAACTACACTTGTAAATCACATACAAATCTTGCAAGACTTTTTGCATAGGTTCTTAACTGCTATGGACAGGAATTTTGAAGTTTGGTGTTATATCCTTGGCACAGACCTTGGAAAGTGTCCAGAGTTTGATGGGAGTGTTGTCCTTTTGCTATCTTCAGTTGATCACCTTTCTATTGAACCCGAAAGCCCAGGAGAAGCTCAGTTAATTATTTTCAATTGTTTTTTGGGGGCAGCTGATTAAAAGTAACTGAGGCCATAATGAAAGCTGACCAGCTTTCCAAATTCTAGATGAAAACCGTTTGCTTTTGTTCCCTTAGGCTGGAGAGGGAAAATTGGAATTAAAGCTAGGGGAAGACGGAGGAACAATTAACAAAATTTCTCAAGAGGGACAATTATGGAAATAAAGCAGCTTTATTGTAGAAAATCAGTATTGCTTGTGAAACAGTTATCTAAGCAGAGCATGGTGCAGTTCATTATTCTGTGCTGTAAATCAATATCATTTAAGGATTTTGAAGAACAGATCATCTTATTGTTGCTGTTATTCTAAAAGCAACTACTGCAGTAAAAGTACTACTGTTCAAAGGCTGTGTTCTCAGTGGATGTTGCGAGCTTAACCTGGAAGAATATAACTGACAGGTCTGCAGTTACATGACAAGGGTTTAATTCAGCTTTACACAGACCTGATTGAACAGAAATCCTGCTCCAGACAGTTGGTATTTCTTATCATGGGAGATTACATGTTTGCTGAATAACTCTTTCTGAATCTTTTGCAACTGCCTGAAATTGTGGCTCAGAGATGAGCTGCTGTCTTCTATCAAACCAGAACGGACTTTATGGCGCTTGTGATAAACATCTCCAGACATCCTGAAAACACCGCTTGTTATCACTTTTATGCAGTTGGCTTTTTCAGCAGTGATGTGGAAAATAAACAGCTTCAGATCCTCGGTACAGAGTGAAACAGAGAAAATGTGTTGTGGTCCACCTGGTTTCAGGAATTTGAGGAAGCAGAGAGGAAAAACACTTTGGGCTTGAAAGTTTGATCTGATATGGACTCCCCTCTTAACTCTTTGTTTACTGTTGTGTTCTTCTACTTTGCTATGAAAGTGACACTTGAATACTGCGGCTTCAGTGACCCTCAGTCAGATCATTCTTTTGTTCTGGGAAATGGAGCCTAATTTTCCTAATAGCTGATATTTTTTCCCTCTCTTGTTCTGGTTGCTCCATAGAAACCCTTTCACATTTTAGGAACTTGCCTTTCCAAGACCTGTGTAGAAGGATGGTGGACTTAGTGTGTTTGTGGAGGACTGAGAATTGGGATTACCATGCTCTCCCTTTGCCATCTGTGTCACAACAGGAAAATTGCTGAAATGCTCGGTGCTTCAGTTTACAAGCAGAGAGTCAGTGACCCCTGCAGTAATTACCTACTGTAGATGGAATTGGTGGATATTTGAGATAGTTTGTACTACACGATGACACCTGATTTACACTTATTGTGTAAGTGTTCCAGTCATCACTCTGCCAAACACTTTTGGGTTAAAATTGTGTACTTGCCTGCTTCCATCTGAGCTATTTTCAACAGTTTCAGTCATTTCTGAGAATGAGACATACAGAAAATATATCATTAGGTAGCTGGAGAGGAAAGGGCGGCCACAGCAACCTTACTGGTAGCATTTATCAACTTTCAGCGTGCTGTTTTGGAATATTGATGTTTCTTTAATGTGCTGTTTAGCATGGAATTGTCTTTGTATACTGAATGCTTTGCAGAACACATCAAAAAATATTCTATGGCTAGAGGCATACAGTGTAATAGTTAACACAGTGAAGTGGGAAAACTTACCCAAGTATCACTAAGTGGTCATATACTTCAGGGTTTTTCACAACCTGGTGCTCTTATCCCTTCTGTGATGATTCTTTTGGGGGAAGGATATTTTACTTTTCCTGGGGTCCAGAAAAAATGATTAACAGCTCAGCTCCTCTGGGACTTGAGGTAGGAAGGTAAGTGGTGGATTACAGGTTGTAAAGGGAGTTGTGGGTGGCTGCAAACAATTGTTGACTGAGCAAAGGCAAAGTCAGTATCTCCTTAAAGGGATGATAAATCTTGTTCATTGGAACAGAACTCTCTTTTTCCATCTAGTTGGTGTTATGTTAGTTCAAACAACATAGGGGGGAGATGGATTTTTATCTAACCACACACATTCCGGCCAGCATCTGGTGGGGAGGGGAAAAAAGAAGAGAGAGGTAGATTGTGGGGGAGGAGAGCTACTGAGCTTCTCACAGCTTGTGGTGTTGGGATGTGTAACTAGTGGTGGTGTAGCCAGAAACAACAAAAAAATCCTTTTAACAGGTCTGTGGTGCCCAGGGTATTATATTTTGATAAGCAGCCAGGAAAAATAAGGCAATAGCAGAGACTGTGTCACGTACCTGACTAAGTAAGATGCGTTGTTTCTTGAGGACAGAACTTGGAGAGTGTGGGTTCAATGTTTGGGTGAAAAGCAAAAGGCCAGAGTTATGCTGTACCTAAATTGCAAGGGCTGCCATTTTTCTATCTTACTGGCTTCTTAAGGGGTAGTGATTAGTCTGTGCAGGTCTTGTTGTACTTCTTTCAGCCAGTTATAAAATAGATGTTCTCCTGTGATGATTATAACAGTGCTGAGCTCTCAACATGGATGCTAAGCTCAATTAATTTGTTAAGTGCTTTGCTCTTTGGATGAAAACTGAATTTTAAATATTGCTCTGTTAAATTCCATCTTTCTTTGCCATCCATGCTGAGGGTATCCAGATGCATTTCAGACTGATAGATTCTCAGTATGTTTCTTGCTGTGCTGTTCTGTATGGATTATTTTTACATCCTCTTAATTCCAGCACTCCATGTGCTTCTTATACAAAGTATCTGCAAAAGCTGTAGAGACTGAGAGAGGAGATTCCTTGGGTAAATGCTGGCCTTAAAGTGCCAGAGTTTAATTTCATTTATGCAGGAATTTGAAAGTAACAGATTATAGTAGTGGGAGAGGAAGAGGTCAGAAGAATGTAGTTCAAGAGGCTGGGCTCAGGTCCTCACTGTGCGATACCTTTTGGTCTGACAGTGAACAAGTCGCTTACTGGGCCTGTAATCCTCATTACACAGAGGGGAATGTCCCACTGTTTGTTCAGATGATGTAAAGCTTTAGATAAGTACCATATATTTGCTATTAACATGACATTAGTTCTTTAGTTCTTTCTGGCATTGCCCTACAAATATGAATAATTTCTGCTGTTTTTGTTGAGGAATTGGGGGTTGGGACTGCTACAGAGGCATGCAAACATGTAGCTGCAATAGTGATGTGAGGTAACCATCATGCTAATGGCTTCCTGTATCAGCTCGCTACTTCGTCCTGATACTTCCCCTGGTTTTGGTGATTTAATTATTGGATGTCTGAGACTGATGCCCCTCCTATAGGCAATGAAGAAACATAGCCTCTCTGGGGAGCACTGTGTCTTATCTAGCCAGGACACCTCAGGAATACCTGTTTCTCTTCATTGACTGCAGACAGGGCCTCTGTGACTAGCTTAGCCTTAGATCCTAACAGTTCTCTTTGGGACAGGAAATTGACCTGTTGTCCCTATTAAGACTCCTACAAAATTCAGGATGAGGCAGGGCCTGGCTTAGTCCTACAGCCAACCTCACAGTTTCACAAGGACATAGAGGCTTGTGATGGTTGTAGGTAGCTGGGAACTGGAGTGCGAGACTCCTCCACACTTGCTTGCCCAATGCGGGGTTATTTCATATCCACAGATGCCATAGCCAGCTTCCACTATGCTCTCTGCATGTATTGTGTGGTGTGTTTGCTTGGCAGACCTGACACCCTGCTGTGATAGTGGATTTAGTTGGTTGGAAGCTGCCAACAAGCTGTCATCCTCATGCTAACAGATGTTTCCATTCTTCTAAAACCCATTAGGTAGAAAATTGATTGTTCTGTCCTCCCCACTGGGGCTGTGTTGGAATAGTACAGTCTCTGGGCAAACTTTCCTGGATATAACTTCCAGCAAGTGGGGGCTTGGCAGGAAGGTGTCCACAACATGGAAAGAATCTGAACAGACTTACCTTTTGAGAACAGTGACAATGCTTAGCATCCTTGTACCAGCTGTGCCCTTCTGCTGTCTACTGGTGCTTTGCTTGTTGTGCTGTAAGACCTTAGTATCTGGCTCTTCTCTAAAGTCCTGAATCCTTGGCACATTATCCCTGGGGAGTGTAGATGACCTATGGCTCTGTGTGCAGAGTGGGTGGTTCCCTTACATTAGAAATCTCTAACTGTAATAAGGTTAGAGTTAGGAAACCAAATCTAGGCAATGGTGCTTTGCTTCCATATGTTCTGCCATGCTGGACTTGCTGTCTGAGAACTGACAGATTTACATAAGGTCTTAATCATCTTCACCGGACACAAATAGGAGGGAAATCCCCCCAAGTTTAGATGTCTGAGGTGTCATTTGGGCATCTCCCTTTGTACAATCTTAGAATCTCTTAATTGCCATGGGAGGGAATAGGTATGTTAGTTTGCAGCTCATCTGACCTGCTGCAGCATATGCTGAACTGCACCCTGCGCAGTTTCCCTTCACTGACTAAGGATCGTTGTGGATGCATAAAATTGAGATCACCTCTGCCCTAAGGGTGGCAAGCAATCATTACCTGACATCTTGCATGTTCTCTCCCATCCCCAGGAGCAATTTATAACCATGGCTCTAATTCTGCTCACTGCTGAGTGACTCCACTGATATCATTAGAAAAGATGTGTGGAAAATCTCATCCTTTGGGACCCTGGTTCTTTCTGCCTTTGAAGAGATGGAAACAATGGAAATAAAGAGTAATAGATGTAGATATCAGAATTACAATGCAGTTATTAAAGACCAGAATCTTGCCAGGGGTATGTTCTTTGTATAGAAATTAAGATGATCACAGGAACACCAAGTTAAATGGAACAGTCGTGAATGAAATCTCACGAAAGGAAGACATCTGTATTTCTACACCTCCAGAGAGAAGTAAAGAATTATGAGAGTAGATAATCCGCTACCCTCATTTTTGTATTGCTTCCTTCACACCATCCCACTGTATTAACTATGATGTTGTCTGTCCAGGTAAAATGGAATAAATATTCCCTTTGAAATAAACAAATACTGCCAAAACAGTGGTGATGTCTTAAATAGGTTTCCGAGGTGCCCTGGGTGACTGAGGGAGAGATTGTATTTGAAAGTTTCAAAACAAGGCAGCATAGAAAGCATTTATGGGCACTTCTAATTCTGTCTTGCAAATGGGCTCAAAGGACCCTTTGGTCATGATTGAAGGAATTGGCAGTTTGCTTCATAATTCTTCCTTATTCTTGGACAGCAGAGTTTGTTTTTATCTCCTGCTCTAGTCTGTCATCTGTCTTTGCCAGCTGGTGACTGTCTTCAGCATCAGGGAGTTACAATTAAGAATGATGTTTTGAAATGTGTGTGAGGACAGAGTTAACAGCAAAGAGTGTGAAACTGCTGAAAGATGAGATTTAAAACTGTGATATTTAACCTGTACTGGATCTGCTGACATAGGCCTGCACAGCTTGTTACCTGCTCTGTGATGCCCAAGAGTCTTTCTGCAGAGACTAGACTCCTCTTTGTGCTGAATGGTGTGCAAACAGAAAGGGGAAAGAAAATCGTGATCCTTGGTCATAAATTTAACATACCAAGCTTCATCTGAAGAGTCTTAAAACTTAAGCGAGTGTCCTAGTTTCGGCTGGGATGGAGTTAATTTTCTGCCTAGTAACTGGTACAGTGTGATTTGGATTTAGTGTGAGAATAATGTTGATAACACATTGATGTTTTAGTTGTTGCTAGGTAGTGCTTATCCTAAGTTAAGGATTTTTCTATCTTACTGGCCTCTTAAGGGGTAGTGATTAGTCTGTGCAGGTGTACAAGAAACTGGGTGGGAGCATAGCCAGGACAGCTGACCCAAACTAGCCAAAGGGATATTCCATAACATAGAACATCATGCTCAGTATATAAACTTGGGGGAGTTGGCCAGGAGGGGCAGATCGCTGCTTGGACATCAGTTAGCAGGTGGTGAGCAATTGCATTGTGCATCACTTGTCTTTTCTTGGGTGTAATTTCTCTCTTTTTGTTATATTCCTTTTCATTACAATGAGTACTGTTGTTATATTTGTAGTATTATTAGTGTTATATTTTATAATTTTAGTTATTAAACTGTTCTTAATCCATGAGTTTTACTTTTTTTCCCTGATTCTCCTCCCCATCCCGCTGGGAGGGGGGAGGAGTGAGCAAGCAGTTGCATGGTGCTTAGTTGCTGGCTGGGATTAGACGACGACAGCAAGTTAGCTCAAGGACCATATGTTGTGAAGCATAAGCATTCCTGTGAAGCTCAAAGAAGGGTTGATCATAAACTGGTTCATTTGTATCCAGCAGACGAGCAAACCATCTGGAAGCCTCACCCAGGAAAGTGTCTCTCCCATTCCCAATGGAAAGATGTGTGATATAGCTCCAACAGCTCAGTAGGGATGATATGTGTTATTCATCTGACATCTACAAGCTATATATCTAGGTCTTTTTAGTTCTTTGTATCCATTTGACCTAGATGACCAGCTTTCTTCTAGATGGACATCTTTGTACTGGGTTGCTGAAGTCATGTGTTGCTTCTCTTCTACTCAAGTGGAAGCACCAAAAAAACCCCCCAAAAGAAAAAAAAAGTTCATGTTGAGACTTGTAAAATGTCTTACTCTTAATTCCAGAAGTTGTCATGAAATTCGTGGTCACTTGAGAACATGTATGAGTTACATCCATGTAGATTCTAGGAAGCACCTGCCATGCGCCTCACAAATTATTTTTACATTGAACTATTTGGGTTTCTAACTGCTCAGCTGGTGCTAGAATTACTCTGAAGACAAATGTTCAGCAAAAGCAGATGCCTTGTTCAGGAAGCTTCTACTTCCTGAAGGACTATTTTTATCTTGTTGATGGGCAGGAACTTAAGCCGTGTTTTATGAACCATTGAAACAAATTGGTGTCCATTCATTCCTCCTTGGTGAGGCAAATTCACTCCTGAGGTCAATTCTGTTTTTCTCATGGTATTTTTGCTGCTGGTGGATGCCAGACAATTGATTTGTGTGTACTATGAAAATGTCAAAATGAGCAGAAAATATTTATTATTGTTTTAAGTGCCAAAAATTTACTTGGCTCTAGGAGAAATGAAATGAAGGCAGTGCCTGAGCAGAATAGGTTACTAGGTAATAAATGGAAGAGAAGAGCGCACATTCTAGGAATTCAAACAAGGAGTTCGGTGGAGGATATGTAATGCTTCATGCGAATTGTTTAGGTTCATATTTATGCTGGAAGGGGACAGGAAAGGGTCTGTCTTTTGTATTCATGTCTATATTCAAGCAGAGCAGAACATGACTAGGAAACTAACTCCTTTGATAAAGCCACTTACCACATGGCCCATTAGCGATAGGGCTAGATCTGCCACTGCACACACTTCGAACAGATCACAGATCTAGGAAATTAATTTCCCATCCTCTGTGTAGGGAGACATTCAAGGAGCAGGTCAGTAGGAGCAGGCAAGAATGGGAGACAAAGAACATTTTCCATTGTCTGTAACTGGGATAAAATAGGTCTGGGGAACTGCACTGATACCGAAACCAACCTGTCAAGTAAGTATGTTTCAAAGAAATGAAAAATAGGTGGTTGGATGTTTCACTAGAATTGACTGATTTCTCCAACAGGGCCATTTGCTTCCTTTGAAAGGAAGACATCAGGGTTGCTGCTTTGAATGTTGATGCTTGCAAAGTGTACCCAGCAAACGAAAGCTTTTGGGAACATGCATTATATTCAAAGATGAATGAGCAGTCAGACAGGACCGACTAATACCTGCTGAGAGGAGACTGACTTGAAGCAATGAAGCCCTGTCACACAAAAAGGATGTAAATCACAGCTGGAGAACGTGCACTGATTTATTTGGACTTCTGTGGCTGTTTCTGCGCAGCAGATGGCCCTGCAGTTTTGGTAGGGGGCTGTCTTGCATACGTAACTGTTTATTGTAGGGTGAGCTACAGAAGCCAGTGTTACACTTGCAGAAATGGTCAGTGAATCCTTTTGAAACTTCATATATGATAAGGTTGATTTCTGAATGAAAATCAGAACCAGCTCTGATCTTAAACTTTTAAACTGGTGTCCCTGTTATTTGCCCTTTATCTTTGTCATGTCAAGCAGTTCCTTTGACAGTATCATCTTCGCATTAACTGTCTACACTTTGTCTATGTTATCTGATATTTGAAGTGAATATACAATTTGGGGATAGTTCTTTCAGTAGATCAGACTTTTAAGCTACAAAGCTTCTATGAGAAGTAGAACTGAATATTTCAGCTCAAGTATGTCAGTCACTGAGTTCTTATTGTAAATATCCTCTCCTGCATTGTTGTAGAGAGAGAGAGAAATTAAATCCTTCAAACTCTTGGTACTGATAGTTTATGCCTCATCCTAAATTGGCCTTGGCGTATTGAGACTACTGGGGGATGATGCAGCTATGAACATAATGTTGTCATCTTCATTTTTGGTTTAAAAAAAAAAAAAGGCAGAGATTGCAGTTGTTTTCTTTGTGTCAAGGGAGCAAGATGGATAAAACAAATCCTGTATTCTGATTTCCATCACTGATAATGAATTCTGAAGGTCAGAAGATTAGTAAATACTGGAGTTGAGAAGAGTTTTTTCTAGTTAAAAATCTTTAAATTATAGAATTGTAATTCAATGAATACAAAACAACAGAAGAGGATGTTAAAGGATGAGGGGGAAAACAAAAGTGTTGGCTTTGGGAATTTTTTTTTTTTTTTGCAGGGAGGGGGAGGCTGTTTCTAAAGTCTGGAGATAAATTTCTATTTTTAAGTCAAGTCAGACAAGAACATCCAAGAAATGCATAGCTAGGTCATGAAGTGCAAGATTGCCACTTCCAGCAGTTATCTGCCCATGCACAGCAGCTTTGTGTACAGGACCAGGGGTCAGTGGGGTAAAATCAGCCCTGCTGGCTGTGACTGTAGACAGCCAACAGACTTGTGGGGGTCTGGGAGATGCAAATTCAAGATCCAGCTCTATCTATCTGATCAGAGCAGACACAAGCTTGGAGGTCCCTTGATGTGAGAAGTGTGGTTTTTCCCCTAGTTTGGAGTGTGAAGCTCACAAAATGCAATCATCTGGCAGGGCAATAATGTCCAGCAGGAGGCCCTGCAATTAAATCCTGGTCAATAAATGTCTTGCTAGTGTGCTCCCTAATTCCTGGATTATGGGTGACCAGAGGGTGTAGGTGAAAAGTGAGAGCAGGGGATACAAGGGCAGTGGAGGGAACTGTCTTTTGAGAAGTTTTTTAAGGCCTCAATTTTTTCTTCATTTCTCTTGGAACAAAAATCTAGTCCAGGCCCTCATTTTATTTTGTAATTTTTTTTTTCTTTTATTTCTAGTTAGCACAAGAAAGTGTTCTTGAAAAAGGCACTATCTTGAGTCTCTTGGAAGAAAACCTAGCATTACATTTTGTTTATTAAATAGTCCATATTGAGGATGAAATAAAATCTTGTAGGAGAAGTGGGATGCAGTTGCACAGCAAATGGGTATGAGCTCACTATTTTCAGTAGGATTCCTAATTATTGCACTACTTTGTTTAAAAAAAAAAATCTATGTTTTAGTCTCTTGACAGTTTATTGGAAATTTCTCATAAAGGCTGGAAATTTCCCTGGGCTTGTCCGCCTCCTTTGCGAAGGGCAAAACCTCTTCAAAACCATCATGGCATGAAATGTGGAAAAAACCAGAGGTCACTTGTTTTGCTGCTGGTGCAGACAGGCCCAGAATCCTTTTTAGCAGAGGTTTATTGACACCTAAATGAACAGTCTAATCCAGGTCAGGCCTTAGAGAAGCACATTGGGAGTGGTATTGCCTTTAAATCTCTGTCCTGTCCCTTGGCTGGTGTAGCATTCTTGTGCTAGGGTTGACAGGAAGGAATGTGCGCCTGCACTCGACATCTTTAATGCATAGTCCAGAATTTCACCTTCAAGACGGATTCATCAGCAATTTAAAATGTCAAATTTTGCACAGAAGTAGCTGAGGCTCAGGAAGGGTGAAGTTGGAGGCATTCAGATTTAGGAAGAAAGCTTTGCTGAAGGATGATCTTGGCCAACTGTATCTCCTCACTTCAAAATTGTTCCTTGAAACAACAGCCAGGTAACAAACACTAACAACATGGCGGCATTGTGCATCCTGGACCTTGGTCTTCCAGGCAGAAGGAGAACAGTAGCTGAGTGGGGAAGGCTGCAGTGGGGAGATAGGAACTGTATTGAGTGCCAGTTGCAGCCACCAGTGCTCGGCTGATAAAAACTTAAGAGTAGAGAAATGCAGTCAGATTTTCACAAAGACTTCATTAAAGCAGTACTTAAATATTTTGATTAAAAGTAAGGACTTTCCAGAGGGAAGCAATCATTTTCAGAAAGTTCACTGTGCAGAACATGAACTCTTTTTTTTCTGCATGTGGATTTTCCCCAGTGAGGTGTGTGTCTGTGTGGGTTTTTTTGTTGTTATGTTTTGTGGTGTGGTTTGTTTTGTTTTGTTTTTAAACAACTTCAGGTTCCTTCTGTAAAAACAGTTTCTGAAAAATTTGTTATTGGATAGGACCCTGAACATTTGCTATGTTTTAGTCCAGGTCTTTTACTTTTTACTCTTTTTTAGACTTTTACTTTTGCTAGAGGGAAGAAATCAAAGATAGGTAGAAAATAAGAGTAAAAATGTAGAAAATGTAAATTCCATATTTTGTGGAAACGGTAAAAGGAAAAAAAAGCCATCAAAACTTTCTATTTATAAACTGGAACTGCTTGTCAAAGACTCTTCAAGATTCTTTTAGGCATGCTAGCTCTCTGGCACCAAGGATTCCCACACAAATATACATGATGAGAGGATAAAAAGAGCTATGAAACCTATTCTTTTATTCTCACATGTTGTTCAGTGTGCATTGTTGTGAACATGTCATTCACTATTTCAAAATCAGCAATTTATTCAGTGACTTTGGGCTGTTATTGCTGTGTGTAAATTGTACCTGTTGCTGAATATCTTGGAGAAAGGTACATTAGAATCCCATGTGGGATGTCTTGCACTTACCTGTAGCTCCAGGAAACTGTCTAGTCTGGCATTACAGCTTATGTGCAGAACTAGAAAGGAATTGCCTGTGGAAAATGTCGCAAAATCGGCCTTTTCACTCTGCAGTCCTGGTTGTCCTGAGCAGGAGACACAGACCTGTTTTGGAGTGAAGCAGGTACAAGGAGGAATGTATGCTGGACTTCTGCTCCCCTTCCTTGGCTCCCAAACTAAGCTTTATAAAAAGGCATAACTTGGAATAAACCAGGGGCAGAATTAAGTAACATCCCACAATAAGCCTTGCCCATTGCTTAAGGGGCAAATCTTCCCTCCCATCTCCCAGAGAAGAGCATTTAGAGGCATGTTGGGGCTATCTACCTCCCCCACCCCCAGCACATGAACTCGGTCCTCAGACAGTCCCTCTTCCAGCCCCCTTTTCCCCTTGTGAACTGCCTGTGCGAAGTGCTGGAAAAGCAGTTTACGAAAGCGCTGAACTGACACAACTCAGGTGAGGGGGGAAATAGTAAATGCACCCTGCTAGAAATCTGATCTCTCTTAGACCAGCTCTCAGACACCACAGGGACTCCTACTTCCACATCTAGAAACTGCTGGAGTCAATAGCTCTGATTCAATTTCTGTTGGCCTTTGGTTAAATTTCAGAAGCACCTTACACCTGCGGTATGTTCACTCTGATTTTTTTTCTATTGCTTCTAGGAAGAACGATTCCATGTACATTCACCTGGCACTGGGGGAAAGAGAACCATCCTAATTATTTTGCTCTGTCAGCTGATGAGGACAGATAGAGTAAGAACATAAGGCAATAAAGTCTTCCTGTGCTTCATGGCCCTAGTACTCCTCTTACATACCCCACACGTAAGCTTATGCAGATCTACTTTGTGCTGTATGCTTGCTGGGATCTAGGCATAAGAGTAAAGTTATCCATCAGAGAACTGTGTCTTGGTAGGCAGAAGTTTAGTGGCTTGGTGCCAACCAACAAATGCATGAACCACACCATCTCCTTCCTAGCCATAGTAGCAGGAGACATGAGGGACTACCAGGCTGTCTCATGCAGAGGAGAAAAGGGATAATTTCAAGTCACCGCCACGCGTTTCCTCTGTGCTGTGAGTTCTGGCCCCGTGCTATATGACTTCCAGCTCTTAATCAGGAAATTTAGCAGAACATGTAATGGTGTAACTAGATGGTATGTTTACACTGGTTAATTGAAAGTACTTTTCCCTGGAGGCTAATTACAGTGCAAGCCATTAAATCACAATTAGGATTTGTTTGAATATCCAAACCATTATGAATATCATTTCTGGAAAAAAAAAAAAAAAGAGCAGTACTTATGGCTGGCCCCTGCTAGGTACTTATATTTCAATTTTGTGCAAGAATGCAGAATCTGATCACTTTTCTCAACCGGTGACCTGCTTAGCAAATCTAATATCTACCACCAGCTGTGGCTGATACCTGATACTTCTGAGAAAGTCAATTGATTCTCTTGAAGACTGTATGCCTTTCTAAATACTATAGTAGTAAGCGCACTAATGGAAAACCATAGATTATTTTGTCTGCTGGAACCAGCTGATTCTTCAAAGTATAATGCTTTAAGGAAACCATTTCTGATACTCTAGAGTATTCTGAAACTACACAAGGCTACTTATTTGTATGATTGGACGTTGGAGAGGAAATTCTGTCCTTCATGACACTGCAGCTTGATGATCTTTTATTTCTCAGTTAAACAGTGGCTTGACATACAAGTGCACTGAAAAAGGTGAGTTTGGCCCTTTGGCTCATCTGAGTTTTATAAAAATTTCTCTCTTATCACAGCATACATGTCAATATCTATGTAGGCCAATTACTGCTGATACAGTCAGCAGCAGGATACTACTGGTTGTTGGACAGAGAAAGTTATGGTTCTTAAATCTGGTCTTCCAACTCCATGTTTGACATCCCTGCTAAATCTGATATGTACAAGTAAAAATCCAGCAATTTCTATAGCCTAAAGCGAAACAAGGAATGTAAAAAATCTTTATGGATGTGATAGGAGCACAGAGGTAAAGCAGAACCCCTGCATGTAGCCGCAATCCTGAGTTACGTGATTACTGGGGTATAATCAGGGCTAGAAATTTCTGTCAGATTGGTGTGTGAATAGTTGAGGAAGAAGCAGACATCTGAGTGGTGCATGTGTGTAGATTGCTGCTGGCTTTTGCTGCAGAATATTGCTGTTGTATCATATTAAATATCTAACACTCTTTCTTCACTGAAGGAAGCTCAAGAATACAGTTGGACTGAGTTTCAGATTGCACTCCCTTGTCTGCTATGGAGTCAATTCTGTACTGATCTAAACCACTGCAGTTCCACTGAATCGTTAATGCTATGGCTCAGCCTGGGGTCTAGTACTCAGCTCTTGTGTTTGTGTTTTGTTTTTTAGTGATCCCTCTGTAATATCCGTAATAGGTATTGCAATAAAGATGTTAAATACAGGGCATCTAACTTCCAAGGTTCAACTGAAGCAAGAACGTCTACAACGCAACAACAAAAAAAGAAAATAAATACAAATTCTTTTTTACCATTTAAAGTTTGAGATGTAATCTACCAATTAAGAAATAAATACTCTTCCCTAACTAAGAGTCAAATCCTAAATCAAGTAGGCATATAGCATGGACCAAATACTTTGTGTGCTTTCTTTTGCTCTAAAAACAATTAGTTGTCACCTAGGCTTTCTAATAGTCTTATTCTAGCTATTTAGCATTGCTGAGCAGATGGGGTGGGGAAGGCAAGGGAAGCACCTGGCTCCAAAAGCCCACTGTTACTATGCTGAAAAGCTGAGGGATCTGAGATTTAGGGTTTGCTATGGTTACTGTGAAGGATTCAAATGACATCTTGCTTCCCTGGGCATACATGTGTGGTGTGTACATGCTGTATGGAGAAGGCAGGTGGACAGATTACCTACATTGAGCTCAGGGTTGTGCTGCTGGAGGTTGAGAGTGAAGACCCTGAGAGGATTCACTTGGCAGACAATTAGTATGAGTCAAGTAGTCAGGCCAAGATAGGACACACCAGGACATCAGCATCTAAGCTGCTACCCCAGGTGGCCTTGCTGTCACCCTAAGATGAGAGTGATGAACTTTTCTTGGAGTTTTCTAGAAAGGAGAGCTAATGACTCTCACGTTTTGGAAGCTTTCTTTGAATTACAACCTTCCTTTCTATTTGTGTTCTCTGCTGACGACTGTAATTCTCTTTTCTTCTCTTTATGTGAAAGGATAATTTGATGGTTGAGTATAGAAAGTTACGAGTGACATGCTAAAGAAGTAAACAGTGGTGGTGATATTGCAAGCTAATTTTGCATGCGTTGATGGTACTGTGCTTCAATACAGAGAAAGTTTGTTTTGTGTATGTATTTGGTTTTTTGCTTTGTTTTTGTTTTTTTTTTTTTTAATTTTGTTTTGTTGTTGTTTTTTGTTTTGTTTTGAAGACAAACTATAAGTATAAAAATCTACCAGGGACTTCTGGAAACATGAGAAACAATCTAAGCCTGATTTCTTATTTCTGACTGTAGTCAGGAATGACATAATTGTTACAAGTGGTTTACAAGTCAGACTTAGACTCTTTTCCTCCAAGCACTGCTCTTGTTTCTGGTACTGTCTCAGTTTCTGTTTTGGACAAGATACAGAGCTCCGCTGAGACAGTTCTCCCATAGATACTTCTGATCCTTTCTGCTCATCGTGGGTTGTTATTCCTGACAATGCCTCATCATTAGTGCTGTGGAGAAGGCCCAGTCCGGCCCTGGGGTCAGCAGTCAGCTGCTCTGTAGCACTGAAAGGTTATACGGCTGTTATTGAGGCTTGTCTACTCTGGTGTTGCAGATTGGTAGCTGAAGAAAAGAACTGTTTATGCTTTCAGTGGCAACAGAAAGCAAATCCTTCACGTGAACCCAGCTGAATTTCCTAGACGAACTCTCAGTGAGTGTGGAATTGGGATTTGATTTTAATTTTCCTTGAGTAACTAACAATACTGCTCTATCATCACAGTCATTGCTGTTAGCCGGGTAATTACAAGACCATCATGTAATAACAGCATCTTAAATCCAGTTTAATATTAATCTATGTCAAATTTATAGTGACAGCAGGCTTGTCTTACCAAGGAATATTGATTTAATTATCCCCTTGCAAGAATACAGTACTGTAATGCAGCAAGCAGACATTTCCTTTAGAGGGAAGGAAGGATGTAACCAGCTCTAGAGCCACTGCTGTTTTATAGATTTTGTTTAAACCTGCTGCTGGCTGGCAGTCATGTTCCCTTGGTTTTCCTTTCACTGACAGAGAAGTTCAGATTTGAGAACAAAATCTGGAGGAATGAACCAAACTTTTAGGGATATACTTTAAATACAAGGATTTGAGGAAATTAATTCCTAGATCATCTCAGAGCAAAAGGAAGAAGCTGAAGCAGAAATTACTGGAACTGCCAGTTTCCCCCTCCTTCCATCTTCTGTCTTGGTTCACCTTCCAGCCTCTTTGGCAAAGAGAGTTATTGGAGTCCTGTACACTGGGGCATGGATTCAGCTGAGCAGTGAGGCTGAAGGTAGCTCCTCTGCTCCATCAGTGTTTCTGTGCAGGAGAGTTGGTTCTTGCAAAATAAAACTTTGATGTGGGAAAATATCAATACAGCCAAAGCTGACAAACTAAAGCAGCTTTGATTTTCCTGCCAGGAAACAATCTAGCAAATTGTATTGTGTTGATTTAGGCATCAGTCTGGACCTGAATTGTCTCAGTAGTGCATGGGAGTTGTAGGGTTTTTGATTGTGTGCCTCCTGATTTTTTTTTTTAAGCCCACATTTTGGGTAAAACTCCTCTGCCAAAAGCAATCTTCTGCCATACACTGTGGTCATGAGATGTCCGTGATGCAAGTTGGTCACCAGAAAGCACCGTGATGAATAATACAAAGTACAAGTGGTTCTGCTGCTGTGTTTGGCAAGGCAAGAGGAAAAGACAGCAAAGCCAACATGCACCAGCATCCCTGAACAGAAATTCTCATTTTGAGCTTCTCATCACGCCAGGAGTTTTTGCCTTTTAAAATGTTAAAATACCACTGTTCTTTCCACAGGAAGGGAATTTTGCTTCTCAGTTTACACCTGCTTTCATGTTGGTTTGTTCAAACTTTCCCACTTCCTGGTGGAATAAACACAACAATGCTGAGATGGTACTGGAGTCACAGAAAACAAGTGAGATTTTACTGAGAGCTTCAGAGGGAGGAAAGAGAGACAAAGACAATTACCACTGCCTAGCACAAAGGGCGACTGTACCAGGATAAATATTACCTTCAGTCAGTACGCTCTAGTCACTGTTACTTACCTTTCTAGAGCCTCTTTACAGACTAATTTCTTTCTTTATAAATGTGAGAATAAGTGAGAGATGGCATAGGCAAAATTCATCAGTAAGAACTTCTTTGATAGAAAATGACGTGAGGACTTCCTTGACTGTTTGGAAATGTTCACGGCAAGTCTTTGTTTTTCTCCTTTGATGCTGGGAAGTCTGAACATCAAATTTTCTTACGTTTTCTGCCACACATGGTATACAGTAACAAGCAAATAAGAAAAGGTGGGAATGATCCCCTATGCCACTAACTGTCCAGCTTATATATCCAGAATTTGCACAGAGAACCAAAGCTTAAATGCTTTGTGAGCTCAATTGCTTTTTCCTTTGTTGAGAATTCTGTCTCAGATTGTAAAATCCAATTCAATAACAATGGTATCTGATCACCTCAACAAGCATTAGGTATATTTTTTCTGCCTTTATTCTTTGAAATATGACCTTTCTTTTTTAAAATGAATGAAGTTCATTTAGTCTTCATTCACCAAGTGTTCAACATTGCCCTGGATTGGAACCTTGGCCTCATCAATATTTACCATAGATTTCTGTATTTGTTGCTAAAGTAGCAATTATTTGAGATTTTTGCCTGAGACAGTGGTAGAACTATTTACTAATGTCTGACAAAACCAAGGGGCGAGGATCAGAAACATTCAAGATTTTGGCTTCTCACAGACCCTCAGGATTTAAGGTTCAGCTATTTTAAATTATTTGGCTTGTGCAGCATGTGGCTGTCTGGGCTGTGACCTGTCTGGGTGCACTCCCACATCTGTCACTGCACAGCTCTGTAATCTAATCAAGGAAAGAGCAAGAGTGAGGGAACCTCGGCTCCAGCAGGCTCTCTTGTCTCTTGGCATTGTTATTTCCAGTTGGTCTGTGGGACTGCGATTCTTCCATCAGATTTCTTTGGTGATTTGCATTGCCTCCATGAATCTGCATTTCAGGAGTGAGAGTGCAGCTACAGTGAGAGTGAACTTGTTAACATGGCACCTAAAAATAAATAAATCTATTACAATCAATTACTTCCCCTTTCAAAGGGGACATTGAAAGTAAATGCAATAGAAGACTCACTGGGTACCTAGGTACCAGACATATGTAAAAATACATATATTTCACAGCTGTATTGAATAGGAAGTGCCCTTTTTTTTTTTTTTTTTTTAAGATGCAGGGTACCAGTGAGCAGGCCTTTAGGTGGCTGACAAGTAGTAGGCTTACAAAAATCACCATCTCCATTCACACTACAGAAATGAGGGAGTTCTTAATGATGAGTATTAACACAATTATTATTCGAGTTAGGAATCCAGCTGCCCTTTCTTGTCATAAAAGCATTATTTCCCCATAAGAGCTCCTTTGATAGTGTCCTAGCATCTGCTGAGACCCATCCTAAGTATGATTAATTTTCATTATATTTCTGTCTAGTTTGTGATGCTGCATAGAGCAATCTGAGTCCTGGAGCAGGTAATGTTTCAAAATAAAATAATACAAATTAAGTGCAATGTAGATGTTACAACACGTCAAATTATATTTGTATGGCTGCCGTGAAGAAGCGGCTGTGATAAGTGATGGTAGAAAGTAAAGGTGCCCAAACGTTTGCAACAGGAGTATCGTCAGTGATGTTCAAGGCAAAAAGACCAGGAACCAAGGAGCTGCAAATACTGCAGATGCTGGTGGCAGAGCTAGGGGAGGCGTGAGGAGTTAGAGAGGCTTCAGTCAATGCAGCTCAGGACTGGGGATAGCCATCTGCATGTCAGGGAAGGGATAATCAATATACCGGCTCATTCTCCAAACATTCTCTGTATAAGCTCTTTTGTAGGTATGTCTGTAGGCTGACAGGGTGGTGGTATAGGTTTCTTAAGAGAAAGGGAACGTGTAAGGCTTCTGAGTCACAGTTATGAACAATATAAAAAGCTGAGTCTACACCTTTGCTTGGCTGCTCTCCATTCAGTTAAACCTGAAACAAGGTTGATTGCATTGAATTCATTCTATGCCAACTTTATCCGTTGTTTATAAAGAAAATTTAAGAGACATAAAGGGCAATAGAGGATTTTAAGGATAATAAAACCAGGTTAACATTGTATTGTACTACCATGCTTTGGAAGGATCCTTCCCATTCTGGTTGTTGAAAATCAGTTAATGTGCCAAGGATGCCAATGGAAACTCAACTTTCCTACCCTACCATGAAATGAAGTTACCTAGGGCAAAGCAAAATCATTTTTATATACCTCTCTATAGGCCTGCTTTAGGCTTTGCTAAAAACGAGAGTCTTAGGGAAGCCATAAATATTTCTGATTTCAGGTTACAAGGTCCCAGGTTCAGTTCCTGCTGCTAGAAATCTGGTCACAGTCAGCATCACTACCATCACCTGCCAGTAAAAGCACAGTAGTCTACCAAAAATCTTCAGTGACTTCAGTTACTACACTCAGTGCAGGTATGTGGCTTTTTCTCCATTCTACAATTACACACACACTTGAGCACACTGAGATACCTGTGTGGTGCTCAGCCTCCTGTTTGGATTGCTGCCTGTTTCTTGGACTTACCTTTTTCAATACCAGACAGTTTTAAGACAAGGTACCTATCTTATGGGTAACTGTGCTGACCACAAAAATCAGGTTGCTCCCTCCAGGACAGAAACTCTGTATGCCTTGACCCCTATGGTGCACACATAGGAACGAAGCATTACAGCTGCTTTGTGTTCCTATTGATTCCATGAATAAATGATGGGCTCCTTGTAATGATGAAGTGGTAACTATAGTTTCCTTAAGGGTATAAGTGCCAAGCTAAATATTTAAAGACCATGTAAATAATTGAAGTATCAGCCTCTCTTCAACAGAAGGAGATTGGGGTTATAATTTAGTTTCTCCCTGAATGATCTCCTGCCTCCTTGGTGCAGAAAACTCATCTGGGAACCACAAATTATTTAGAAGGTTGTGCCACTGTGTTTATTTTTGTACCAAAACCAGATTTGTGTTACTTCTGCAAGTGTATCAGCAAAACATTTTAATATTTCTCTGACACATAATAGCATGGGTGGGTGGGTTCATAAACCAGGGAGCACCTTGCTAAGGTTCAAATAGTCAAATCCTTAATGCTCTGCCATTTGGGCTTTTTATTTCTTCATGGATTTCATGACAGACAGGGACCTTGGGGCCTTTGAGAGTCTTATCTTCATGGTAGCAAAAGGTTTCCTTAATTATTCTTTAATAAACCATGTCAAAATTAAAGGGAATGTCAAGAAGGGAGATCACATTGCCACAGGGTTCAGGCGAGCCTGAGAAGACTTGAGAGAAAGTGAAGGCTGGGAAGACACAGGAAGGAGTAAACTCATATTTTTTTTTCCACCAGGAAAGGCTAATTTTGGCCATGAGGAAGGGGTTAACACAAATTGCAGAGTTCAGTAGAAAGCAGGATGTGGAGGAAGATAATCTTGGAAACAGTTTTAGAGGTACATCCCATCTAGGCCTCGAGTTATATAAGGCTTATGGCCAGGATGCTCTGGAAGGTGGGTTTCCTATCTCCTCCCTGCTGTTACATTATCTCAGTTATCTTTGTGAGGAGGAGCAGCAAGTCTTCTTTAAGAAGACAAAAATTTAACAATGTCGGCATCCCAGGTGAATCTACCACCTCCTATGAGTCAATACCCTGGCTCCTAAATGCTTTTAAAGGCACATACCTCTGAACAAGGCAGAATAAAGCATTAAAAGAGGAGAAAGGTCTGTAGGCTCCGGACAAGTGCTGTTCTTTTATTTCTTGCTTATTAGATGAGTTTATTAAAGGACGTCATGTTTTTTCCTGCTCTTCAGCTTTTCTGAACTGGCACTGGGTTCTTGCTAGCTGAGCCACAGAAAGCTCCTCTAGGAACTTTTTGTCCCATCAGTCTGCTGGATTTTATTTGAGGTCTTCTGAGGAGAAGTTTTCTCAGGTGGTTTGCTAAGAAGCCATGCATAACTACAGTTACACTGAAGGATAAATATCCTCATTATGCTACCATTTGGCAGCACTTTGCTAAAGACAGCAAGATATCTTATGCTTTGCTGTAATAGGCCTAGAAGGTGAAAAACTGTAAGCCTGCTGAGATCCCTCCCTTGCAGCTTGTGTATATTCTGCAAAGGAAATGAGAATTTGAACATTTGGATAAATAAGTATAGTAAACCTGTATGAGTTTGCTGTAACGGAAGTCAGGTGGTTCTTGCTAACAAAGCACTTGACTTTGTAAGACACTTCTGCATGCAGCTGCTTTGTAATGTAGGAGATGATAGAGACAGTCTGGTGTCTAGTGAGTGTCCTTGTAAGACATTAATGAAGTCAGGCTGTGTTTTCCAAATGTTTGAAAGTTAATCTTTACAGTGAGTTCCTCTAGTGATATTATAATGCAATGTAATTGTAACTAGTAGAGGAAGACATAAGAAATACTGTGAAGTACCTAACCAGTAGATAGAATTTACTGATGCATATATAAATTCCCATGGTCTGCGGATACAAGCAGAGTAGTTAAAGACAGGAGAACCATCCTGCTAAGAAAAGATCTTTGACACATCCCTTAAACTGTTTCTGTCAAGTCAGAGATAAAACTAATGAGTATAGAAACTGCTAGATGCATGGCTTGGTTGAGAAACTCCTATTGCGAACATTACTGAGGGGTATAAACTATGTATTTTGACATTTTGAACCATGGAAATGTATAATATTTCTTATAGTAACTTTCATAATCTTCATATAACTCGGATGAAGAATGAATCTAATAAAGAACAGGTGTTCAACTGTCTTATCATTTTCTTACAGTTCAGAGGTCTGAGAGCAATCAGGAAAAATTGAATTGAATGTAAATATATGTATTGTTACTAAGTCTATATGATTATGTGTGGTAAAGGGTAGAAGAGGTGAAAGGTACTTTTTAGCTTAAATTAAGTTTAACAAACCTTTAATAGGAATTGGTGGGAATTTACACAAATGCCCTGAGCTATGAATTGTGGAGTTCTGCAGCTGATAATCTCACTGAGCCTTCACTTCTGTGTGGGACAGATATCTCTTGTATATGAGTAGGTGGACATTGCTAGAGCCAGTAAATTTGCCAGTGAACCTGAGTTGGAGGTGTGAGCTGCTTCTGCAGGTAGAGCTAAGTGGCTGCAAGAGAAGCAGTTGTATTACGGAGGGACACAGACTTGCTGTCTTTTGCATGCTGAGGTGGGCAATCATAGCACGAAGCAGCAAGTGTAGCCTTAGGTGTGGATAGCATAAGCTTGTCCCAGGATCCTTTGTATTTCCAATGAAACTGTGCAATCCATGATGAAAACCATGCAGCCGTGTCTTCATTGCTAACACTAGCCAAGGCATCTGGATGGAAGCTAATCTGTGGTTAGCTAAATGTACTCATGCTTTCAGCTGCAAAGGGCTCATCTACAGGTAAAGCCATTCTTGGTCAGCTATTTTGGACCAGCCACGCATGAAGTCCCATAGTTCAAATGTCTTTTTAGAAAGTTTTAATTCCGTTTAAAAGCAATGCTTAATAAACATAAGTAGTGTGGAAAAATGCAGTAGCAGAGCTCATCTGTGAGGAAAGTTACAGCTAACACCTAAAAATCCTTTCCTTCCCTTTATTTTGCCTCTGCTGTAGACAAACCTTAAAAATGGCCTTGCAAAGGTCTCTAACTGATATATTTAAACTGTTGGGGGTTCCCTGTCCAGCCTTGTCCCTCTTGATTTTATTGCATTTTCTAATCACCTGAACCTCTCTGTGTAAAATCATCAGAGCTTAGCTCTCAGTAGTATCTTCCTGACTCAGGAACAACAGGTATAAACGGCACAGAACAGTAGCTTAGTCAAGCTGTGTGGCTGGCTCTCTTGGGTGAGCTGAGACCTTTGGAAATACATTGCTAATGGTGTGTAATTGCTTTCTGAATTGGTTTTTTGGAGAGAGTAATTGTATTATAGGAGCTACTGAACCTCACTGCATGATCTTGCAAAGAAGTGCTAAGCTGATAGATTCCCTTTCATGAAGTACACTCGTCATTCAGGAAGCGCTGCTGCAATGCACCCTTCTTAGCCAAGGTGCTCTACTTTTTAATCCTCCACCACTGCAGTACCAGCCACTCCTCCAGACCTGTGATTTTTTTTTTTGTTTCATGTTGGAGTTTAACTCTTAATCTCCACCTCTCCCATTTCAGGTAAGGCTGGAGTATGCAGTTTTTGTGTGGTATGGAATTTTCACGCAGACAGACCCTTTTCTAAGGAAAACTATGTTTTCTTACTTTGAACTAGTCAATAAAGCCCATAATGGGAAACTTGACAAATATCTTCGGTATTACTCAAATCATCTTGATTCCATCAGAAATACGCAACCTCTCCAAAGCAACACTCCAGCCTAGGAACACAACCTAGAAACCTATGGCTAATTGATTTTGCTCATGGAAATTCTGCATGCTTTGGCTAATTAAGAGAAATGCAACCCTTTTGCTCGTGTATATTCTGGATCAAAGTCTAGAGATTTGCTACCGATGGGCTTAGAGCCCTACCCTGCTTGGGAGGGCCACCAGTGAGCCCAGCATGGTTTCAAGATGTACAGCTCCTTCAGATATTGTCATTCATGGATTACACTGAGCAGTTTTCAGGTTTTCTGATAAGTTGGGGAAGAATTTGTTTCCAAAATTGATGCACACTCTTCAAAGCTGGAGTCATTAGGTGCTGCGCTCCTTTGGTTTTGATTGTCTGCCATTATTTCTTTTATGTTGCTTTGATTTGATTATTCCAGCCGATGTGGAGCTGGAGATTCTTTATTGCTCTGATTGCATGATGTTCTGTTTTCTCTTGCTTTAATAAGAGGCTTGCCAATTTGTTTTTCATGATTCATCTCTGGATGTCTTGAGGCCTTTTATTTTTGATGAGAATTTCACAGCTTATATTTTCACAGTGTTTAGGATGAATGCTTATTAAGCTTATCATGATCCTTAGGCATCAGCTTAGCAAGATACCTAAACATGTGCCTGATTTTTAGCATATGAGTAGTTCCAGTGATTTCAAGGGGATTTACTACACGTACATTTAAAGATAGACATAACCATATGTAATGTGCTGAATTGGGGCCTTTGTTCTTTATAGAACAGCTTCTGAAATAAAAAATTGCAGCTTTGGCATTGTCTTGGGAATGGTTTCTTCATGTGTCATTTGAAATTTGCCAGACTCAGTCACTCAGAAATCACGAGTCTACATTCCCCTACCATTCATGACATGGATTGAACAATCAAGAAATTTTTTAAAAGAGAAGCTGTTGGAATCTTTCTTTCTATTTGGTTAAGGGTTGCATTTCTTTCAAAATCATTAAGTATAAAAATCAAGCATTTAAAGAGAAATGCAGAAGACTTCATTTAATTTCATCCCTCTAGGAGCCATAGTATTAAGAAAAACACAGACTGTAATTCTCAGTAGAGGGAATTTTGTCCAGGTCCCATCTCCAGAGAGGTTTAGGACTCTTCAGTGAAATCCTGAGTTGTCAAAAAATCAACTTTTCCCAGAAGCATACCAGTTTTAGTGAAAGATTGTCAATTAAGAGAAGTGGCTACCTCTAAGGCAGGGAGAATGTTTGACTACTTCTAAGCTGTATTTTAGATAAAGGTATTGAGACCAAACTTGCCAAACACTCAGACTGTTGAACCTCAGAATTACCTTTGGGGCAAGTTTCAGTGAGCAGAAAAAGGAATCCACAGGGAAACTTTAAATATGGCCAAAATATCAGAGTACACGTAACTGTGTTTCTGCTTTCATATGCATGTGTTTCCTGTCCATCTTGGAGAGGGAACCAGAGAGTTGACAAGTTGGCTTGGAGTCTGCTGTAGAAGGGACCAAGTATCTCATGGGGATAGAGATGTTGTATGTAATTTGTAGGTGGAGTGGCATGGTCTCAAGTGCATCCAGGCTTCCCAAAACTAACAGTAGCCATGACAGCATGATTCAGTTCTAAGTTCTCAAGATGCCTGTGGTGTTACAAAATACTCAATCTTGCTATAATTATGCACCAGCGTCCCCTGGCCCTGTAACAGAGAAGAAAATAGCTTTCCCACCCTGCAGGAATTTTGGGAGCTCAAAAGTTACCTTGTTTTATGTTGGGATGAACCTAAGTCTTTTGATTTCTTTTTCTCTTAATGGTGAAAGACACTCACTGAGCCCAAAATAGAGGCTGTTTCTCTGAGATCTGAAAAGTAAACATCCAGGAACATAGTATTTTAACAATCCTTACACTGGTTCCTTTACGATTTCCACTTCTTGTCTGCTGACATAAATCCACTCCAATTAGTGGTAGAATTTAACTGTGGCTCTTTCCTGTCAGCATTCAGTAGGCTCATGGGTTTTCTCTAGTTTTGTACTGAGAATCATCACCTAGCCAAATACTTTTATAGGTGAATTGAACCTTCTTCCTTTTTTCGATTGGGTTTCCCCCCCGCTTCACTTCCATAGGCAGATGTTGGATTTTTTTCCTTCTTGTGTGATTTATGAAGGCTGTTGGTATTATTTTTGCTGTAGAGGAAAAAGAAAGGAAAAAAATGTAAATTACAAACACAATGTAATTTATATGATAGAGCTTTGAAGAAAAAAAAAAGAAAAGCTAGTGGCTAATTAATTGTCAGTTGACTGACACCAATTAGTTATCTTGTGTGTAAGAGAAGCAATGTCATCAGTGTACTTGGTTTAATACAAATCCCCTTGTCTTTGCCTTTCTAGGGATGGAGTATTTAGAACAACCACATGACAACAGCAGTAGTAAAAGAACCCAATCAAAACACATACACACCACCCCCGACTGATTGCACACAAACCATGATCTGTGAAAGTATTCAAAATATCTCTTTTATGGATGTTGTCAATATTGGCATGGTCTTGGCATCTGGGTGTTGCCAGGGATCGTTTCCATCAGCACAGCCTCCGATTCGTCTATCCCCGCTTCCACCCAATCCAAAATAAAGCAAAGCTTCCTGGGGAAGTATGTGCCAGTGATCAAAAGAAGGCTCCATAATAAGAATTCTGTTTAGAGCTAATGAGACAATAATTGTGGTTTAATTAAATACCAGCTGATTGCTATCCCTGCATATTTACTGGAGGCAATGGCAGCTGCTAAGCTACAGCATGTGAATTACCAGCTGGACGCAGGACTAGCCCAGGTATCACAATTCTTATGATTTATTTGATTTCATTTTATATTATTTAGATTTAAGCTAATCAGAGCACAGTGCTTTTCAACTGGTCTAGACACCATGTTATTTGTGGGATTCTTAGCAACACTGAAGTGCTGGGATTTGGGAAGGCAGAGATCAATGGGAACTTCCCAACAGAATCAGCTCAAGGCCCCCTGGCATTCCTGTAAAATTGAAATTCAGCTGTGGGAGTGCTGGAGAGCTGGGAAGTTATAGCTGCCTTTATGAGGTGGGCAAGACTTTGTCCCAGTTTTCTCCTGTTTCACTTGAAAGCCTTTCCCCAAATTCCAGCAAAGAGGAGCCCTGCATTACTTGCTGGAAGTTGATGGAAGAAAGCAGTGGGAGGGATCCTGAGTCCCTTCCTAGGAAGGAGAAGCAATAGGGTGGTTGGGTCTTGTGCCCCTTTTTGTGCAGAGGGATTCTCCAGGCTTTTCTAGAATCTTCAACAGGCTTTTCTAGTACCTTAAACTTTGTTATGCTACAAGACTTTCCAAATCTCAGGTGTTTCCTTCCCTTTTCATGTTCTCTCCATCCCCTGAAATGCCACATCACGACCTTTTTGTTGCTGTGTAAATCCCTGTACACACTGCAGTCTGCTTGGAGTTGTGCTCACCAGCAGCACTTGATGCCCAAGACCCAAGCCTACCACCACTGCCCTGGCACCTCTCACTGATGGAGAAAGAGCTATGTGTGGGCTAGAACAGGGAGAAGTAGCTTCATAAAAAAGACACAACTTCCAGGGAGATAATGAGTGAGGGGGAAGCTAGGATTTGCGTCTGTGGGCTAAACCTGAGGATTTTTCTACAGTCATGTTATTCAGGCTGCTCTGTGATGAAGATGCTTTCTGAAAAGTAACAAGTGATTTTTAAATTTTTTTTTATTTCCTAGAATTTTTCCCCATCTAGAGTTAGAGTCCTTTTAGACTAAGAGACAGAGCCTGGGTCCACCTTGGGTGCTGCACAGTCTGAGGACTTTCACAGTTCCAGCTGCAGGGCAAATTCATCTTCTTCCCTCTGAGACACAGTTAAATGTGAAATATTCCTCTATTGAATGAAGCCTTTGCTATTCTCTCTGCTGTTTTTCTGCCTCATTAAACACAGACCATCGATTAAGCAACAGTGGCAGATAGGAAAAGACAAAATGGCTTGGAAGTAATTGGCCTCTCTTGAATCATGGAGGAAGAAGCCATAATCTGTCTGTCTGTCTACCGCATGTTTCTGTATGCAAGGAAACAGGAAACTGCTCAAAATTCAAGGACTTTTGCATTTCAGAATGTATTTGAGAACACCTCCTTGTCTGAGAAAAAATGTTGCTAAGTTACAGAGTGAAAATTTTGGAACAATGAAGTCCATTTCTGGGGAAAATGAGTCCTTGTTTCTTCAAGCAGAGTCGATTTTCACAGTATAATCATGGGAAAAGTATTATCCACATAGATGGGTTCTGGGCTATTTCTTCCCTGTTTCTCAGCTGTACTGGATCTGAGCAGCACTGACCATTGTACAACATTGTTGAGCCATTTTTAATCCTGTCTGTTATGAGTGCATGGAGAAAATCCTGCTCTGAACTGTCTGCAGCAGAGCATGTTGATGGTGGATGGACAAATTGACTGATTCTTAATGTCCTTGCAGTTGGACCCATTAGAAAGGGATTTTGTCTTACTGTGAAGGAGGCATGAGATTGTAGGAGGACTCTTGTGACACTGAAAACTTAAGCTATAATGGGAGGTCTTCAGTCTCTTTCACTAAAGAGTGCTATATCAGGTGAGGGTGGTCTCACCCAGAGTGACTCGTGGAGAGCAAGTGAAAATGTAACAGATATGGCAGAATACAAGGACCAGAATAAATGTAAAGGTAGGGCTAAATAAGGGACAGCATAGTTGGAAAATGGCCTGAAAGTGTCATGAGAAGGAGAACAGAGTACTCTGTCATATCTCAGATGCTTCGGAAAAAAATAAAATTAAAAAGAAACATAATACATGGGAATTTAACATTTGCTGCATCTCATCAAACGACCCGGAAATCACAGACCCATATGTATCTAGGCTGTATGCAGACTTATCACTGAGACTAGCTTTTTAGAGATGTGATAGTTCAGACATCATAAACAGGTCTCTGGGCACTGAAATCCATCAGTGAACATATGTCCCCTCTCCAGCTAGGGAAGGTACTCTTTAGGGGCTCTTGGCCCTAACCAGTGTGTTGATATGAGATCCAGATACAAAGTCAAAAATCATCAGTGTTAGGTGTACATCAGTAGTGCAGACTGAAAGGTGGATCTTGGTCATGCTGTTAGTAGCTACTGTTGCAAAGAGCAGAGAAATAAACAGCCCAAAACCTGAGAACATAAAAAGTGATAGATGATCTGTATCAGGCAGGAAAGGCAGGCAAAAACAGACTCAAGAAACAGAGCAGTGATCTGGAGAGAAATGTAAATAGTGTCTGAGTTGTGGGCACTGACAGCAAAAATATAAATGCTTGTAGAGTAAGAAAAGAAGCTGCTTTGCAGAGGTGTGCAATCAATTACTGGAATAGGTGAGTAAGAAGGACTAGTTGAAACTACTTCACTGAAATGGCTTTTTGACAGTATGCTGGATTTGTGGCTGAGCAGATGCCTTTGAGAAAAAGTGGCTGTTTTCCACAAAAAATCTTTTCTTTTTCCTATTGAAAACTCGAACTCCTGAAAAGCAAACATTTCACATAAGTCTTTTAACACTGGAAATTCTGCCAAGAAAACTCCCAACTACTTTTCATGGCAACTCAAGGCAAAACATCTTATGCTATTTTTTCTTCTTTTCTTTTCTTTCTTATTTTCTATGGGAATAGTGACCAGTGCCATCACTCACTCACTGTAAGCAGGATGAGCAAGTTACATCTCTGCACAGAGATTGGCTTCATTGTGCTAATGGACTGCTAGTGTGAGGAGGAAAAGAAAAAGATTATTTGTGGATTTAAAACTTCAACCATCACAAAGACAGCCAGCTCAGATGTTCCCTGTCAAACTGACAAACTCTGTCTCAGATGTGAGGAGCATTAAGGGCTACTGCAAAGTTTGACAGGGTAGCTCTCCCTAAATCACTGGGAAGCAAATCCAGATAAAAACTTTGCACTGACTTATTAGCATCTCCTGGAACTGTGAAATCTCTGGAGTAGCACAAGTGGGAAGGAAAGGTGGCAGGGACCACAGGAAATCATCTAGTCCATCGTTCTTGAATTCAGACGAGGTTGCCTGGGGCTGGCTCCAGCCGGATCTTGTAAACCTCCAAGACATCACAATGCAAAAGCAAGGCAGAATGTAATCACGTGCAATGCCAGGGCTGCTCCTTTCCAACCATATGCTTCCTGCAAAGGAACAAATGCTTTATGATTTGTGGGGTGCTTTTTAGAGGCCACTGATATCTCCCTAGAAAACATCGCTTGGCAATTAGCCACTAAAGCAAAGCAGCAATACAAATGCTGGGTGTTAAAACCAGGTCCTTTTCAAAAAATAAATTTAAGAAGGGATTACGTGTAATCCAGAACAGGCTTGTCACTGACAGAATAAAACAGCAAGAGAAGGAGCTATTGAAAAATGGACAAACTCTGCCTATTGGTTGACCCTCTGGAGCATGATAAAGCCAGAAAAGATTCACAGTATCTTTTCCAACAAAGGAAGATTCCTGCCAAGATTCACAAAAGCTTTTTCAGCTTTAGCTGCCAAAAATCAGTTGTGGCAGGTGAAAGTAAATGAGTAACAGCTATGTGAGGACTGCAACCTCCCATCTTTGTATAAACAACTTTCTAGACCAGCAGCAAGCTTATAACCAACCTGTTGTCAGCAGCTCAGGGTGCTGTTATAGTCAATCAAGGGCTCAGCAGGCTATTATGGAGATATGGGAACTATTTCAAATATTATAGCTTTGTTGGCTCCAGCAAAGAGATCTCAAAAGCACTTTTGACTGGACCTATTTTCCATTCATTTCCATCTGAAGTACAGGAATATAAATGAGCTCCAGTCAATTTGTGCTGGTCTACTGGGACTCTGTACCCCAAAGTCTGATCAAATTAACTTAAAGTATTTTAACACACAAGTGTGTTTGGCTCTCCTCATTTTAATTTCATATAAATTCAAGCACTGAATCATAATTCAGCTGACTGGAGCATCAAGAAAGCTAGAAAAAAATACCTCTGTATTTACCATGAACCAGCAAAAGCTGGTGGTTGCCTGTGAGATTCACAGTCCCATTCTGGGCCTCCGAAGAGCGCTTTGTGTGAAGAAAAGAAAAGGAAACCTAAAGGAAGCCCAAGTCCCTACAGAGTGTCAGGGGTGTGCAGACCTGCCTCTGAACTCTGTGGGCAGGATGATTGAAGGAGACAGACATGAAACAGTGACACTGAGCCCAGGATCGCTACTGGCCCTTCCTGCTGGCTGGGGGAAATCCGAGCAGCACATGGGCTCTGAGCTCTGTGTGTCTGACTCACAGCTACTTAAATTTTGATGATGCCACCAGGTTTTTCAATTCTGTTTAATCTTTTGGACAAAGGAGTTGTGAGCCTTCAGAGCTGGTGGGAGGGGTGGTAAAGATCCTTTTCTCCTCTCTAGCCTCTTCTTCACCTCCATGCTGCTTGGTAGGAAGCTGCAGCCTGTCCTGGGAGACCTCATGCAACACAGCAGCTCATATTGATGCCACACTGCCACAGCAGTGGTATCAGTGCCTACTCATTGGAATGTCATTTACACTAGGTCATATTTCGACCTGTGCTGTCACCGTTGTATTGGTGTATTGCTATCAGCAATATGGATCTGCACGGCAATCTGTCCTCTGGGAAGGACCTTTGCCGTTTTTCTGTACCAGGCTGTGTGATACAAAAGATGAGAAGCAACAACATGTCAGTTCAGCCACCAGGTATCAAAATGACTGACGGCTTGGGGAGGCAAAGCTGTGACTACACTGTCTTGTCCCTTGGGAGTGCTTTGATATGTAGTTCTGCTCCAGGCATTTGTTTAAGGAGTTGGCACCTAGAATTAGACTCCAGCATGGGACCATGGTGGCAAAAGGCCACCAGGAAAGTGCAGAGGGGAAGGGGGTCCCTGGCTTAGCACAGATTTCGGGAGGGAGAAACCGCTTACAGGCAGGCTTTGTAACTGCCTGCAGTCTTGCGAGTATAAGCACATCAGATGATGTGTGCCAGCACGTCCCTCCTCTGAGCATCTCTGCTATTCCCAGTCAGGTTAGTTCAATTTACATGGCAAAATATTTCTAACCACCAGCAAGGAAAACTCATCCTGAGATCAGAAAAATAATAATAGTAACTCTTAGTCCTTATACAGCACTTCGGAGCCTTCAGAACGCTGAACAAACATTAGCTAATGAATCAAGCTGTGCTGCTTCTCCTGCCCCATCTCTAGTAATAAATGCTCCAAGATAAGAAACTTGCTGACACATTTGTGCTGAGGGTGCCTGAGGCAGAGGGTACTGTGGCTCTAGAGCTGTGTTGTTTTTATGGTGCTGACAGAAGTAAAAATGGATCATCATGTCAGCAGATATGATCAGGATATGTGCAAGGTTCATCCTTCCTAGACTGGTGTAAATGCAGATTAAATCTGCTGGAGGCGAGGGTGTTGTTGCAGCCACAGCTCCATCCATAGGAAGCCAAAGTGCTGGATAAAGTGCCAGCCTTGCAGTCCTGTGGCCAAAACCTGTTCACTCAGTGGTGTTGGGGTAAGCAACAGGGAAAAGCTCTGAGGGTTTTAAGCACAATTCTAGATACATTTCTAACAACAAGGAGTAGAATTTGGCCATTTTCTGTGTCATCCTTGTGGTATTCAATGGGTTTGTGGCAGTTTCCCCATCGCCATGGCAGGGCAGTACCATCAACTGCTTGCAGCAATATCTGAAGGTCCTCCCTGCCTTTTGAGATGCTGTAGGTGTCGTCCCATTACTTCTGAGGCACTGTCTTGCCTTAAACACCTCTTCCTATCCGTTTCCCAGCCTCTCCCTAAGAGGGACTAGACAGTTGCAATGCAAAATGGCAAGTACTAAACATCTTTATTCCTATAGTCAGTCATAGTGATTTGGGGGGATAGGATGCCAGTTTCAGAGCTTCCCCCATAACAGAGGCTAATGTTTACTCTGAAAACCTGGGGCACAGCCCAGGGGAGAGAATGAAAAGGAAGAGCTGAATTGTAAATCCTTCTTTAATCTCATTAACTGAAGTGTTTTGTGACTCGAAGAACTCACTATATTTACAGCATGATTAAATGCTTGGATAAATAACAGCTATTAAATAGACAGTATCTAGATGCTACTGAAATGAGATAACACATTGGGTTTTTTTCTTCTCTTCCCTTTTCTTCATTTTTTTTTTCCCCTACTAATTGCTGATATGTAGAAATAGCAGTGACAGGGCGAATCGCTGCATCTCTAACAGCTCTTTGCTACTACTGGAACGGATAAAGGGAAAAAAATACCCATATATACACTCCAGTCATGGTTTTCAGGCTCTTTCCAGGAAGTGTAGTTCCCTAGACTGCTGGACTGCACTGCAGAATTTACCTTTGTGGAAAGAAACATCATCTGGCTGGGCAATACTGCTACCTGTGTGCTTATACTGCTTGGCTTAAATGCTCCCATGATGTCTTTTAATATGAATGAATGATGCAGAGAAAGAGAAATACTCCTTAAGGTAATTATTATAATGTGTTCCCAGGGATTTAGCTGTGGGTTTGTAGCCGCATGTTATTTAAATTTTTAATTGGCACAAGAAAAGGGGCTGAGGGAAATGGAGGAAACTGTATTTTATTGGTGGGGGGACATAGTTTCCCAGCTGTTTTGCTTGAAAGGTTTGAAGCTAAGAACAAAACCTCTAATTTATAAAGAGTCAGGGTGGGAGAGCAGACATCTACCACCTCTATCCAGCTGCTCATTTGGCAGTAGTCCAAGGGAACCAGGTCTGGACTGGTAGAGTCAAAGAGGATTGTACAGACAGACCTTCCCAAGGAGCTGCATACTGCACTGAAACCCACCAAAACCCCCTCTGGCCTCAGATCCTGTCCTGAAAGTTGTCAGAGATGTTTTAGTAGAGGTAAACTGTTGGAGAGAAACTCATTAGTATAGTATGCAAACATTAGAAAATCTATATAGGTCCTTGCAGTCCCACTCTGTGACATGGGGACAGTGACCAAGAGGTTAACTCTGAAATGTGGGATAAAAATGAGACTGAGCAATTCTGAAACATGAGAATTTAGATATTCATGAACTGGGGTTTCTCATTATTTCAGTTCAAAAGAGCTTTTCACTCTAAAAATTATTCCAGTTTAATTAGGAGATAATAGGCTAAAACCCCCATTTTTAAGGGAATTCAGTTTTTGTTGAACCTGAAAAGGATTTCTTTTTATTTTCGGTTTGCAAAAAAAACCCCAACCCAAACCCAATCCTTCATTTCAGTTTGAGCAGAAAAAAAACGCTTTCTTTTTTTTTCTCTCTCTCTCTCCTTCTCTCTGTGTCTATCCATTTTTGACATGGCTAACAAACTAAAATTGCCATTGTTCACACACCTCCATTCTGATGTGCCCTCTTCATCTGTACATAAGGGAAAATTCTTAGGAGCTAGACAGGGAGGCTGAACAGAGAAAAGCCTTTAGTGGGAACGGAAAGCACAAGCGGGCAGAGTGGCTGTGGAGGCAAGGCAGGAATGGGGGATCTGTACGGAGGATCTGTAAGCCTGGGGTTTCTCTACTCCCTGTCCTCATGCTGACAAGTTCTCTCTAACTCTTGTGTTGTTATAATGTCTGATTCTCTACATTTTGAGCCCTTGCTGTTTCTTTTGCACAAGTGACCCAGACAGACAGTAGCCCTGGGGCAGCCTGCAGGTTGCGGGAGAGGCATGCTCAATGCTTTCCACTGTCTGGCTACTTTCTGATGCTCCATGGCAGCATGAAATACACTGCAGACCTGCCTAAACAGAGCTGGTGACACAGGCTGGGAGTGCTGAGGTGGGTGAGCAGGAAAGCACCTGCTGTCCAGGGGCTGGAGTGCTGGGAGGCTCCAGGCAGGGGAAGAAGCCTGCTCTGATAATAACTTGTTATTGAGTAGGTTTGTACCGGAGCAGAGGGATCAGGGATTTTTCTGAGGGGTTCAGTGGTAAAATGTGAGATGCCAACAAATTAAAACTCCTGGGGATTTCCCAGACTCTGCAAGTGTCTGCATCCCACCATGAGAAAACCTGTCAGGAGGCTCATGGTGCCTAAGAATAGGATCATGCCACTTTTAGTAGTCTGTGTGACCAGCTTTTGGCAGGGCTTACAGCTCCTACCAACATGTCTGTGTTAGAAGCCAATCCACAGGGACACCAGCTAGTAACTGCAGACGTGGTGTTTTAGCTTTTTTATGCAAGTTGCACATGTTTTCAGCTCTGGAGATCTCCTGTTTAACTCTTGTCCTGGTTTCAGCTGGGATAGTTAATTGTCTTCCTAGTAGCTGGTATAGTGCTATGTTTTTGAGCTAGGTATGAGAAGAATGTTGATAACACTGACGTTTTCAGTTGTTGCTAAGTAATGTTTAGTCTAAAGTCAAGGATTTTTCAGCTTCTGATGCCGAGCCAGCAAGAAGACTGGAGGGGCACAAGAAGTTGGGAGGGGACACAGCCAGGGCAGCTGACCCAAAGTGGCCAAAGGGATATTCCATACCATGTGACGTCATGTCCAGTATGTAAACTGGCGGGAGTGGGGGTGGGGAGATCACTGCTCAGGGACTAACTGGGCATCAATTGGCGGGTGGTGAGCAATTGCACTGTGCATCATTTGTACATTCCAATCCTTTTATCATTACTGTTGTAATTTTATTAGTGTTATCATTATCATTATTAGTTTTTTCTTTTCTGTTCTATTAAACCGTTCTTATCTCAACCCACAAGTTTTACTTCTTTTCCCTATTTTCTCCCCCATCCCACTGGGTGGGGCAGGGGGGGTAAGTGAGTGAGCAGCTGCGTGGTGCTGAGTTGCTGGCTGGGGTTAAACCACAACAACTCTTTCAAGGGTGTCCATCACACAGCCTATAGCACACAAGCAGTGTGTAGTTCAGCCAATGCTGAGCTAACCCAGGTCAAACTGAATGGGCAAACCTTTGAAAGTAATTAGCATGATAGACTTAATTGCATATTAAATAGTCATGTATAACCAGTGTAAAATCTCATAAATATCCTGAGTTGTGCGCATTTCCGTAGTTACAAGGAACTGGTATATAGTTTTATGCTAGTTTGTATGTCACGCAAGACTGGTGAGGTACTTCAAGTGCAAGAACCATGGCATGAATCATGCTGCACTTCTATCTTGGCTAAGGCCCACAGACTTTATCAAGCATTCTCCATTGTCACAACACTCTTGGCTGGTTTATTGTCCTCTTGGCTCCTGTCATGACCCCTGGAATCTGCTGATCTGTGCAGAAAAATCCACACCCATTACTAGGTTTTGAGGGGCCATTTCAACACATTCCATCTCAGCCAAATCCACAACACCCACAGAACCCACTTGTATAAAGTTTCTAGCTGAGGAAAGAGGAGATTTCTGGAAAGGCTAGCCACACCTTTGCCCTATGCATGAACTCTACAAGAAAGATGCTTTTAGAAGTCAAGAAATAGATATATGATGTTGCCAGTTCTTCATCAGGGAAGAGTTAGTAGGACAGAGTAAGGTTTCTGAAGCATATTAGGAGGCCATTTTGCGTTGGTTGGCTGGTAAATATATCTCATGCACAGTGTTCATTTACTCGGGATCTGAGCAAGCTCTTAGTACTCAAAACTTTCACCTCTTGGTAAACAGCAGCTGGCACCTCCTGGAGAGAGAAGCATGTGCCTTGCTCCATCCACTTCATTTTCGCCATGAACGCAGGAGCTTCCTTTATCTAAGGAACAGCCTTTATTCACATGTCCGTGAACCCTACCCTGGTGTCTCTGCAGCCGTTGAATTACAGCAAATGACAAGAACCAGCAAGGTGAGGGAGCAAGAAGAGATGGAAAGAGACATAGTGCACGAGAGACCCAGAAAAGGTGCTGTGAAGCTTTTTTTCTCCTGCAATGGGCCAGGGCTAACAATTGCAGGGAGAAGCTCAGCATGGTGGGGAGAGGGAGAGAGATGGCAGCAAGCTTAGAGAAAAACCTGAGACAAGGAGAGGGGCAAATGTGGGAGAGAAGCCAGGACACTGGTGCTGTTTAGAAAGGAAAGGACCTAGACAGCTGTCCATGTCCCTGACAAGTCCCATCAGCCTTGTCCTACTTTGAAGGGTATTTAAGCCTCAGCAGGCAGAAAGAGGTGTCTCATAATGAGAGCGTTTGCTTGGGAGCTCTTATGTTCTGGCTTTATAGCTGTGATGTGTGACAGTTACTTCTTTCTTCACTAAAGCTTTGAGGATCCTGATGAGGCCAAAGGTGGTTTCTATCCCTGGCACCTCTGAGACACTGTAATCAGGAAGGCTGGACAGTGCCTGGAATCCTGCTGCCTAAATCTGAGGCTGTGAGAAGGAGTTAAAGCTCAGCCAGGAGCTTCCTTGTGATCCTCTGTTATACTTGAGAAACAAACACTGCCAGGCCCTGCTCTGTGCAGATCAGCTGTGCTGAAAGAGGCCTAAGAGTTCAGCCTGAACAGGCCTTGTGTGATGGTTGTCAGCTTTAATGAAATCAGGACCCACTAACACAGCTGCCCGTATCCTCATGCTGCTTAATAACCAGCCACTGCAGGAAAGTAACTCTTTGGCACATCACTGGTGCATATGGCAAAACCTCCTTCCTGCAGTTGCAGTGAGAAAAAGGAGGCTGTTTTTCTTGAGAGATTTAACTCACTGAGCAATTATTCATTTCAGTGGCTTTACTGCAAAGCTTGCTTTGTCTCTGCTCAGGTTTTAGCTGAGAGAAGCTTGAATAATTCAGAGCCAAGAGTTTTGGGGTTATTTCTATTTGATCTCTCATTTTCCAATTCCTTTCTCTCCCACCCCATTGCAGTCATATATCTTTTAACTCAATTCCTCTTTTCTTTTGTTGGAATGATTTTCCTTTCATTGGGAGAAATATCTTCTACTTTGGGTGGAATTCATCTCTTTTAACTGTAGCTACCTGAAGGCAATGGGAGAGAACATCACCAGCCTCCAAATTAATCCTGTCTTTGCAGTCTCCACTGAACTTCTGACTCCAGCATCAGTGTTCTTCTCTTCATAGATGTGTAGATGAGGTCTTTCTTAAACCTGTAGACCTTGAGAAGATGTAGGAGGAAGATGAATGGTAAATTGCATTACAGAAGAGCCTCAGCCCCATTCTCGGGCTAGGCAATGTCAGGATAAAGAGGAAGAGAGACAACAGATAGCTACCTATTTTGCCCAGAGGATGCAGTGAGATAAGGAACAGCATTTTTCTGAGCTGTTGGGTAAGCGTGCTTCTCTCTACTCCTTTCTGTGCTAAATGGGGGAGGTCTGTATGCTCCCATCATCAGTGTCTTTCCTTCAGCAGCAAGGCAGTAGGGATGGCAGCCAACAGGAGTTCCCTCCAGCAGGGAGCATGCTGTTGAAAAGTGAGTAGTATGAAGCCTCTCTGCTAGGCACAGTTGTGTCTGCTCATGGGACTGTTACTGGCAAAGTACTCGCTTTAGCATGGTGGCAGAGGGCTGTGCTGTTCGGTTCCTAGAGTAGTAAATTTCATTACTCCAAGCTAGTGCGAGAGGAAGGATCTTGGCCTCCAAAACTGGACAAATTATTTGCTGAGAAGGATCAGTCACTCTTCCAAAGAGATCATAGGAAGCAAAGACTGGATTGGTCTCTGCAACTGTTCAGCCCAGCCACTCACACAGTTGTCTGAGTGCCAAGTATTAGGATCTCTGCATGTGTAGAGCTAAGCACCTTCTTTCTGGCTATGCACTGCTGTGCCCTGGTTGCTTATTCACACTCCAGGAGCAGTTGTATACTAAGGCTGCAGTATGTACTGTCCTTGTAATGTACCTGGTACATCTTTGGGATTAAAAGTGCTAGGCAAATGTAAGCCTCATTCCTTGCTCACTGTAGTCGTGTCACTACATGAATGTAGGTTGTGCAGACAGTCCTATCGGAAGATGTTTAGGTTTCAACTACAAGTTTTGAGCTTTTAATCAGACTCTGAGTACAGATACACAGTGGCAAAAGATTAAATTACTCCTGCTTATCAGCTGAATCAGAGGAATTGACCCCATAGATTTCACTTTAACTGCAAGCCAAACTGCATTAGCTTGTTCCAGTGATTAATTTGTCGTCTTGCTCAAAAGTTGGCATTTCATTGCTTGTGTGACGGTTCACTTCAGCAGCCTCTGGGATCGGAGTCTGTTGCATATAAATGGGGGAGTGATAATGAAAGCTCTTTAATTTCAGTTTATTGATGTTTTAGCTACCCCAAACCATTTGCATTCCTTCCCCAAATGCAGAGCTGCAAAGTCTGAGTGCCTTTCATTTGGCGTATGTCCATGCAGGTACATCTGAGCTTGAGTTCACCCTCATCCTAACCCAAAAATGTGGATGTTGCCAATTTGCTGGAGCACTGCAGCTCAGCCCAAGTGGCTGCTTTAGCTCTTGGTTTTTGTCCTTATTGGACCCAGCTGGATATGTTTTATAAAAAGTTTTTGGTCAGGACAAACAACTTGCAACATTTGCAGTAACACAAGTTTTTACTTGCTGTAAGAAGTATAAACAGCTACTATATTTCTTAGTACTTTTTGCACTGTACTACATTAATTTGACTGATCCTATGTGTTTGCTTTAATGTTTAAAACAAATGTTTATCTGACAAAATGCACTTAGCTATAGCCATCAGTTATCTTACTACAGGGTATTTATTGGGAAATTTCCTCCCAAGAATTGGGATTTGAAATTTGGTGGCACGTATATCCTAACCCAAGCGCTTGCTAGCAGTTGCAAGTAAAGCAATTTGTTACTTCTGCAGACCTCTGAGTACAACAGATTTTGGAGTCTATTTGAAAACAAAATTAGCAAAAAGTCTCTTCTAGCAAAATTCAGGGTTATATTCTTCATTACTAAGTTGCAAAGGAAACATAAGACATATAAACTATGCGTATAACCTACCTGCAGTCTCTCCCAGATCCTCCCTAAGAGTTCCTCTCACCACTTTCAAGGGTGGAAGTCTTAAAGGAACTCACTCAGCAGCACTTCACCTCTTGAGCAACATCTTCTTTTACTGACTCATTTTTGCCTGCTGGCCACTCCAGTATATACGTGGAGGTTATCTAAATGCCACTGCATGCAAATAGATATTCAAAGCACTTCTGTAAGGACAACCTTCCCTCCCTCTCTACTACTTAAGGAAGACTTATTGCATGGTTGCTTTGACCTCTCCTTGTCTGTGAGAATGCACACAGAACAATGCTAATTTGCCTGGAAATGATTCACATCAATACAAAAATATCCTCCAATATGGGTATTTCCCTCTTTAGATTTATCCTTCTGCTTAGGAAGTAAATTGAAATAGCTTTATGACTCCATCCTATAACATGAAAAATTTTATTGGCTTTATAAGACCTTGCAAATCACAAACTGAATACATTTTATGACACAACAAGCTGTGTCCGAGTGTTTTTCAGAGCCTGGAAATATAGATATGACTGACTTTGCATGTTTTGATGATAAGTTTTCAGTCTGGGGGACTCAAGCTATCAGTTTTAATAATGTGTTCTTTCACCAAAATGAAAGCACTTGACTTTATCACAGAGTATACTGATATTTGCCTGTTTGGGAAAGTTCATTCTGTGAAACTTCTAAATCTGGATTGTTGTTTTTTACCTGAAGTTAAATTATTCTAAAGGTCAGAATTTTCCAAGGAATGTAATGAAATAATCCAGTGGACTCAAGTCTTTATGCTTCTTCTAATAATAAGAGAAACCTGATAGGAAATATTTGACCCAAAATACTGAAAAGGCTGTCTTGATAAGCTGAAAAAAGTTCAATTTCCAGTTAAAAAGTTGACATAAATAATGCTTTTCTTCAACACCTCAGTGCTGATAAATGTTATTTTCTTACATGTAAGCACTTCCATACCTTTTTTATTGATGCCAAAGAAATCCTAATTTTCCTTCAGATAGGAGAGCAAGAAGCATATATTTCAGTTCCGACTTTGAGCTTGTTTTAAGCTCCAGAATAGAGCTGGGACTGGGTAAGTTTTTTAACTAATCCTGATGTGAGAGTTGAAAATTGGAATAAATCTGCTGCCTGGGATGAAACAGCCCCATTAAGAGCTTCTTCCTAGGTAGTTTAATTAAAAGATTAGATTATAGATTGCATTGATATATTAGAGAGCAGTTTGCTATAGCATATTTAAACTCATGGCTGGAAGATAACAGCCATTGCATATAAAAAAATCTAAAGATAATTTGTGAACAGAAATGTTGCTGTGTGACATATAGGTGCACACTTCCCAAAACAACCCTCGTTGTTACCTGTCAGTCCCATGAGAGATGTTCAGGAAGGAAAAGGCAAAGGCTGTGCAAGGGAGGGATTCAGTTTGCAAATTCAGACACCTGAGCATGGCTGCTTACATGGAAAACAAGGCTCCAGGACTGCTCTGGCAGCTTACCCAGCTTGGTCCAGTTCACTACAGTTGTTTGTGCACTGCACAAGAGCCTTCTGGGCAGTGTGCACAGAGACTGGGTGCTATTGGGAAGGAGCAATACTGTTCAGTATTCCCTTCACCACCCTGAATTTCAGACCCTTATGTCTGATCCAGTTGTATTTGTCTCATCTGATCAGTTGGTTTCTGCTTTTCTTGTTGGTAGTGATACTTTTCTTTTCTTCTTTGAAAGTGTTTACTTAAACTACAGAAGGAAAGTACTGAATAGAAAATGGAAGGAGCATTTATTTGAAATATTTGGGTTAGCTTGAAAAATGAATGTGCACTCACCTTTCTATGAACCATAACAATAAAGTGTGGCACTGCAGCAGGCTGGATTGTACATTGCTTATGTAGAGTGGCAGCGACCTTCAGTCCTCAATCTGGTGTGCAGAAATGTTCAATTAATGTCAATACCCTAAGGGCTACAGAGGTCATTCTTGCCCTCACTCCTTCTGATTTTCCCTCCTACTCTCCTTTACCTGGAATGCATTGGAGAGGATGGGTAAGGAGGATAGAAATGAGATTTTTAGCTACATAAACATTTAGGAAAGGAAAAGAGCAGAAAACTGATGCAAGAACAAGTTCCCAGAAATGCTTTGGGACACCGAGAGGCAAAAGCAACCCAAGAGAAAGCTGGATTCTCACCCATAGAAGAAGGAACTGGCAAAGGTGAAGATGGAGGGCAGCTGGGGTGAGAGTGAGCATGATTCTTTTAAGGGGGACGAGGAAGAACAATGGAATAATGGTAACTTTCATAATGGAACTTAGAACCAGGAGATGAGACCTCATGGGAAGCAGATCCAGGGGGGAAGAAACTAAGGAGAGGGCTGAGCATTATTCATTTGACAGCAGGACTATGAGCACAAATCATCTCAATTTAGAGGAAGAATGGAAGGTTCAGTAAAAGGCAGCTCGACAAAATATAAGCTTTCCATGGATTTCTTTTTTCCTTACTGTGTTTGCAGAAAACGGAAAGTAGGTTAGATGAGGAAAGCTGGACTTTTAAGAACAGTCAGTGTGTACAACCAGAACACGCAGCACTAAATAAGACACAGGAGGTGAGAGAAATCCCAGGTTAAATGAAATCATACAGTGAATACTATGAAAGGCCACGGAAAAACCTTTCACAGATGAGCCCCACAATGCTAAAGAGGTGCTCACTAAAATGCTGTCTGCGAGCAAGTGGTTGGTGTAACTCATATGGCAACAAAGCCCAGACCAAGGAGATATCAGAGGAGAAGTAATTTAGGTCAAACCAGCTCTCCTAAGGAAATTCATCAAGGCATGAGGAGGAAGAGTTAATTTCTGCAGGATGAAGACATGCTGGAGATCTCGAAGGGACCCATACAACCTCACACCAGTTTTCCTGCATGGGCAAAGCCAGTTTAAGAGCCCCCCAATCTGGCCCTGCATCTGTACTTCCACACCTTCTTTTTTTTTTCCACTGTCCTGATAACACTGTTTGGCACTGAAATTCTGCCAGCTTTTTATTAAAACCAAACCCTTTTCATTTACCCAGTTTACAAGGGCAAGTTGTATGGTGCAAAGGGCTAGAGAACAACATTCAATGGGGAAAGAGGGAGAGGAATGAGCAGTTAGTAGGAGAAGTTAGCTGAACCTTGGGTGCCTTTTTTTAAAAGACTTTCTTTTTGAAAGAGGAGACAGGGGTTTCAGCTTGACCTCAATATCTGGAAAATACTGAATAAATAACTTTAACTGTTTGTTGAGCATATGAAAGATAGAAAGAAGATGAGTAGCAGCCAACCTGGATTAGAAAAGCCTAAATCATGTCAAATAAATTGAATTTACTCCTAAAACAGAGAAAAGCCTTTTGGATAGTAGGAAAGCAGATGTCATGGGTGGTAATGTACTTAAGTGCAAGAAATATGGCATTTTCATAAGCATGTTAGAGAAATCTAGTCTAGATAACACTTCAGTAGGGTGGGCCAGAGGAGGTTGGAAGAATTAATTAAGTTAGGTTTCATTAGGAATTGTCCTGTGTCCAGTTCTGCTCAGTACTTCCATTAACTGTCTGAACCATGTGATAGTGGATGTATTTATTACATTTTCAGAAGGCTGGGAGGAACACTGTGTGTATGATCTTGACAAATAGCATGCTAAGGAATGGTTTCATTAGGATACAAATATACAGCAAAATAGCAACTGCTAAGCAAAATAGCCAGCACTCATCAGGTGCACAAATGTGTATTCAGGAATACAGATTTAGGGTAGGAGGTGGGAGCAGCTGAGTTTACAACAGATACTAGTGTAAAGAAAAGCTCAGGAGGGATGTATGACAATCCTTCAGTCATATGAAAAACTGGTTCAAAGGGCTTCTCCACACCATCAAAGGTTCATTTAAAAATTGAGCGGATTTCAAGGAACCCCAACAGAACTGACCATTTCAGAGGTGCAAGCTGAAAAGACACGCAAAAAATCTTAAACAAGAATACAGCAAATGATGAATATTGCAATGGGAATACTGTGCATACACATGGTCCAATAGCTGTAAGCCTAATGGGAAGTGAGGACTGTTAACACCTGGTGTTTCTAGGCAATGACGACAGTACAGGCAACCGCTGGGGTTATATCTTAACCAAACACTATGGCTTAAGTTACAAGAATGTGAGAGTCTTCCTACACCTTGGGGTAGAGACCCCAGTATCGAGAGAAACTCTGTGTCAGAGGAACAGCATCTCTGGGCAAAGACTAATGTAATTTGACTGCTGATTACAGCTACAGAAATGCCAGTTTAGCAAGCAATATATCAACTTCACTACCATACCATGCACCAGTTTCACTGCCTTCTAGCCACCTAATTGTGTATCCTGTAGTTAATGGACATCAAACTGTTCTGTGTCAAAAGTTCAGTTTCTAACACTTTCTTGCATAAATCAACTTCCTTATTCTACATTCCTTAAATGTAAGTCTTGGTGTATATCATGGCCTAACCTAAAAAGATTTTTATAGTCTTCTTGTGGTCTTCAATGGGAAAAAACCTCTTCTCCATGCCCCTGCTACGTAGGACAACCTGTAGCAAAATGAAATTGCAGCAAGATTCAGCATAGACACTAGTGAAATCTTTCTAATGCTATAAGTAGTGATGCACTGAAATGGATTACTTGATGAATTTTCTCATCATTAAAATGGCAAATTGGTTTTGCCCTTAATGCCTTTCTGCAAAGACAGGCAGCTGGCTTCCAGTTCAGTTTAGTGCAGGCTGTCAGAAGTTGTAAACATACATTGCTCTCTCTCCTGGAGACTACTTTTGTTACTTGTTTCCATCTATTTTTGAAAAAGCCATTCAGGCTAAGAGGGTCTATTTTTTGTATAGTGGAGCAGTTATGCTAATAATAATGTAGAGTTGTGCTTTATTTTAACATTAATTTTAGTGACTTGGATATGACAGCAATTTGAATGTATGAATGACTAAAAAAGGCAAAATGTTTATAGAAGTACATAAAACTAATGTTATGCACTCTATTTTACAAGTAGTTTGAAATGGGTTTTTAATAAGCATTTAAAATGATGTATTCATGTCTGTATAAAATGTCATATCTCATCTTAGGAAAAGTGATTTTAATAGCTCTTGTAATTAACTATTTATTTATTATTATTATTTACAATGGTGTATTATTGGAAGCACTGAATGCTTTTGTATCGGAGAGCCTGCCCACTATTCCTAAGGTTGGTTATTCTCTATTGTATGCTGTGGCTGTGCTAAGACAGAATCTATTAAAGAAGGACTGTGCATTCTGTGTACTGGCAGTTCATATTCTTCCTTTGCTTCTCGTTAGCATCTGTTGCCTTTGTTTAGGGTGGAATCTATTGATTGTGGTCACGGATCCTTGCCTAGCCCTGCTGTTGTCTGTCATGAAACTCCGAGGAGATGAGGTATTCTTATTTTAGTAAGACCTAAATCTGATGACACTTTCCAAACGTTGCATCAGATTCTTTCTCTGGTAGGTCCAAAGCATGGATTAAATTCAGATAGTAAGGTGGTTGTTGCCATTAATTTAAAACCTGAAAGAAGATAGGCCTGGAAGAGGTCTCAAAAGGTCATTTAATCTAATCTATTTTGCTCTAAATTTGCATTATTTCTACCCAAAGCACGTCTATATTGTTAAACTCCAGTGACAGTGATTCCACAGCCTCCCGAAGCAATGTATGCTGGTGCTGTCCTCTCCTTAGCATTGGATGGAAAGTTTGATTCAGTGTTGAAGCTAAACCTCCTCATGCCAGACCTTGGTCAGCCTTTGCAGACTATTTGGAAGGAAGCACCGGAGATGCTGCAAAACCTTTTCAAAGCTGTGTTCTTGTCACTTTGAGGTTGAGGAATTCAAGTCCTATTAGTAGCTGGCAGAAGTGTAGAGTTTGGTGCTTGCTAGGAGGGTCTGAGCAGCAGTCACCAGAGCCACAACCCTTTGGTGCCTGTTCTCTTGCTGTGGGTTTTTTTGAGGGGGTGGATAAAGGTGAAAGGTAAGCATGCTTGTCTCCCATGAAAAGATTTATAGCAGCAATTAAGGATATTGATTGATACTTAGTCATTTAAAAGATCTTAAAATCAAGACTCAATGGTTGTCTGCATTATCAGGCAGGTGATGGCATTAGCACCAGTTCCCTGATGACATGCTGTGAACATATCCCCAAGGAATCCAAACAAGATGAGCTAGAGTAGGGGTTTGGCTTTCCAGCTCTGTTTCCACTGGGAAGAGGAATGAATTTGTTTCATTTCCATCTCTTTGTGTTTTTTAGTCACAAAATAAGCATGATAAACATGAGAGGTCCCAGAGCTAGGGCTGTAGAGACACACCGAGCAGGATGAAAAGCTTCTTGGACAGATAATTTTTGGCTTCTTATAACACTCACGTTCTTATGTCTCTTCGCTGTGTTTAGAGTGTGCATTTACTCTGGTGGTTTTTATTTATTTATTTATTTAAGAATTTCTACTGGTACAACATAAACTCCTAATGAGCAATATCTTTTGGTGCTTGGAGGTCCAATCAGTCCTTAAAGTTTAGACCTAGGCTAGCATGGGGATTTCCATCCCATAGCAAATCAGAGGGAAAGAGCTGAGCTGTACAGATTGTTCCCTAGCATTGAGGGTCAGATCCTCAGCTGCTATACCAACAACAGTATAGCAACAACAGTTGCTACCAACTCTACAAATGGAGCCGTGCTTCCACATCCCACGCTGACACAGGAGGGACAGCAGGTATGGTATATGTAAGGCAGTCAAGCAGTGGACATACTGGCCCATCTACTGACTATACCATGACTTCTTGCACCTGGTGCGGGTTGTCCAATGTGTTCTTGCCACCACCACTTCACATGTCCTACCTGACTTGCAAAGAAACCTTTCTAATTATAATAATCAGTGATTCTTCTCCTGAGGCTTTCTAACTAAATTGCACCATCTAGGGTTAGCAAGCGAACTGCAGAACTATATTCCTCTACAACTGATTTTGGAAGAGACAAAAGGAAAGCAGATGCAAGAAACCTGCCTAGAAAGAAAAAAATGCTGGAAACGAAAGGATTGGAGTTTAAGGCAGTCATCTGCATCTGGAGATTCAAGGCTAGGTAGCTATGAATGCTGTGGCAAACTGAGAACCAGTGTCAGGTTTAACTGATCACAGGGCTATGCCTGACCTCTCCAATAACTAAACCAGTTAGGTATACATGTGCAGCATTCCCTTACTTGCTTCTGCAGTTTCTCCTTGCCCTTTAGGCTTTCTAATCCACAGCAATCCTCTTGAGGCACACACATCAGCAAAGCTCTCTAGTCTTACCTGCACTGCCAGGCAAGTGATGCAAAACTGAGCATCTCCTACTGAGAGCATAGTCAGTTTTGGCCCTCATCCCTTGTGTGTGCATTATTCCTCTTTCCCTTCTACTGCAGCAAGAAGCAGGGAATGAATCTGCAGGTGCTTGGTGAGAATGCTTGTCCTTCCTGGTGTTTGTGTTTGATTGAGATTTTTTGTTTAATCAGCAGAATCTCCAGTTGGAGCATCTCCTGTCATGCTGGCAGGCTGCTTTGATCTGCAGGCAAGGTTGATGGGAACTGATCTAAGCTGAGCTGGCAGACACCAACTCTCACTGAGATACATCCCGTCCTTTCCCAGTTTGAGCCAGAGGGAAATGGGAGCCAAAGGCACCAAGTGGACTGAGGTCACGGGGTTGAACTCCATAGAAGATGGTTCAGACACAGTGAGACATATCACTTCAGCCTGCATGTTTCTTTTTCTTTCTTTTTTTTTTTTTTTTTTTTGCCAAGACTTTTGTGTTACTTTGTTAGTAGAAACTAAGAAGCTGCACCTCCTACATCCCTGTTGCTGTCTGTCAGTCAGGGCTGCACCATGTCCTTGCAGAAGTGGTCCAGTGATTGTCTCCTGCAGGTTTCTGGGCACTATGCTCTGCTCTGGGATTGATACCTGCTTTCCCACTAGCACATCTAGCTGATTAAACATCTTTTAAAGCAAGGATTTAAATCTGCATCTCCTTGTGGTGCATGCACTAACCAGTAATATACTGGATTTCCAACTGAGGAAGTATTTTAGCATGCCTGAAGTGATGGAGAAAGCCCCTCTGTGGGGCTGCTCATTCTGGGGTCAGAGGATGTTCTCCTGTGTTCACCATCCTGGCTGAATTCAGCTCTTCCTGCCTCAGTGTTTGAACTACAAAAAAAGAAGTTTCTTCTATGGGAGAGGAAAGGGAGTGATGAATCCTTTCAGCCTTTTCATGAGCAGCAGAGAGAAATAGGCACTTTTATGGCAAGATTTGCTTCATACCAAAATGTCTGAATTAAGCAATTTATCTGTCTGTCTCCCTCCATTGACTCTAAGATTAGACTTTGGCTGACTCCAAATACCTGCAGTGCTTGTATCTCTCTCAGATCAAGTCAGGTAAGATGCATCCAGTCCACTATCTTCTTGCTTTCCTATGGTTGTAACACTTAAACATAGTAGTCCATTTAGTTAAGCCTAACAAAATGGAATTGGTAGAAAACCAGTATAATCAAGAAGGGACCTGCATCGGATGGAGCCAAATTCCTGCAACATATGCCATTTGAATTTCCAGATAAATCTATGCAGAGGGGCAATGGACCAGAAGGCCAGTAAAATAAACCCCAAACCTGTGAAGCAGCTGGGAAAAGGGAATAGAGCCAGCTAAAGAGGATATGTTTGTCCTTGGCTCTGCTAGGAAGATCACTACTTTGAATCCATGCGATCTCACTTATGCAGTTCCCTGTCAAAATGCCACAGAAAAGCGAGGCAGTGGCCTGTTTCTTGCAGAGCTCTCAAAGTAATTTTTAAAGCATCCCCTGGGATGTGCTTAGCTTGGAGATGTCCCCAGCTTGGAGATGTTCCCTTCAGCTGCCCCTCCATTACAAGAACAGGGCTGCCAGCCTCCTTGGGAAGACTAAGATGGATGAATGGCTGGATGGAGAAAGGGAGGGGAATGGAAAACGCACTCAAGTGTCTTTGCTCTTGGTCAGCTGCTGAACATGCAGGAGCAGTAATATTTTAAAGAACCCCACAGTTAGTTCTTTGAAAAAATTAGGAGCAGTCCAGGTCTTGATTCTTTCCTTTCAATCTTGTGTAAATTATTCACTGTATTGGAACGAAGACCCCCACACTCAAGTTAATCCACTGTGATCTAAGAGTTTAATAAGCTCAACAGCACACACCTATCTTTCTCTCTCTCTCCTGCTGTTCATAACAGCTGACAACTGATTAGCATCTGACTTGCAGACACTAATCACAAGAGGGCTGCAGTAATCCATCAAACTGGGAGCTGGACTGTCAGTTTTTTGGAGACCCCAGAGCACGCATTCAATGACCTCTAGGCTGTTCAGCAGCAGGAGGGAGATGTACTGGCAGGGCTGCATTTTAAGGATATTTGTCTTTTTTTCATTTTTACTTCTGCTGTCTCCTCTCTGCCACCATTGCAGCAAATTGGCCAATTCCAGGTGAATATGACTGCGGAATAGAGGTGTAAAGATGATTATATTCTTACAACTGTAGAACTAAGCGTTTGAGCAGGAGGTGGAGACCTTGTACATGCTGCAGTTGTGGGAAGAACTGCTCTGTGCTTGTTTCCTATAAGAGAACATAGAGTCTAACCCTTATCCGGTACAGCGAACAGGAGAGAGAAAGCATCAGTCAGCTCACTCCTGTTTGATAGCAAAATCAAAGGACCACACAGCAGTGGAAACCAGGCTGCACTGCATGACATTTTTCCAACAAAATATTTTGCACTGAAAAGCTGAATTTTTCACACAATGAAGAAATGCCATTCTGCTTGTAAACTTGGTACTTTGTGATGAAAAATGGAAAATACCAGTTTTGTGGGTTTGGAGTTCAAAGTCAGCATCTTCCATAGGAAACATGGAGAAGCAAATGAACCATATCTGACCATCTGTAGTTGTCACCTGGAGATAGCAGAGTCCCTTGGTCAAAGACTGTCCCAGCATCTGTTGTGTCGTGTGGCAAAAACTGTTCTCTCAGTTTTGGTAATGAAGGTCATGAAGGGAAGGCCATGGTCTCGGAGCTCAAAATAAATCCAGAGGATCCTGAGTCCAAGACTGCTTCTCCCACTGCAGTTGTAGATCCCAACAATCTGTTTTGCACAAAATGACCTATCAATCCCGACAAGCAGCATTGCCCAGCACCTGCACAGCATGATGCTTTCTGAACAGTGTTTACTCTTCCAGCAGCCCTTGGGGGTCCAGTAATTTATCTATTTCTGTGCAGCAGTACATGACCTTTAATAGAGAGCTGAAGCAGAAAAGGGCTTTGTGGCTCTGCTAATAGAAATCACCCTGTGTTGCACATATCTCTTTGTCAAGCTACGAATGAAGAACATAGTTTCTGGCTGTGTGTCCTGTGTGGGCCTAAAATGCTGGCTGCTTGGCCAGGAAACCCTCATCTCATATATGCCTAATAGGCTTCCCAGGTTACTGTGTCCACTGTGCATACCCCATAACAGGAGTCACCCTAGGAGATACCACCCTGGTGCATACACCAGATTCCTTTCATCAGCAGAAGTCTTTTATCCATAACCTGTTTCTTCCCTCTTTGTAAAGACTGATTTGAACGCAGGTTATTTGCAGCAAGGAAAATTACCTTATTACATAATTTGCATTGAAACATCCATCCCACAAGGTGCTACAAACCTTTAGCCAGGTAGAATTGACAGATATTAGCCAAGCAATGGGACGGGTTTGAAATGATCTTTCTCCTCTCTCCCTTCCCCTTTCCTTTTGAGGTGAAGAATGGTGAACAGAAGTTCCTTTGAAGACTGTTTCCAAGCAGCTGCCTTAGCTTTATTTCAAAGATGTGGCAGGCTTTGAGGCTGCTGTAGCCAGCCTGTGTGGCAGGGCTCTGTCCCCACAACCTCCTGCCTGTGGGATACATAGCCAAAGAAGGAGTTCAGGGTGCAGATGAGGCTTCGTGTCCTGTAAAGGAGAATGAAATGTGCCAAGTGCACAATTTTCTCTGTTGCAAAGAGATGGGGCGCATGATGGCTGCCTGACTTTCTACCAGTGAAACAGTTGCTTTACTACATCGTGGATTTAAATTATATATATAAATTCTATGTAAAATTTATAAATATATATAATTATATAAATATAAAAATTATATATATAGAAGCATGTTTCCACTGCCTATCGCAGTGTCCTGATCACTTATCTAATAACTTGTCTTCCCCTGACTTGATGGTGCTTACAAAGTACAAGGGCTGTAAAGGGAAGCCTGAAAATGGTTTATCCAGGGTAGCCATTAGGCAATAACTGAATTTAGCTGTGGATGAGTTTATAGTGCATAAGCTTAATATCCTATTTTCCTGAATTAGGCCATATTTGAAGCAGTGTGGTCACCTCTCAGGGAGATGGTGTGACCACTCGTGTTTATGAAACTCCTGTTTTCTGTTGTTTGCTGGGTTTTGTTTTCCTTTGCATGAAAATGTCTCCAAGTCTCTGTTTGGCTCTGATGTGTGATTGAGTTTTCTGGGAGGATTCTGTTTTGATCTTTAACATTTTTTACTGGAGTGAGAACTCCCATTTCCTGCCCAGTTCCGCTTACTGCTTCTTCCTTTCTTATAAAAGTGAGAAAAGACCTTCCTGCAGTCCCCCAAGCCTCTAGTTTGGATAACCACTTTTTGACAGGTAGGGGTGGCAGTCCCAACAATATGGGACTTAAAGTCTTCGACTCTCAGCTGTTAGCTCATCCTACCTAGTGACCCAGCAATTCCTATTTCTAGCAGTACGAAATCCCCAAGGTGAGAAATCAGAAATTTCAGGTGCTGAGCTGGTGGCTGATCCATAAATCTCAGCACCAGGGCAGATTGTTCCCTTGCTATCTTACAGCCTCGCCTCCTCTGATGCTTTTCTGGCTCTTTTCATTTTTTGTCACAGCAGAACTCTGAGAGTGCCAATTCTAAACTGCTCTCCCGGCAGCAAACCCAGCGGTGAAACAATAGCACCATCCAGGGGCCGTTGGGACTCATTTCCATTTGTGTCTGCAGATCTTAACTGGAGGGAGTTGGTCCTCTGTACCTGAGCAGGGCCGGGCCAGTTCCCACTGCATTTTATTTTGCTTGCAGCAGAGAACTGAAAATGGGGAATTCAGCTGCTCTGCAGTCCCGTGTTTGCCGGGTTTGTGCCTTAGGAAAACAATGTCTGTATGACACCTTGCTAGGTGTTTTGCAGATGTCTTAAGTGGTTATCTGCATTTGCTTGGAGAAATGGCTAATGGTATGCCTGGAGGCTCATTTACCCAAATCTTTAGGCAGTTATAAGTAGTGCCTGTACCAAGCACCATTCATGACTCTATGATGTCACCTATTTTACCTACTAAATCTGGGTAAATATTCTCCCTCCTCAACTGCTTTTTGACATAAAATTGAAATTTTGGTTAAATTTGTGAGTGTCTGCCATAGAATTTTAAAAATATGTATTTTTCATTTAAACACTGCACACCTTAAAATTGATATGTTTATCACTTACTGTTTATCACTTAGGTAACCTGTTGTCTGTGTAATAATCCCACACTTCTGCACTGCTGACTCCTTAACTAGACTCATTTCCCATCGCACACTGTGGCCAGTGACAATACCAGGAACTGAGAAATCTCAAGAGGGAAATGGTCTGACCAGAAATGCAGCCTGTAACTGATGATTCATTCTCTCTCTGTTTCCTACTGTTGATGAGAAATTCCTTTTGGATCCAAGGAACCTCACTGAAGAAAAGCTTTGGTTTCAATAAATTGAAATTTTCTGGTGAAGAAGTATTACACACACCCCAACCCCCCCATAGAGAAACATCCTGTGCAGCCTGTAGTGAAGGGCACTAGTAAAAGTGTAGGACTGGGGCAGATGTAGGTAGTCAAAGCTGACTAATCCACTGCTGTACTCACATCAAAGCTCAGCTGTATTTTTAGTGATATAGAGAGAAATAGAGATGCTAACTAGATCTTCAAATATGTCGCTAAGTCTCCAGTGGAAAGACTTCCATTAACTCTGTCAGATATTGGATCAGTGAACAATAATACTGATGGATCTTAAGATAAAACTCCTGAGCTGCTACCCAAATAAGCACTTATTCATTAAATTGAGATTAAATTCAGGAAATTAAAAACAAAACTTAGAGGTGTATATGTGAATGTTGGAATTTCTACTTTAACTTTTGAATCACGTAAAGGAAACAGGACATAGTAGCAGTAAAGTTGCAAAGGAAAACATGTCCTTTGGATCAGATAGGAGTCTTTAAATGTGTAAGTGAAATAGCAGATAAAAAAATTACAATTGGGTATGGTGTGTTTTGATTTTTTTTTTAAAGTGAAGGTTCTCTCAGAAGAAATTCCTTGCATTTTTTCATAGTGTCTGGTCCTGACCAAGGCCTGACCATCTGGTGTGACCGATGAACAGGTCAGGCAAGGATTGAAGTTAAAATGGAAATAGGGAGTACTGTAGTTGGCTTGTGCTCTTTGATATGCATTTGGGCTATATCTAACCACTCACCAGCATTTCACTGAAGGATGCTGTGCATTGTGTCTACTTATTTGTGCTGGGAGCGTGAAGAAGAAATGGAGAAGGGATGATGACAGCTGTTAATTCCTGTGAGGGAACCTGGTTGCATCTCAAAATCACAGTATTTGAGCTACGTATGAAATTTCCTTCTGCTTTCTGACATTTGGGGAGTTGTTTATAACTTCCAAAGGATCTTTGAAAGTTATGGCCAAAAGATTTCTTCAGTTAAAAACTCTGGTTCCTAGTGAAAACAGTTTGCACGGTAATTTTCTGACTGACTTTGTTCTGTGGCACTGCCTGAGCAAAAATCATCCTGATGGCTAATAAAGTTGTGCATGGTATTTCCAAGCTGGCTGTTTTACAGCAAGCTTATATGTGTCTATGTGATCTGCTGCTATAGAAATGCTTATTCTTGTATCCTATAGATACAAGATAAGCATCTCTGTTCGTGCAGCAAATAATTGTGCTGTTCCCAGTGACACCAAGTGCCCCAATGCCCTGTATTTTCCTGCTATGAGCCAGAACAGTCCCCTGCATTTATTAAATTGAAAAACACACTTTTCTCCTAGCCTGGAAATGTATGAGAGCTGAATGCTGATTCAGGAGCTGTGTGCTTGTCATATAGAAAGCCATATTAGAATGCAGCCCCAATGTTACACTTCTTAAGACACTGAATAAGTCCCATTCGTTTCCAGGACACCATACATAAGCATCAGGATGCATGTGAGAAACCACTACATAGAACTGATTCCATATATCAAAGCCATAGGATGGTCCCAGAAACCTTATGGTGCCATATGCTCATGTCTTGTCTTTCATCAGCTCACCCAAACATTGCTTTTAACTACTACAGTGTTACAGAAATCCTTTGGGACAGCACATTCACAGATGAGATAGAAGTACCAATTGGCTCTTCTTCTGAAGAGACATGTCTATCCCACAGTTGACATGTCTGCCTGTACACATATCCAGCCTTCCCTCTGTACTCCCCACCCATCTGCCTTACCTATTCCTATCTCTCCCTGTTACTTCTCCTTGCTTGTGCCCTAACTTTTCAGTAGGTAAGTGCCTTTAAAATCATTTAGATGCCTAACTCATTATATGCTGTTGAGGGCTGCTGGGGGCTAATTTTCTTTTTGGCTGGGGGCTTTGTGCTGGAGGAGTTGCTCTCTCTATGGACGAATAAGGCAGCCTGTTCACATCTAGATCCTGTTTGAACTCCCTCATGCCTAGAAAGGGTTGCAGGAATGTAGGTGGATTGGTCTCTTCCCTTGCATCTGAAATCACAGCTTCAGTGGTGACTTCTCCCATATAGTTTTGTTCTTGAAAAGGAACTACCTTAACATGAAACCAGGTTGTGCAAAAGGTGGCTGAGGGATGACCAAGTTAATTGTCCATGAAGTACTGGGCAAACTGGTATTCAGATACCCAAAAGAAAGTATTTTCATTTGGGTTGATCTGAACTAAATGGATTGCTGTGAGTTTCTGAGGGGATGATTTGGTGTAAAGAGCAAAATCATCATTGATTCCACTGAAATTAACCTGTCATGGCAACATAAAGAAAGATTTTGTCTGGAAAATTTCTGATCCTGTATTGATCTGAAGAAGGGCCCCTGAGAACATTTTAGTGTCAGACTTTGGAAGAAAGATTTTTTTCCTCTAAAGAGAATTTCTGCTATTCCCAGCATAGCAAGACCTCTAGCATGCCCATGTGGGCTAGATGAGTTAAGATTTAAAAAGAACTTTTTAGAGACCTTGCTAAAAGCTGTTTTATAGAACTGTGATTGCTCTTGATTTTTGGTTTGTCTTAGAAAGGGGTCAACAGTATACAGTCATTTACCCATTAGTTTATCTTCAGTCAACTTTCTCAGTCACCAAAGAAGTGGGTCAGCATATGGCTTCACTGCTCTGGACCCCAAACCAGCCAACAAAATGCTCAGTGGCTCTGGTTTGTCCCCACTTCCATATTTACTGATGCTCGCTACTATGTTGGATTAGTCTTATAATATCTGATGGGAAAATAGCCACAGGACATCATGCTCCGGTGATATGGCTAGAGTATATTAATGAATAAATTGTGTCAGTTTGGAACATGCTGAAAGGTTTGAGGTCTGGAGAAAAATGCCCAACAGTGACTTAGGAGCCTAAGCTGCATTTTCAGGGTGACTTCGACTCTTGAGAATCTCATTCAATAGCTTCAGGTTTTGCACCTCTGATTCATGTGCCCTGAAGCAATTAGCTGAGGTGTTTTTAAGGTCTTCTTTTTCCCCCACTGTCTGTTCCAACTCTGAGCCAGAAATTATTGAACTCTCCTTATCTTCATCACAGAACTGACAGAAATGACACTGCTTTAGCTCTGTCTGAAATATTTCTGTAAACTCATTTTCTTCAGCGGTTTAAGCTAACACATTGGGTTGAGAACTGCAAGGCCTGTAGTGCACATATGTATTTCCTGCTGTCAGCTCTGCTGTGGAATGGGAGAGAAAAGACTTAAATGACCGTAGCTAGAGCTGCCAGAGCTTATCAGTGAGAGCACATAGTTACCTGAGAGTCAAACTCTGACCATCTTTTCTAGGAACCAAACCCTGCTGGCATGAGTACTCATGACATCTGAGGTCACGAGATCAATAAAGGATTCAAGTGCTTCTTCGCCCAGGCTGCCAGCCATGGCCTTTTTGTACAGAGGACGGAGAGCAGTTGCGATGACAAGTTGGGCAGCTTGCTTTGTGTGGTCTGAACATGGCTCCTGGTGTGCAAATGAGAAATGGGACTAATGGTTGCCTTTATAAAGTTCTCAGGGACCTAAAAAAAGTAATGGGGTTTCAGAAATTAAGAACATGACAGATGATCTGCTCTGCACACACTTGTCTGCGGACATCTCTGGCTTCAACTCATGTGTTTGCCAATACAGTGGCTATGCTGTAAGCTTCCAGCCTCCTCACTGGGTCCCCAAACACAGAGAAAGGAACTGTCAAATCACCTTCTCAGGCTAGTGGGTGGACAATATGGAATGATGGATCTGAGTGCCCATTTGCTTCTATGTATAGCCTTTGACATTTCTGGAACATGAAGTCTCAGTAGAGGTTAGCATCTGTGCTGGTTTTGGCTGGGATAGAGTTAATTTTCTTCATAGTAGCTTGTATGCTACTATGGTTTGGATTTGTGATGAAAACAGCATAGCACCTCTCACAGTAGGAGGTGCAGCTATGGGAGGTACAGTCCCTCTGACACACCAGCCTCTCCCTTCCCTTTTTGTTTGAATTCCTTTAATCTGAAGTAAAACTGGCATTAGCCAGCGACTGAATTGTTCCTCTAGAGGCAGAAAACTAGCTTTTCTCCAACACTTTCAGACAACACAATTTCCGGCATAATTTTCTTTAACCCAGTGTTTCATTTTATTTTAGTTCCCCAGCCCAGTAGCTGGTAAGACCTGCCCTGCTTAGAGCTCTGACCACCCAAGGGAAAGTTTGTCCTCAGACTGACAGCTCCTTCAATCTCTAGAACCAAAAAAAGAAGTTTTCTCTAACTAGGAATTCCATTACTTTGGCATTCATTTTTGTCTGCTAACTGGATCAAAAGCCAAAATATCAATATTTTAGTGCATTAAACATTCAGGAAAATGTTGGTTTGGAAACAACAACCTGAAAATCGTATGTTTTGAGCAAAAGAAATACCTAGTTTCAGAGAAATCTCATTTTTGACAGATTGAAATTTCAAAATGTTGATTTAGAAGCTTTAGTTTAGAGTCTTCTCATAGGAAATAGCTGTTTTGACAATATTCTGTGTTTTGTCATGTAAACTTGTCAAAAGGTTTCCATCAGATTTACTCTTTGCCCTGTGTTGTTCATAGCTATGCAGGCCTCCATGGAAAGCATCATTCAAAGCACCAAAGCACAAGCTCATGAAAGCCTTCAGAAAGGGTCTGGCTCCTCTGGCCATCCTGGACAGAACCATGCTTTTTGGATGTAGCCATGCAAATTCCAGATTTGATTGCTTTGCAAGCCATTCAAAGAGCAGAAAATAAAAGGGAAATGGAATTTGGTGGTAAACGTAGTAGCTGGAGGTTACATGTTCTGGCCTTGGATTGATTTCTGCATGAGTTGAAGCTTGCTAGTTATTTTGTTTGTGCCTCAGCTTCCATCTTTGCCTTTAAGTCAGGACCATTTTGTTCTCCTCTATCTATGGTGAAGGCTTCTGAAGATATGGATCATCTCTCACAGTGTATTTATACAGTTTAAGCAACAAGATTCTGGACTGCACAGGGAGTAAAAATGAAGCTTGATCTTGGGGCGAAAAACCCCTTTGGGACTGTGTTTTTCACATGATTTCCAGATCAAATACATCCATTCACTTCCAAAAATCACTTTTCTCCCTCATGTTTTGTTTCCAATCTTTATTTCATTTTACATTTCACATGTTTCTGCTTTTCTTCCTGCAAATCAAGAATAAACCCCAGACATTTTGGGTTTCCCCTCAGTTTCCATCTCCAGACCAAGGTGATTGTCTGTCTGTATGACCTGAGGGCTTTTTACTTATCACCTTCATCACCATTGCATTTAATCAGAGGTGCAGAAATGTTAACATCAGGTGGTATAGCTCCAGCTGGCACTTTCTAAGCATTAATCTTTTGCTAATGTGTTTTACCCGAATCCCCCACTAGATGGTACGAAGGGACTGGAAAGAAAATTCACTCCAAAATAGAAGGAAAATTCACTCTTAAAAAACCCACCAACCCCAAACCCCTGAAGTATCTGAATAATAGTTAAGGAGCTAAGGATGGCAGAAATAAGACTATGTGTTGGCCCAATAGAAGTCAAGACACTTACTGGTCCTGCAGTGTTCACTGAAGTTGTACACTTTTGTAATCTAGAGGGTGTTTGATGGACTCCAGGAATGCCCAGCCCAGAGAGTGATCTCAGTGCAAACGTGAGTTTTACCCTCAGTTTTAAGTCCCTTGGAAAATCAATCATCTGCTCTTTACATTAAATGCCTTTGACTCAATGAGGAGCCAGGACTCTTGTACATCCACCTGGCACTGTGAAATATCATTTGCCCACACCTCTGAGCTCCGCAAGGGAAAGCTCTTCATGACGCTATCCCTCACATGAAGAACAAAAGGAGCTTATTTTAATTCCCCATGGAAATGCATGGGCCTTTCACAGCAGGATACCTTCCTCTTTCAGGTGCGTTTCACCTCCAAAGCACATCAGGTCAGTTGAGGAGAGTGCAGAAGTTTCCTCATTTGATCCATCACTCTGGCAGAAAAGGTGAATACTTGGCAAACTTGTCAGCTGCTGGGGACACACTACATCTCTAGGCCACATTAGAAGGCAGCTGTTGAGTACCTAATTGTACAGTTAGCTGATTAAGAAATTTGTGGAAGAAAGGCAGAATTTGAATTTCACTGGTAAGCTAGCAGGCAGCAGATACACTGGGAACACCTGGTGCTTTGGTGGGGGTCCTGGTTTTGGCTGGGATAGAGTTAATTGTCTTCCTAATAGCTGGTATAGTGTTATGTTTTGGGTTCAGTATGAGAAGAATGTTGATAATGCACTGATGTTTTCAGTTGTTGCTAAGTAATGTTTATCCTAAATCAAGGATTTTTCAGCTTCTTACGCCCAGCCAGCAACAAGGCTGGAGGGGCACAAGCTGGGAGGGGACACAGCCAGGACAGCTGACCCAAATTGGCCAAAGGTGTACTCCATACCATGTGACATCATGCCCAGTATATAAACTGGGGGGAGTGGGGCTGGAGGGAATTGCCACTTGGGGACTGACTGGGTGTTGGTTGGTGAGCAATTGTATTGTGTGTCACTTGTATATTCCAATCCTTTTATTATTATTGTTGTCATTTATTATTATTATTATTGTCATTTTAATATTGTTATTATTATTATTTTCTTCCTTTCTGTCCTATTAAACTGTTCTTACGTCAACCCATGAGGTTTTTTTTTTCCCCCAATTGTCTCCCCCATCCCACTGGGTTGGGGGGGAAGTGAGCGAGCAGCTGCATGGTGCTGAGTTGCTGGCTGGGGTTAAGCCACGACAGTGGGTACCAGAATTCTGCTGAGGGTATAGGAAATTCTCTTTCAGGTCTCTGGAGAAAAGTAGGTGCTCATTTTTCACAAGGTCTTTAGTCACAGGTGGACAGAACTAAGAGAACAGCTGGAGAACAGACGAGCTCCTTTCCCTAGAAGTCACCCAAAAGAGGGCCTCTTTCTCTGAGGCCCCAAATTTAGAGATTGAGAAGTGTCAGTTATCTCTCCACTGCTTGGGCCTGGGAGAGATCTGGTAGAACAAATTTGAACAAAATTTTTAAAGAACAAATGATCAAACAGGTTGGGTTGTTTTAGGGTTTTACTGCAAAAGCTGCCCCCGCCCCCAGTACAAGGTTTCCTTGAAAGAAGGAGGGCGGGAGAAGAAAATTATTCTAAGCTAATCACACTGGGGACAGATCCAGAAAAGGGGAAAATAAAAAAATAAGTGATCTGAGGAAGGAGAGTCACAATGGAAAGTTGTGGGACTATCTATCAGCCCCAGTTTCTCTCACTCATTCTTTTTCCCCTTAAGAAACAATGAGAAAGTGGAAATGCAAGGTGGAGGCAGGGGCGTTTCAAAGGAAAGAAAATGAAGAAAGGAAAAAGAGAGAGACTTTAAAATGATGTGTTTAATTGTAAAATACTAGAAGAGCAAAACAAAATATAAAGTGAGATTATTCCATTTCTTGCCACTGAAAATGTTCCCAGTGCTAGTCTCTGGGGTAGAGATAACATGCTGCTTTGCATCTCTTGTGTCAAATACACAGTACATTCCTGTGCTACATTCAGTACCTGATGATGAGTGCAAATTGCTTGTGACGACAGTAATTTATAACATCTACCAAGGGCCTTGGCCATCTGGTGATTAAGCTGGTCTATAGCCTACAGCTCATTCTGGACTTTTGGCCAGACACCTAGCTGGCTGTTGTGCTGGAAAATACCCCAGTCCATTGCTGCTAGCAGGCAGATTGTGTCCCACTTACCAGGCAAAAGCCAATGTGGTGATCAACTTCATAGCCTCCGCTCTGGCTGAGAGGAAGGCCATGTATCCTGAGACACAGCACGAAGGCACCATCTTCCCTTCCTCCTCCTCTGCCAGGAGCCCTGCACAGCTCCTCGGCTCTGCAAGCACGCTGGGACGGGCATTCGCAGGAGATATGCAGGAGGCAAAAAGGTGCCGTGCTCTTACATCTCTCTGGAAAAGTCCCCTTGCACAAAGATTTCAGTTGCACTGAAAGAGCCTTTCATTCTCTCAAGCCGTCTTCATCCTCTCCTGAAAGCCGCCTTCTGGAGGCCTTGCAAAGTTTTTACCATTCAGAAAGGAAATTGCCTTGGGAAGCTGGAGTCTTTCATAGTGCTGTGCAACAACCATGAGGCAGCCTGGGAGCAGAGTCAGTGCCTGACTAAGCAGCAATCTCAGGCACAGCATCTCAGACTGACAGGTGGGGCCATCAGTCCCCTTTCTCTATATTGTTAGAGAACTTTGAGGCCAGAAATGTCAGGCACTCACTGGAGAAGCTTTCTCTTTTCACACAAAGGTGTGTTGTGTTCATGATACTTCACTGTACTGGCTTGGCTATCATGTCTCTAATGAGGTCTGGAGGAGAAAAGCTACTTTCAGGCAAATTTCTTGGCTGGGTAGACCTTCCCTCTCATGGAAATTAGACACCCCAGCAAAATTTGTCGTGTTTTCCCCTTGGAACTTGTTAGATGGTCTAAAGAAATATTTCCCGGAGTCCTGCTGTTGGATCCACAGAGAAGCCATGGAGGAGTTACCATTGCCATTAATCTAGGAGAAATTAAAAATTCCTAAATTCAGGGATGTGATTTCAGCTGCTTTATGCTGCCTGGATGATTCAGACTGAAGTATAGCCACGTCCAGGTTGACAGAACTCAAGAATATACTGTCAGGATTTTCCTGTGCATCAGCACTTTTTCTGAGATCTGGGCATCCTGCAGTCTCATCCTACAGGACTGGTAAAGGAGAAAATCAAGTCATCTCTGCAACTCCCCCTCTCATTCACCAAGCCTCCCAAACCATGTTCCAATGAGCTAAGCTCGAGTTTCCGTGTTTAGAAAGCAATCTGAGAGACATCATTTTAATTAAGAAGGAGGTTCCAAGATGGACAGGCACTGCACAGAAGCAAATGGCTGTGAAAAGAAATTACTGCATGTGTGACAGCGTGTAAAACGGACATACACAGAAATTTTACATTTCAGCTGCAAACCAGCAAGGTGGCAACCCCCCCCCCATCTCCAAACCCACCACACCTCTAAACATATAAACAAGTATTATTAGTTTCTTCATACTCTGTAAGAGAGAGACAGCCTGTCTCTTTGCTCTGTAAGCATCCACATCAGTTGCAGAAAATTAGCACCTTAACCTAAAAAGGTAAGGGAAAGAGGGAACATGAAAGACAGACTGAGTCTGCAAGAGTGTGTGTGTACATGGGTGTTAGTGTGTATGTGTGTGTCAAACAGACAATGTATCTTATTCTGGGTGAGAGGGTATGTGTATGAAAAAAAGACTTTCTAGTGTAATTTAAATCTGGAGCTATACTTAGTACCATGATAGAGATGAGCAATTCAAGATCTTAGGCACAGCTCTCCAGCTGAGCTGTGTGGTGCTTGGGATCTGTTTATTTAGACTCAGGGCATACTTACAGCCACCAATAGATGCAGATTCACACCAGTCCCAAAAGCTTTTTCTTACCCTCTATTCCCATGACAGAGGTTCCCGCCATAGGCACAGCCCTCTCCTTGGTACCAACCAACATGGGTGAGGCTCCGCAGAGAACAAATCCAGGTTAAGACTAACCCAGTGGAAAAGGAAATGATTGATTAAACTGAATCAGTTCCCAGGTCACTGCACAGTAGGATTACCACCGATCTGGTGGTGCTGGCAGAGGAAGGGCTGTGGTGGTGGGAATGGACAGGCACGTGGGAACTTGATTCTTCTCTTCAGCATCAGCATGTGGCTCCCTGTCAAGGATGCACAGAATGTGCTTTTGCTAGCACAGCAGGGCTGTGGCATTGGTATGGCATAAATATACATACACATGTATGTATGTATATAAGTGTTGGTTTGGAAGGGGGGGAGAGGAAGAGGCAGTAGGATCTGTTTGGCCATTGCTGGTGTGGAAACACAGGCTTAGAGTCTCCCTGAAGTTTAACAATGTCTCCTCTTTTCCCCATTCTGTGCACAAGGCACACCCAATACATTCAGTGTACGATACTGCTGCATCCCAAAAAGTGTTTTGCCCCTCCTTGTCACCCAGATGAAGGAACACTGGCAGGAATACTGCCAAGGTTCAGTGGCATTTTCCAAACATCTCAAGGGAATTTTTGCCCCCCTCCTAAAACCTCAGGATCTAGTCCCAAGAGTCTCTTTAGCCGTGCTGTAAGCAACAAGGAAGCCACACAGCAGTGTGGCACCTTTTGTTCCTGCAGGGCCAAAGTCCTCAACAGATGCAGAATTTAGAACTGGATGGAGTTTGCTCAGGCAAAGATGCCTGTTCACCTGGACTGTCCACTCCTTTCTGCTTCAGTCATTTATTCCCAAGTAAAATAAAGTGAATGATTGTTTTACCTAGTCACAGAAGAGCCTTACCTCCAAAAATCAGTGAAATACATCACCTTGTTGTTTTTGCTGCAAGAGAAGAGGGAGCTCTTGTCCCCAGGGCTGCCAGCAACATCAATCACCAAGAAGATGCTTAGTGGAAAAAAAATCTAATAAAAAGGATTTTTTTCAGGGATTCAGTGCAGGACAGAGAACTGTACTGTATCAATTTTCCTCTGTCTGTTGGCTTTTCTGTCTATCTGGGATGCTCTCTCTTTGATCCTTTGTGCAGGCTTATTATGAAATGAAAACTTAGAAGAGTAAGCTGTCACCGCTTCTCTTGGTACTGTGCATAGGGAGGTCACAGAGCCAGGATTAGACACATTCCCTGGAGAAGCAGGCGGAGTTTAAATAAAGTTTTTTTACGGCCCTTGACATTCCTTTAGCTTTGAGGCACTGATGTAGTTCTTTTTTTAAAAGGGAAAGAAAAAGAGAAGGGAATGAAAAATCCATCTCTGCCTGAGACACCCAGTGCCTCTGTGTATATGAAAACGAATTCCCACTGAGTTGGCTTAAACATAAAATGAAATGCTACAGGGCCTTATTTTGAGACTTGGAAGACCGATATCAAATAACTAAAAATCTTTATCTGGACATTTAATAATGTACCTACTTAAATATGGATTTTGATCCCTAACTTCTTCCCTTCTCTCTCCTCTTCCTCCCCTAAATTAATGGAAGTTTTATAATAATTTTTGTTATTATTGTACCTTATCTTGAGGGCTTGCATGATTCACTGTTGTCACATTGTCCTCATTGGTGGCAGCAGGACTCACCTTGATGTTGCTTTGACTAAGGACAGATAAAGTAGCTAACAAGAGGACCAACTTAAACTTTCAAAGTGCCCTTGGTTCACGTTAGGGAAGAAATCAACAGACACATTTTTAATATTTATTTTCTCCAGACTATAGGTATTATTTACACTAAATTTTTATTAGACTTCACTGAGCTTAAGTTTCATGGAAGAAGTTTAGATCAGTTCTTCACGGTTGCCAGTTACAATTTTATTATTGTTATCAATCTTATAATATGGAATACTTTGTTTGTTTTAAAGTCCATATCTTTTAATTCCAGGATTCAGAGAGACTCCCCTTCCATACATTTCTAAATGCTAGTGGAGAAAACATTGACAACATGAAATATAACCTTCCAAATGGCCAGAAACCAGATTCCAAGTGAATGGAGCCTAAAATGTATTACTAAAAATCCTCTAAGCCCTCATGATTTTTCAGGCAGTATCCTAATTGCTGGACAGGGGCTAGCGACCTGGCATGTGATTCTGTGTGCTTATGCTTGGCACTACTGGTTCTTAAACAAACCCAACCACAACAGCTATTTCTAACATAATCTAGTCTATGTCTCTAGGTACTTACCTCTTATTTACCTCTGAAATATCTGAGTGTGTATTTGCTCCTCAGGATCTGGCCAATTGGTAATTGCCCTTTAGAGTCTGAGGAACAAGTTTTCTAGCTATATCCTCCTCCAATTTTAAATCCCCAGCTGGGGAAGGAGCTGAAATCAATGAGAAACAATTTGTTGTTCCTGCAGTGAAGCTCTGACAAGTCATATGCTTGGGCAGATGCCTGGTGCCAGCTCTGGTAAGCCTGTATTTGAAGGCTGCAGAAGAAATTACATTGTCTGTCATTGTCAGCATTATCAAGAGCAGACACAAAACAAAACACATTTGAGGATGTTAGATAGATAATTCTTTGGAGCAGGGAAGCAGGTAGATAAAGCTGGATCCTAGAGCAGAAGAGCCAACATTATACATCATTACTGACATTAACATTACTTTATCTTTATGGGGTTAGACCTACCAGCAAGCCATCAGCTCTAGGGTCCTGGGTTACAAAATCTGAAGGATTGATTAGAATGGCAAAAAAAAAAAAAAGAAAAGAAAATTATATCCAAACAGAAACTGCTGTGCTAGCCTGAAGAATAACCTGTGGCAATGAGTGGAGTGAAATTTGTGTGCAAATATGTTTGCATGATGTCTACAGTAGAAGCAGAGTTGTGTGCTGTGGAAATTTGTGAGTCCTGTTATACACCAAAGCCTGGATCTCTTGGTAATAAGCTGAATTCACAGGCAAGGATGTATATGTATACTCCTTTTCAAGCCTGGGCTTCTTGCAAAAGGGTGAATGTAATCCCTCAGGATGCCCAAGGCATTCAAACCCACCTAAAATAGCTCGGGCAGCTTTCAGTGAGAATAGGCCAGGCAGGGTAATGGGAGAGGGAGGCACGCAGGGGCTTGATATAGTGACCATTTTGGTAAGCACAGAAGCTGGAAGACAAAGGTGGTGTGATTCATCTCACCACACTTCTGCTGTCTGCAGTCTAAGTGTCCATGCCAAAGTCTAGATTCCCTCCACAACCATTTGAGAGCAAAGATGATGAGCCACAGGTTGCTCAGCCATAACTACACAGCTACATTTGGTGAGGTTAGCCGTGCCTGCAAGGTGCTGGCTACTCTGACTCCATCTCCAGTAACAGGAGCGTGCATGTGTGTGTGTGTTTTAAACCCCATGGCAAAGCACCAAGAATTCTTTACTGATGGAAATGAGATGTGAGGTGACACAAAGTCTACAAAAAGTGAATAAACCCAAACTTTGACAAGCACTGTCTACAGGTGTCTCTTCTCAATGCTATCAGGTCTCGTTCAGGCAGGGCTGAAGTCCATCCTGCTGTTCTCGGTACCTAAGTCTGTTAAAGATAGTCAGGATGTGTTTACTGTGGCTCCAGTTCTGCATGCTGGGTGAAATGCGGAATTAGAAGGGAAATTGGAATGTTCAATAGCTATTTAACCTCTTGAAAAGTGAGATTCATCTGACGAATGTTGGTGTTTGTAGTGCAGATGAAAACCTGGAAACTCCTCTGAGACCGGGCCGTAAAGCCTTGTGGGGACATGCAGATACTCTTTCTGACTTCTGACACCTGGAATGGCAGGTGATGGATGAATTGCTCCACTCTGGCCAGGAATCAGGAAGACACAAACAGAATTGTTGGTGGGACTCTGGGCAGCTACATCTTTAAGACAGCGACTTCTTCATAAAAAAGTAAGGGTTGTAGCTGATGTTCCCCCCCTCAACCTCCACTCCTGCCACCCTTAATGTCAGTTATGCTTTCAGAGTAGATGAGTCCGTTATTAACACTTTGAAAAAAACCCAAATTATTTTCTCTGAAAAGCTTGGAGTGAATTTACTGAGCTGCATATTACGTCCCAGCATGCTTTCTTTGAGAAAAAAAGGCAAGTGTTCATTAGAGATGGTTGGATTGTCTGGTGATGTAGCTGAGAATATTTGTATGAATAAAAAGGAGTGAGTTTGCCTTTTTTCTGTGCCTGGAGCCCTGTGACCTGTAAAGATTTGCAACAGTCTCAAGAGAGGGGTGTCATTGAATCTAAGTTTAGATGTCTGTAGTGTAGGAGTTCAGTCTGCACCAATTGTCTGGACTTACTTGAAAGCTGAAACAAATAGGCACATCTTCTTTCTTCTCTTGGGATCTGTATTGAAATGCGTGAAGTAAATCATGCTTTAGAGCTGCCTGTCTCTTCAAGAGACTCCAGATAATTAGTTCAGAAGAGAACATTTACATTTTTGGACCACCAATGAGCAAAGGATCCCACGTGAACTGGCTGTAAGAAAATTCCCTAATCTTGATTTTTTCATAAGTGGTTTGACATTTTTTTCCTAATTTACATGAATAAATACGTAAAATATATCATACATTTTTAACACAGATGGGTGAATATATTGTTGAAACCTGATTGTGTAACCACGGACCCGCATTTAAATTAAATGTAAGAAACAATGATGGAGGGTCACTTATCATGATGAAAAATTGAAATGAAACATTTTGGTCCACCTGGCCAAAGCACCATTTCACAAATGAAGTCAAAAGTTCTGCGCTGGGATGATTGATCTGCCTGGGCTGTAAACAAAAATCTTCCAACTTTCACAGCAAAGTGTTTTCCTTTCTTTTAATAGTTTATTTTGGAACATCTTTGTTGCTGTTTTACATCTGTCTCCTCCTGTTCTCATTGTGGATAAAAACAAATGTTAGAAGAACAGCCTTTTGGGCAGTCTGACACATGCACATATTCTTTGGCTCTTGTATTTCTCCCATGGGCTCTGAGCAAAACGGCCCCAAGACTCTTCTCTTCCAGCAAAGACCGAGGCATGACAGAGAGCAGCACTTGCTGGAGGACAGACGCTTGCTTGCAGGCAGTGATCACAGACTCCCGGGAGGAGTAACGGCACTTTGTGAGCTATTACACCTCTCACCAATCTCTTTGCCCATAAGACGCACAAAGAGTCTTCAACAGCCTTGTTATTACTGTCAATTCTATCATCTCCCTCATCATTTCTGGACCACTGAGAGGCTAAAATATTAACCAGGACATTGATGAATTTGAGGCTGAATTCTTTTAATTCATTCCTGGCTGAGTTCCTACTTGCATCCATAACTCCACTCTAGTTAATTCAGAGAATTTATGTCTTTAGCCCTGTCAGGTGCTTTGAAAAGTCTCTATTGGTTCCTCATTAATGGGACATTTTTCCCCTTTCTGGAGCCCATTACCTAAGTAGGATTTTTTTTAATAGGGAAAAATATATATCTATAAGTAGAGCAGAAAGTAAGAGGCCCCACTGCCTTCCTCCAGTCTTTTATTAGCAACAGCAATGGGTCAGCCACAGAAACCTCCTGCAAAGACAAGGTGACTAAGACAGTGTGACATGCTCCTACCAGCACCTGGACACGTGGCTGCATGTCACTCAGGGCTAGCAGGGAACATTTTCAGTCACCTACACTCCTTCTGAGAGCTTGATCTGGTAATCTGAAAAAGCCTTGTTTCTTTTAACCTCATCTTCCTCTGCTCATCTATCAATGGATTTGACCTTGCAGCTCCATGTCAGAGGGTCACTGTCACTGGCTTTGGAAGAACCTGCCTTTATCTCTTCTCTGTGTTGAATATGACTCTACATCTGCTTTATTTATCACTTAGCATCCATCCATCTCTCTCTTTCTCTTTATTGTTCTGTATATCTATCTATTTTCACTTACACACTTCAATTCTGTAGTATCTGAGCATCTCTCTGTTACAGGCAAAAATAATAAACTAAACTGTTTTCACTGGCAGAGAAAACAGCATTGCCAGTTGGGTGTGCTTTCAGCCAGGAGTGCTGTAATACCCTTTTGTTTCCAGATGTGACAAATTCAGGCTGAAGGGCTGCAATATGAGAGTAACTGTGGGCAATGTGGGCAGTGGTTTCTTACTTCTTGCACAAATTCCTCCATTCAAATTGTGTGATTGCTCTTCTTCCTCTTCAGAGTATTGTATGGTGGTTAAACTCCTTATGTTGAAGATCTGGAGTTTGATTTAGTTTTTGGGGGGATGGATATGCCCTATGTCTTTTCCTCCGTAATATACAACCTTTCAGAGCGTGTGGCCTTCCTTCCTGCATATTGAGTAGTGAAATGAGCAGCCTTGGAGTTAAGAGTTGCAAACCATGTCTAGGTCTGTATCCATCCAGCTGAGAATGGAGCACAGGTAGGGCTCTTTGTCTGTTCAGCCACCTATCAGCCCTGAAGTCTCTGCAGGGCTTGAGGAACCTGTAATAAGGTTGGACAAAACAGTTTATTTGCCAGATTTCCGATTTAGAAACAAATCTGCCTGTGCATTTGTTTTGACTCAGTGAAGAATTCATCTCAAATTTGGTAAATATTTCTGGCCACTATAAATATATACAGGAGTGGGAGCAGGATTTCTTTTTGAGAAGCTGAAATTATTTTATTTTTATGTTTTTGCAATGAATCATTTTGAGTTCTCTTGTTGAAAGTGTTTTGTCTAGAAATTTAGCTTTCCATAGTGATTTTGAAAGATTTTAAATAGCTGAAAATTAGATGTTTAATTTAACTCAAGCATTGGGAGGAAGGAGAAAGGAGCAAGATTGAGCAGAAAAAAAAGTCTTAGGAAATGTTACTTCCTTTAAAAGAAATGATAGCCAAGCAAACACGAATATTGACAAAAGCTGCTAAGTTGTCATCCTCATAATCTTGGGGTGGGAGAAGTCCTTTCCTGGGGGTGATGCTGTAAATTACTCGAAGTCCAGCTCTCATCATTACGTTTAGACTCTGACTCACATTTGTGGAGCAAACAATTCAGCAGTGAAATGTTGTGCCGTTAGGTGTGCTGCAGCTTGGCCCAGTGTTAATCCTCTATAGCACCGTCAACAGAAGGAAGGAGACTTGGTTCTTCTTGTTTGCTCTCCCAGCTGCATCGTACAGCGCTGTGCAGGTCCACAGCCCCTCAATGCTCTTGTGGCACAGTGAGTCTTGGTTTTACCAGTGAGCAAGAGAGATGTGGACTCACTTGGTGGTACTTCTTGCTGAGGTGGAAGCATCAAGCACAGAGCTTATGTCTCTGCCAGTGGTCTGCCCTCATTTTTGAGGCTGAAATTCAAAGCAAATGATGATTTCATATAAGTGTGGTTTCATTCAAAGGTTTCCTTGTATTCTGAGGAAACAGAGTAAGAAGAGTGGAGCATTTTGTTTGAAGCATGTGGGAGCAGCAGCCAGGTGTGCCATTTATTCAGTTAAAGATCAAAATGAGTCTCTTACCTTGTCATCTCAGCTTCCCTTCCCTCTTTAATTCTGTAATCCTTGATGCTTTTTATTGATCCTTTCAATCCTGGAGGAGAATGAAGTGGCATTTGCATCTTTTTCCTCCTCCTCCTCCTCCCATGGCCATCAGGACACCTTGCAGAAATGCACACAAGGCAGAAATTGTCCTTCTTCTCCCATCCAAATGGCATTACCTCCAAGTCTTAGCAGGCTGCCTGGCTCTTCAGATGCATTCGTGTTGATTGGAATGTGTCCAAAGAAGGGCAACAAAGCTGGTGAAGGTTCTAGAGAACCACTCTTATGAGGGGCGGCTGAGGGAACTGGGGTTGTTTAGCCTCGAGAAGAGGAGGCTGAAGGGAGACCTTATCACTCTCTACGACTACCTGAAAGGAGGTTGTAGTGAGGTGGGTGTTGGTCTCTTCTCCCAAGTAACAAGTGATAGGACAAGAGCAGATGGCTTCAAGCTGCACCAGGGAAGGTTTAGATTGGATATTAGGAAAAATTTCTTCACCAAAAAGGCTGTCAAGCATTGGAACAGGCTGCTCAGGGAGGTGGTTGAGTCGTCATCCTTGGAGATATTTAGAAGACGTGTAGATGTGGTGCTTAGAGACATGGTTTAGTGGTGGACTTGGCAGTGTTAGGTTAACGGTTGGACTCGATGATGTTAAAGGTCCTTTCCAACCTAAATGATTTTATGTTTCTATGAATGGGGAGTTTCACCAACAAATTCAAAACACCAAATACGCTGCAGAAAAAGATGCTAAGAATCAAGACACTGTTGCAGGGTAGGGCTTCTCCACCAGCTAAGTCACTGGTGGCTCTGATGTCATACTCGAGGTGTCACCCGTGCTGTGGGGTGGGCTGCTGTGAGCAGGCAGTGCTGGATTACACTGTTCAAATAGCTGGAGCTACTTTGACAACAGGAGCTGGTTTTCAAAGAAAACTTTAAACAAAAATGAGCTGGGCCTTGGGCCAACACTTGCTGTGATAAGCAGCTGCCTCCTCTCTGAGTAGGAAGGTAGATATACAACAGAAAGGTCCCTGGGTCTAGTATCAGAGGACAGATATTTAGCCAGAGTCTCCAGTCAAAACAAAAAAAAAAGAATCTCGCATCCAAGGTACACCTTCCTTGTGGCAACACCATGCATTGTCACTAGAAATATTCCATTATTATTTCTTTTTTTTTTTTTAATAGGATACTTATCCGTCTTGAGGATTGGGTTTTGGCAGCAAAGGGCAGGAGGAAGAAAAATATCAAAAATGTATGTGGGAAGCAGACACTTTTTGTAAAGATTTTCTTTAAACACTTCCAAGATTTCCAGGCACGCTCAAAAATAAGTTGGGAAAAAATAGAACTACTTTAAAAACAAAAGAGAGAATTTCTTAGTCCCCGAATACATGTCCTTCATTATTTTAATCTAAAGCAATCAGAAATCACTACTCCTGATGAACAGCTCTGGGGCTGCTCATTTTCATGTACCATGTACAAAACCTCCCAAATTCTGTATCAGAGTTTTCCAGCCTCCTCCATGGTAAGTCCCTTGACACCACGTCTCCAAAAGAAATTTGTCCTATTATCTCTGGCCTCTTGACTGAAGCCTCCTGCAGAGGCGGCTGGCTATTGTCACCAATCAGTTAGTGGTGAAATGTGCTTACTGGGCTTGTACAGACTGAACTTAGCCAAAAAATTCTTTCACTTGAGCATACATGGTCTTCCCGAGTACTCCACTTCCTCAGTGGCAAACTGTGAGCCCTGGCAGCACAGTGTGCCAGATAAGACAGCTCTCTGCAGTCACTCCAGGAGATTGAGAGCTGCATGAGTGAGTTAACTCTGTTAAATCTGATGGAGACAAAGAAAGGAACAGAAAGGATAGAAAGACAAATACAATACAGCTTGTCTGTCAGCCTCCCTTCCAGGAAAGCTGCCTTCTAGCACTGCAGCACTGGGAAGGGAGGTGGGCAAGAACTGTCTGCCAGCAAAAGTTTCTTTAAAGAGATTTCACATTGCTCATGATTGTTGATTGGGTCATCAAAATGAAAAATTATGGTTTGATTTCTGTCAAAACAAAATGATTCTCTTTATTTGGGCTTTATTTATTTATTTATGCCCCTCCTTCCCTCCTCTTAAGAAATACAGTGGATCACATAAAGATGTAACAGAATGAGGAGTTTAATGGATGGACAAGTGATCAATTTTTAGTTCATTAAGAAGTCTGAAATTGCAGTTCCTGTGATTTGGAGAGAAAAAGGAGGCAAAATCTCACTTCCTTCAAAGTGTGTTGTTGAAAAATCAGTCTTTTCCTCTCAGCTGATTCTGATTCTGTAAGTTGGTGGGAGAAATCTCTTTTGTCTATGCAGAAGAATGACATTGGACAAAGCAAAGCCCATGGCTCTAATTAGTGCTTCTGTCAAGGCAAAAATCAACACAATAGTGACGCACGGTTGGACATGCTCCCCACATCATTTCACAGTCAAAGCAACTGCTAGTATCTCAGTGTAATATGGGGGTGTATGAGGGTTGTTCATACATTGTAATATGCAATATGAGCTTCTATTTTCTTTCTACCTTTAAGGACTCTCAGCATCTATGTTCCCTCCTAATTCTGTAATAGGTAACCTGAATTCTGTGCTGGAAACTTTCAAGGGAAATAGCTGTTATGTATCATGATAGCACAAGTTTAAGTGATCATTAAACAGTAGGAGTTACTGTTTGAAATCTATATCCTCACTAACCAGGCCATTCTGTTTCACCCCAGGTGAAATCCACCCCTGAGAAGAACAAGGCCAAAGCATAATTTAAGCTCCACTAAACCCTTGAAAAATAACTTCACCAATTCCGAGCACATCATTTTTTTTTTACATGGAACATAAAAACCTAACAAATTGTAACAGGGCTCCCATCAGTATCAATTCCCTCTAATATTAAAGCCTGTATTATATATCTGTGCCGATAGCAAGCTTGAAAATGTATTGTGAACAGAACAAAAATAGAAAAGTAAATAAATGCTGAAGTATTAAAATAGGAAGAACACTAAAGTCTTGATTTCATAGCTGACAGGCACTTTGAAATGAGACCGATAGCATTATCCCTGTTTTAGAGATGGGAAACAGAAAAGCATCATGGCTTTCCCAAAGTCACATGGAAAGTCCGTGGGTGAGCTGACTGTTGAATCCACATCCACTATTCCAGTCCCTAGGCCATATTGCCTGCATGTAGCACACATGTCACTTCCAAACTCCTGAAGACTTTAACAAAGCAGGTCAGAAGTGGGGGGCAGGCCTCCGCATATCTAATCATCAGAGAGAAAGGGAAAAATTATAATCAGAAGCATCTCTGCATTGTCTGCTTCTCTGCAGCCAGGGAGATCTCCAATGATTTAGAAGAGCATTTAATGAGCTACTCCATCTTGTTTGAAAAAGGATGCATGGTCATGATTCATGCATGGGATATGAATTAATACATATGAATTTATCAAAGTAATCTGCTTGCCTGGAGGACAGGAGCCAGAGGCATATGTAAATCTCTGAAAACATTGTGACAGACATACAGGCCAAATTTTGGGACTTTGACAATCTCAGATTGTGAGTATTAGTTGAACACTAGCTGGCATTGAAGAAGTGTGGGAGGCTGTAAGTGCTTTGCCAGCTGACTATATTTCCTATCTCTGTCTGTAGCCAGTGGAGAGAGCGAGCCTCCCTGGACATGGTTTAGAGTGGGAGACTAATTCAGGTGTTCTGAATCTTCATCTGAGGGAGCCAGTCTCTCATTAGTGACTGTAGGAGGAATTGGGGAAAATTAACCCCTTGTATTAGCCATGGCAGATGGTATAAGCACTCTGCCATGGTTTCAGAGACGATAAGTAGCAGCTCTCTAGGAGACCATGGTGATTGTTTTCTAGGTAGGGGCTTCATGCTTGTGTAGCCTTGGCAGGGTGAAATAGCTGAATTTGTCCAAGGCTGGAATTTGTTTCTCCGCATGTGAGCAGTAAAAGGGACTGAATGGTCATAGAGCAGTATCTTTCACCCCTTAATTTTTTTCTCGTTAGGTAATGGTCTGATATTATTTCTATAAGCAGCAGTAATGCAACCTATCGTTAGAAAGACCAATCTTTAAAGTCACAAAATTGAATTTGTCCCTCTGTCAGGCTAATTTTAGAATCCAATTATGATCAAGAAAAGATCTTGAAAGAAATATAACAATAAAAAATCACTCCAGATATCTAGAGAAGATAGAGCATGAGCAGCAGCTGAAATGGTCTTGGTCGAATTGGGGCAAAAACCCCAGTTTATCTTGATTTGCCTCATGTGAAGACTCAGGAATAAGAATGAAAAAATACTTGCAAGAAGAAGGAAACTTTATTTCTTCTTCAAGATCTAATAATTCTGACAAGTACATTGAAAACATATCAGAGGAGGAGATCTTACTGTCCCCAGATGGAATAAGAGTGAAATTAGCAAATGGCACATTAACATATTTCTGATTATATTCCAGTCATCCTGCAAAAGGAAATGTTATGGGGAATTAATTAATTAATTAGTGTACTTTACAGGATACCTAATTTTTGCTTGGAGTTAAAGACAATGAAAAACCTCTGCATCTGAGACAGAATCCTTTCAAAAAAGGTTGGAGACCTTCACCTATCTGGTTAGTCTGAGCCTAAGCTTCAGGCTTGTTATTGTGTGCTGTCTTTAGAGTAACATTGTGCAATCTCTGGAGAAAGATTTCACAGGAATTGGGTGAGAAGTGGTTTTCACAGCCTGAAAAAGTTACACGTTCTACCCCAAGGAATAGTTAATGTCTTATACAAAGTGCAGTAAGAACAAAGACAGAGAGGCATCTGATCTTCTGATGATTTAGGGCACTCACAAAGAAAAAGGCACATACACCTTGAACTTGCTGCTCTAAATAGTGGACTGTGGAACAGCTCCAACCCAGGAGACTCAAGTGCCAATAGTCTTTTAGCCAAAGACCTCCTCAGAGTTGAGAGAGACCCAAGGTTGCTGAAAGCATAAAAGCAGAAAGCTGAAAGGACACCAGATGTGCTATCTGGATGACCTGCTCGGGGGGGGATTAACTATTCTTGCACCATCCTGGAAAGCGGTATCCCATCCCTTTCTATAAACCTCGAATGATCAGGAGAATTTTAAGAACAGATTAACACACATCTGCCAGGTACAATCTCGTCCCTGGTGTGAACAGACTGAACTTTTTTATTGTCTGTTCAAGGCTGTGTCTTTTTTGAATTTTAACCAAGAAATCCACATGGTGCTTGAGAAACTTTCTCCTAGAAAAGAAGTCTGTGGAAAATTCAGTTTTGTCATAACAGCTTCTCTAAAAGATCTGTTTTAAAAGTGTATCAAAAATACTTAAGGAATTATGATAGCTACAATGCTTAGCAAGTCATTAACATAACAGAAGTAATAGTTGATACCTGCTTCTGTAGCTCTGAATTCCACAAATATTTATGAGTTGTAGGTGACTTGAGGAAATAGAGGAAGATGGACTTGGAGTCAGTAAAGATGGTCACCTGTATAATTTTGGAAACTTAGGTCAGTTTTCTAAAATGTTAAAAGGATATATAATCCTTAATAATCCAAGTAATATGAATAGCATCCTCCTCAAGCAGTACAGACAAAACCTCACAGCAAAGGGAATTAAAATAGGGGGTTTGCTTGCAAAGGGAATGGAGTAGTCTCTGAAATAAATGTTCAAATACCCTCCTTTCAGATTACCATTGAAGTTTGTCTGTGGGGGAAAAAAAACAAACCAAAACTCCTGCTTCACAGAAAGCCAGGCTGAATGTGTTGCTGGTGGACAGCTGCTTGGAAAAGAGACTAGTTGTTCACACTGACTTAGACCTGGAAGGTAGTAATATACCTAATAAGGCTCAGATGTAGCTTTTGAAGCCAGTTACTACCATTTCACATCAGAGAAGGTGTTCTGATAGTCATTGCTAAAAAAACCTGTTGTTCCACCCAGATCTACCCAGATCATGCTTTTTCCAGTGACTGCTCCTAGCCATACCCAGGATTATTATTTTTTCAGGCTTTTGCGGTGCTGAACCTCTGGATCAGTGGAACAGAGAATGTGTTATTACATGTGCTGGATTTGGTATGTCAGAGAACATAACCTTTCTCTTACACAGCTTGCAGTGTGATATTCTCATTAGCCCTGTTACTGAGAGCCAGACGAAGTCCTAACAGAATTAAATCACACATTTCTATATGTCAGGCTGATTAACCTAGCTGGAAAAAACTAACAAGGTAGATGTAGTTAGGGTTCCCTGAAGTTTCTCAATTAGAACTTTGTGCACTGAAAATAAAAATGCATCACAATTATTAGTTTTCAAAGTAAAAGGTTATTTTTCTCTTCTGTGAGAGAGAAAAGTAAAAAAAACCCTACAGTGTTCTCAGAACAAAGTTCGGGTTTTCCATTCAAAAGAGCTTTTTGCTTAGGCATGTATGTTACATAAATAGGCAAAAGCTTTTCAGAATGTTCAAAAGTGAAATGAAGCTCTTCAAAATCAATGGTATAAAATATTTGACTTATGCCTGGGTACTATTAGTCTATTTGGGAGAGAAATTTTAGTTTCCTCTATTAATCTATAAATTCTTCCTTTTTCCTTTCTGTTTTGAAGAATGATTTTTCTTTTCTTTTTAATCTTAATGTTTTTTCCCTGGAATTAAAAAAAATAATCTTAATTTTAAGTGGCACCTTCCTCACCTTATAGAATGAGGACTAGAAGAAATGCTTTAATCTTTGGCTTCATGGTATCCGGCTCAGTGCTGGAGTTACTAGCTGCGTTCAGAGCCTGAGGGGAGCAGAAGTTCCTGCTAGATGCTATAGGGACCTTAAAAATCTATAAATGTGTGAAAAATCAAGCAGTGGGAGTTGGAGTATGGGAGCCAACAAGGGCTAACTTGTCCTATGGACTTTATATATTCATTTTTTTAAATTCATTTTATCAATTGCTCTGTGTAGTGAATTCACTGAATCATTCTAATTACTTATTGATTGGCTGCTGGTGCATTGGAACATCAACGTCACTCTGTCATCGCAAGCTCACTTGTCGGTGACAGCATCCATCTGTAATGGACGGGCTCCTTCTTTGTTCCTTATCTCTGGGCTGTATAGCTGACACTAGTTTGTCAGCTGCTTTGCAGCACGATCTGCCTTAGGTTCTTTCCTCCAGGAGTAAGATGGTAGTTCCCAACAAAATTATTAGTATTTCTCTATCTACTTATTTAGGTTTTCTAGTGCTGAAGGGGCTCATTCAGTGGATGCAGCCTGGGATAATCCTGCTTTATGTAAAGCCTTGCTTTAGTAGTTACATGTTTAAATCAAACTTCAAGACTAAACTCTCTGAACACCCTGCTCTGACCTTGATGTGAGCATAAGGGTCTGACTTCCCATTCAGTCTTGCCTAAGTACGTTGGGCCTGGGAAGCTTTCCCCTCCATGTAGAAATGTTACATCTTTTAATTGTCCTCCATCGAGGCAGTCTGTGCCCTAAGGCTGAAGAAGGAAAGCTCCCCTTCAGGAACCAATAACTGTGAGATTTGGGACTCTCACTGATTATTATTTTAGACCTGAGGAGGTGGGAAAGCCCCTGCTTGCCTTTCTCTGCTGAGATGCCTGAGCTGCTCATCAGTTGTGTCCTGAGCGGGTGTAGTTTAAAGCACAGTGTTTCATACCGAATTACCACTGCCTGTGCTGTGCCTCTGTTGAGCAGCTGAGTGACAAGAAGTTCAGGAGCAGTGACCCCACAGCCATCATAGCCTCATCAGTCAGGTTTCTATCCTTTAAGGGTCGGTCTCAAAAGAAATCTGGGGCATCTCGCCCCTGGCCTACAACAACCCTAAAAAGGTCATTGTGTGACCCCATGTGGCAGCTACACCAAAGGTGGTTATGAATCAAAATGAGTGTTTCCAAGGCCCATTTCTTTTGTTAGAAATCCTGAATTATTTGTACTATGTTAATAAAGTTCATCTAGGTCACCTGAACTCTCTCAGTTGTTTAATAAATTACTCACTGAGGGCCTGAATTGAGCAAAGGTAGGAGATTATTTAAACGTGCTGGTGACTGACTGATATCCAAGCAAGAAAAAATTCTATGCAGTAGGAAACCAGTGGTCAGAGAGCTGGGGGGTTTCTGTGGCATAGGATGGGGGAAACTCTGGAGATCAGATATAGGGCAGGAGTGTCTGGAGAAGGATACAGAGGGGTCAGCATAACAGCTTAGCTCATGAGACGAGCCCTCGAGTAGAGAAAAGTAAGCACATTGTTAATGTCTCTGGATATTCATTGAGTCTGAAATAGAGGAAGAGACCCTGCCTTCCCTGCTAGGAAAGGAAATGTGAGTGCTGGAGTCATGGTCTAGGCTTCAAGTGAATCCCCATCTGGACATGCCTGCCTCCAGCAATAGTGTGTCTGTGGCTTTCTTGGCATGGTTCAGCTTCTGGACCTAGATGTGTTATACTTTCAGCCCTTCCAGCCAGTGCCTCCTCCTGGTATGAGATGGGAAGATGCAGCTCACCCCAGTCCTGCTTGTGCAGGTTTTCTCCTGCCCTCGCTCTTTGGCTGAGATGTGCTGCATCTGTCTGCAGCATCCCTGGCTATTCCCTCTGGGGTGCCTCTGGCTGGTGCAAGGACTTGGCCAATGAAGAAAAGAGGGGCAGGTTTTGATAAGTGATGTCTTTGCTGTCTGAGACAGAGTCCAGTCCTTTAGAAATCTGTTTGGGTGATGGAGGAAAGAGGAGAGAGACAGAAAAGAAGTGATACCACGCAGAAAGGCTGAGTCAGCATTGCGCTAGGAGAGCCAAGCATCTGCTGATTAGGGCATTCCCTTAGGAGACTGAAAATCAAGGTTTAAAGCCATCTTATGCCTGAATCAGATATCCTACATGTAGGATTTCTCAATAATTGTAACAAGTTCTGGAATATTCCTGAAATGATTCTCTTAATACTTCTACATGTAAATGATCTGGAGCTGCAGGTTTTAAAATATTTGACTTGAATAGCTGTTGTTTAACATCCTCTTTAATTATATTGAATTCTTTCTGTGCAATCAAACATTGCTTAGGGCCATTGGAAAGTGAAGTATTTCATTATCCTTGTAGGATATAAATACATCATCCAAATTCTTTCAAATACAGAACTGAAATATTTATTGACTACTTCTGCTTGTTCTGTGTTGCAAGGCTAATTTTCCATCCTGTCTAGTATTGGACCCATTGGAACTGATTCAGTCTGAAATGTTTAGGCTCAAGTTAACGTGCTCTCAGCAGCAAAACAAATGTGCTTGCTTTTTGTGCCACGCACTTTCTTCCCTAGGAAGAAGATCATGTTGGGAAAACCCAAGGATTCACCTTATGGACATTTTTTATCATTTTGCTGAAAATCCCAAACTCTAAATGATTTTGTTTTCTTAGAGGGGATCTAGAGTGATAAAAAAAAAAAAAAAAAAAAAAACAAACAAAAGACGTTTAAGGTTTTTTTTATGACAAAAAATGAATAAACTAAAATCATAGGCTTGAGGGTCAGAAAGGCCCTCGGATTGTCTCTTAAGGAGGAAACAGCTCCACATGCACCACTCCTGACAGTGCTTGTCTAGCTCCTTCACCAAACCCTCCAGTGGCGGTGATTGCATTGTATGTTCATGGAAAGCATGCAGTTCCTGGGGAAAGAAAAACACCCTCAATTTTTTCTAAAAAGAATTTTCTGATGGAGAGGAAATGTTTAAAGGGAAACATTTAACCCAGCCTTAACAAGAAGTCTTCTTTTGTAAATAAGCATGAAGGATACCCCTTTGAATAGGATACTCCAAGAATCACTCCTACATTTTTCTTCTAATGCAGTTCGGCAGATACTGAGCACATGTCACTCCCATCAAACTGATGGGAGAAAGGAAAGGAGAGTTGTTTTTGAGGGCAGACTTTGGTTGTTCATATGAGAGGGATTTAAGGAACAAGTGAGGCACTCAGCTCCTGCCAGTGAGAGTCATCTCTGTGTATGTGTGATCACTTCTGTTCTGCAAGGGCTTTAGCTCCCATTTGCCTGCAAAACAACTATTCCCACACTTGCTTGCTCTTAAAATCACAGACTGCTTTGTAATGACTTTGCCTGCTCCTTTAACACTTGATTTTTCCACTCATTGCTTCAGCTTGGCCCCTATCCTTCTCTTCAATATAGGAAGAGGAAAAACAAACACTTCCGTATTTGTTCGTAATGTCTCTTTGACACTCATTTCACAAGAGCCTGGGAGCTGTCAGAGCCATAACGCACAACGCCAAATTAACATTTATTTTTTTTCTGAAATGGTAATTATACCCTTTTGTGCTGTGCTGAGCTTGTGTTTTTTGAAGTGTAAATGTGGAAGTTACATCAAAGTTGCATTTCTGAGACATCAGCATGGGGGCATTTGCCCAAGCGCTCGGTGGGAAGACTTCTGCAGTCCTGGTGGACAGCAAACTGAACATGAACCAGCATCTGTCCTTGCAGCAAAGAAGGCCAACAGCATCCTGGGCTGCATTATGAAAAGCGGTGTCAGCAGGTCAAAAGAGATAATCCTTCCCCTCTCTCCAGCACTGAGACAGATCTGGAGTGCTGCACCCAGTTCTGGGGTCCCCAGTACAAGAGAGACATGGGCATACTGGAGCAAGTCCAGCAAAGGGCCATGAAGATGTCTAAGGGACTGAAGCATCTGACATACGAGGAGGGGCGGAGCACTGGGATTGTTCAGTGTGGAGAGGAGACCGCTCAGGGGATCTATCAATGGTTATAAATGCTTGATGGGAGGAAGTAAAGAAGGCAGAGCCAGATGCTTCTCAGCAGTGCCCAGTGAAAGGAGAAGAGGCAATGGGCAGAAGTTAAAACACGAGAAATACCATTTAAACATAAGAAGAACCTTTTCTTTTGTGAGGGTGGCTGAACACTGGGCCAGGCTGTCCAGACAGGTTGTGGAGTCTCCATCCTTGGTGATACTCAGAACCCGGCTGGACATGGCTCTGAGCAACCAGCTGTACTTGAGCCTGCTTTGAGCAGGCGGGTTTGACTAGGGGATATCCAGAGGTTCCTTTCAACCTCAGCAATTTTGCAAGGGGTTTGGAAGGAGCATCTGCAATTCACTGACTGACATTTTGTGATCTCAGAGCATGAGTGCTGCCTAAGCACATGGTAACTCCTCTCTGCACTAAGGAATGCCGAGATCCTGCCGAGAAAGTATTTTCCTTTTCTACTGACATTGGAAATACTTGCCTATCCAGGCCTTGTGATCAGTGAAACCCCACAAGGCAGCTGTTCCTCAGTCCCCTGCCCTGTGCATATATCCAGCATAGAGGGCATGCTACAGATGTTGTATTAAGAGAGTAAGAAAGTGATGGGATGCACAGATGTTTGAACGGAGATTTATTTTACCAGCCTATGTCAGAATTTGCATCTCTGCTGTCGTGGAAGTCCTGCTCTCAGCAGGAAAGCTGCACTAGCAGCCAGCTTCTGGCAGTTGTGGACATTTTGAACATCAAACTCTCTTTTCTAAATGCTGCACAATTATTTAATAGCTTTTTACTTTAGGTAATTGTTTCAATTAGGATGTTTTTTAAAGCCTTTTTATAAGAGGAAGTGGAGTCCAGAATTAGAAGCAATACTTAGCTAATAACAGTGATTGCTCCAAAGCACTAAATGAAAGAGTTAGTACAGAGTTAAAAGGTGCTCTGTGTCTGCACCAGGCCATCCCCATTCACTTGATTTCTCTGTGCACTTTCCCTCCTACCACCCTGACTTATGTCATCAACAGCTTGCTTAATTCAGCTTTCCCACTGCCATGGGAACGTGGAGGCTCTGTCCCTGTCGTCACCATCTCTCTGGGCCTTGATTACACTTCAGGCCACACTTCTTTCTCATCCAGGCCACAGGCCTGTTAATTAATGTATGGCATTACTCATATCCAGAATAAGCCAGTAGCAGCTCTGGGCAAGGAACCACACTTTTAAGGAGCACTCGAGCTCAAACACAAAGCCTGCATGTACAGGGTTCCAGAAACACTAGAAGAGGAATTTGGAGGTATCTCACTGTCTTTATGGACTGTGCTCTCACAGGCTGGTGTAACTTCAGTGACTCCAGCAAACTGCACTGGATTTACACTGGGATAACTCCAGCTTGCTCTCAGTGTGTTTGGCCCATGCAAAAGTTGGGAGGCTGACTTGGGCCTGAGCTGAGGGCTTGCATCTGTCTGATTTGTGCACAGCTGATTCATTTCATGAGCTCACCTGGCTGTTGAGTGCTGTGTCCATTGCCATCAGGGTTGTGACAGCAGAGCTCGGCCACCTTTAGCAAGACACCTTCCACCAGCAAGGCTTGGTGTAGGACTGTTGTGGTTCATAGGCAGCCACAGCTCTGAAATTAATGTCCTTTCAAAAATGACTCAAAGCGTCCTCTGATCAAGTGCAGGGTGCGGCTCTTGGCCCAGAGTGAGGGCATTTGGAAATGAAACATTTAAGCTAGGGTTCAATAAAAATGGGATGATATGGCACAGTGTCTGCAGGGGCAGGGGCCTGCATGCAGGGGCATGCATGCTTTCATTTAGTCTCTGGTCTTGTTAACACGTGAGCATTGGCTCAAAATCTATCATCCATTGGAGGAGAAGGTGGTAGAAGACACCTGATAAGGTAGAACAGACAAAGCCATTAGCCTGAAGAAACAGATTGATGTACTCTTCCTGCTAAAGCGTACCAGAGCAGATGACAAAAGACACAGGCATCTCCTGGTTGCAATCTCTAATCACACAGAAGGTAGACAACATTGCACAGCACTAGGCTCGTTATTTCAGTAGCAACAGGCTTGAAGGAGAGCATCTCTGCCTATCTGCAATCTGTGTAAGGCCTCCATCAATTTAATCTCTTTAATGCTCGTACTCACAACAACGCTGTGAAGCTGAACAGTGCTGTCAGTCCCACATCACAGCAGGCAAATGAAGTGCCTGCATACCTTCCAACAACTTTTTACCCTGCTGTTGCTGAATGTACAATACAATACAGTACAATAGAAGGAAAGATGCACCACGGCATAGAGCAGAGCCTGTAGCTGAAACGGGAGAGGTGAGAAAGCCGCTAATGTGCCACTTTGTGCTGGGGAGCTCCACTCTAAGAGAAGCATATTACAGGGTAGAAGCTGAAGATCAAGGTTACGTCCTTAACTGAGGGTCAGTTCTGGCCCATGCCAATGTGCCTATATCCTGGATACCACCTGTCTAAGGAAGGCTGTGCTCTACAGGGGGATATCATGTACTGTGTGGGCGGTCAGTGCTCCCTGCCTCTCCCAGGGACCATCCTGTGAAGGAAGCACCATGCTGCAGCAGCATGCTTCCTTTGTTTGCCCAGTGATTCTGACCTGTTGCTGAAGATGAGATATTTTAAAAAGTAAGATTGGGAAGATAAGGAAAAGGATAATTCTTGCAGGAGCATGCAAAGCCATCTGTTCTCACAGGAACTGTAGAGAGACACAGGTTTTTCCACTCCTGTCTCCTCTACATCTGGCATTTCCAAACCAAGGGCATGATACATTCCTCCTTTGGACCTTGAAGGGCAGATGATTGCCTGGCTTTCAGGTAGCTGTCTCCTTGCATCAGCTGAGTATCTGCCTTGTGGGCATCACATAAATCCATCCCCATGTGACATGTCTGCAAAGCGAGTAACAGACATTTCTCTTTGAAGCTCTCTGCATCAGTGTAAATGTTACTGTACAAGTGTATCGAAGAACCTCATCTGTCAGCACAGAGGCCGTGGTGCTTAGTTGTTGGCTGGGGTTAAACCAAGACAGTCCCTCACAAGATTTATGAGCTATTGGACTTCTACACACATATGATATTGCCATAGCTACTAATTATTAAGAACACCCTGTAATGAAGGCTAACAGCGTGTCTCTGGAGGGAGGGGAAGAGGGTTCTGTAGCTTTTTGGTCCATCCACACTGCTACTTAGCAAAAAAGTTGAGGTCTCTTGATCAGTCCGAGACATGTAAACTGCCACTTTCAGCCTGCAGTAAAGCAGGGTGTATCTGTTCAGGAGTTTCACCACCTCTTTGTACCCCTACCCTACTGGCTTTTTATGGAAGGGGTTAAGGCAATGCCCTAATATGCCTTCACTGTTACAAGTCTTTTCTTGTGATCCTAAAGCGGCTGTCCAATTTGCTCTATCATTCCAACTGGGCACAAAAAAGTCGTTGCAGAATAAAAATGTTTATTCATTCTTGAAGTCTCTGGTGATACAAACATTCTGGAGGGCTGACAGGGATCCTGTTCCTTGCAGCTCTGTCCACACAGAGTAGCCGAGGGAATCTGTTCTCTTTGACTTCTGATGATCAATGCAAGAGTAGAACAAGATGCCTTTGGGAGTTGTAAGAAACTAGCATGATTCAGTGATAAAAAGTATTGTAAAATACTTTGCCCAAGGCTGAGAGGAAACATATCTATTGTGGGTTTAGAGTGCTGATCAAATGTGGTCTGTTTAATTGCACTTCTGACCCATCCTGTCCTCTCTCTTTCTCTCTGTTGAACCACGATTACAGCTTCCCTGGCTCAGTGCATCTCAGCCTGTCATGTCATACCAAGCCCATGATGTGACACAGGGGAATAGGAGGTGACAGGGTAGGAACAGCCTGATGGGCTGCGAGGCTGGAAACAGAGGTGAAGTGAGTTATTTTAGGATGGGATGCCAGCAATTGACAGATGATACAAAACAGACCTGACAGATGAAAGGGCCAAGCTGCTGTTTTCAGCCTTGGCAGAGGAACTTACTGACCTTTAAAGATGGTTTGGCACATCCCCCACTGCTGAGTCACAGCGACCCAGCAGTGAATGGGTTGATCTCACTGCCTGTGGAAGAAAGATGCTGTCGTGTTTAGGGCACGGTATGCTGGAGAAATAGTTCAAAACTTGGCTGTTGCATTGGCCTGCAATAGGCCCAGGAGCAAGTTCCTCCAGGCTGGAGTCACCTTAGATCTAGATGCTGAGCAGATGTCTAAGACAATCATTTCAGCTTCTCTCTAGTCAAGAGAGACAAGCATGCCTCAGGGGTGGTACAGCCCATTGCAAGACAGACATCTGAGACACCTGGAGATGAACTGCTGTCTGGTGCTCCCCCATCTCTATACAGGCTTAAAAGTGTCTGTGTGTGGTGGACGACAGGTGACTTGCATAGGTGGAGACATTTAACAATTAGGTGTCTAATGTTAAGTGACGTGAATCCCACCCTTTGTGTCTCTGCATGTCATCTCCAAAAAGGCGTGAATAAACTCTTTAAAACCTGCATGTCTTGTACGATGCTTATTTGGAAGCATGGACTGAGCCATGGCTTTCAGATGAGTTATTGAAGTAAATAGGTAGAAGGTGGAACTTGGAGGCTCCATGGGTTTGGAGTAAGTAAGTCCCCACTATCCTGACCTGTACAGCATTATTCATATCCAGAGTAAGCCAGTAGCAGCTCTGGGCAAGGAACCGTGTCTCTGCACCATCCTTCCCAGTGTCAAACACAGCATTTTGAGACCCAGTGAATCAGCTCTTTTCCCACTTTAGGGAGGAGAAATTTCCTTGCAGTCAGTGGAAGCCATAAGCGGTGAAGCAGGGATTGCATTTAGCTCAGGAAGCTCTTGGAAATATCCCATGCCTAAGTGAAATCAGAGAAAACTTGAATAAAGCAAAGGCATACAGGGCCTATATGACTTATACTTCAACTAACACAAGCCTCTCAGAACTGTGGAGGTTTGCTGGGAGACTTAGAAAATCTATTTGCCTTCTGGCATGAAACAATTCCTTTGACTGTTAGTTGTATTTTCTCTGAAATTATAGCCATAATACAACTTCTGCAGATGCTGTTGAGACAATACATAATACTCAAGTCTGCCCTGGGTTAAAAAGGATTTTCCATAGGTTGTCAGTGTCTGCTTTTTATGACATTATTCTTGCTAACCATAGCAGTTTTGTATTGACACATTTCATTTCAGTTGCCGTGATAAAAAAAAAAAAAACAAACCAAAAAACCCGTGAGGAATCCCCCTTTGCCAGCATCATATTAGCCAGGGCAGACGGTCCTATCAAATCAGCTTTGGATAACAAATTCTTCCCCTCCCCACCAGACTGGTAAGGAAAGGTGAAAGAATCCAGAAATTTTTTTGAGGGCTAACTTTACCTATTTGGTCTGAATTCAGTCCTCTTATTGAGCTAAGTCATCATAGGAAATTCAGGTAGTTTTCAGACTTTACTTCCCACTGCTTGTTCAGAACTGACTTTTTGCAAAGTGAGGGCCCAAGGTATTTCGGAAGTGGAAAACTTTGTGCTTAGTCTTAGAGAGGGAAGCTCCATGCATCTTTCCCATTCCAATCCATGGGAGAGCTCTGTGCCCAGTCCACATACTACTACTGCTTGTCAAATCCAAATCTGCAGCATGAACAATCCACCTCCAGCACCTTTGCAGAAAAGCAATACCACTTTAATTTAGCAGCATGCCAGAAGAAACTTTTAGCTGTGACAAGGCAGGATTTGGGGATTTTTTACACATTGTGAGAAGGGAGAGCATCTGCCTCCTGAAGGCTGCCTGGCATTCTATTTGTAATAGCTCTCAGGAGATAGCATCCTTCTCTGTTAAGTGCCTCCCAGAACTCATTCTCAGTAAAGCTCCAGTGAATCCTTCTCAAGGGCATGTTCATGCACAGTCTCATGTCTCCCCATGATAGGATCTTGTGAGCATGTTGCAGTTTAAAGAGGGAGGAAGATCCCCAGGTTAAAGAAAGAGCCATGCAGCAGCTCTCTGCTTAGGGGGCATGACAATGGGAGAAGATGAGGTTCCAGCACAGTGAAAAGCCACGTTTCATTGCTGCTCAGTGGTGGGGGTGGTTTTCATGTTGTGTTTACCAGCTGTGCCCATAGCCATGTGAACTTGAAAGCGCTGGCTCCAAACTGAAGAATGTTTTTTCAGCTGCAGCCAAGGACTTCCGAGTTATTAACCTCTGGGCTGTGAGACCCCAACCTGTTTGCTGGCAGGTTACCAAAGCATTGTAAAGGGTGAAGGTGCTGCTTTTCCTCTCATGTTCTGAGAACTTCAGGTAAGAGAGTCTGCACAGCATGCTGCAAAGATGGACATCCCACCCCTGAATGAAGAGCGGAAAGAAATTGGTTTGCAGGTGTATGCTAAAGCCTTGTGGTGCAGCTGTTTACATTGAAGCCTGAGATCTGGGTGTTGAGAACAACAAAGCAGGGAAGACAGCCTGAGAGATCCCTGCAGACTTCTTGCCTGCTAACTCTTACTCCACACTAGTCCAAAAGCAGTTTGTTGGATATATATTATTCCTGTGTTTCTGGTTTTATTAGGAGATATTACTGTGTTTTCTCTTTGAAAGATGACTGAGAAACATTTATGCTGCTCTCTTGGGGTTCCACATGGGAGGTACCAAGCCTCACATGTAGTTAATATGTTTTCTAAAAAGACAAAGCTTCCCTTGGGCTTCAGCAAACATTTGAAATGAGTTAGAGGAGGATTGGGAGTATAATATTATCTATGTTATTGCTTTGTGTATTGCTGCTGGAGGAGGCAAGACTCTTCTTGTCATGTGTGAGAGGGAAAAGTACTGTAATTATACCTCTTAGCCAAGAAAAATCCCTGCCCTGACTACACTATAGAGAGATCCAGGACCAGAGAGTAAAGGCATGGCAATGCATATAGGCCCTGAGATCTCTTTCATTTTAATCCTGCTCTAGCGTTAGAGGTATATAATCACTGCAGCATGTTCGTGGAAGCCCAACATTTTAACAGTGCAGGGGGGACTTCACAGGTGGGAGTGAATGTTGTTATCAGGGCAGGATGTGGGAATGTCAGGGGTTGGCTCCGGAGGGATGCAGCAGGTTTGGACTGGAGACTGGGTAGACTGGGTGGCCCAGAGCCCTGCTGCAGGGTGTACAGAGCTGCGTGTGTGTACAGAGTGTGTATGTGTGTGTGAGCGCGTGTGTTTATGTATATATAGACAGATATATAACAGATTCTTTGCTGCCATCTTCTCCTGGACCCTTCATCCCCAGCTGTCAGTGTAGTTTTGCCCGTCTTCTCTCAGTGTGTTTGATTCTCCAGCACTGTATCCTGTTGACCAAAGAAAGATGCCTTCAGCATCACAGAAAATGCTGCCCTGGCAGAGGAGTTTTTAAATTTTTCCTTGTTTTCTTAGAAGAAAAACAATGCTGGAAGCAAAGGATTTTTAAGTCCTAATTTTGCTTCTTGATTAAACATTTAAAAGATTGCATAGGTTCGACAGAAGACCAGACTGCCTATTAGCCTGCAGTTGCATAAATGTATCAAGCTAATTTGGCCCTGGCAGTCTGCCAGAAACAAGCACATGATTTGCTTTAGAGACAACCTAAAATCAGGTTTTTAAAATAAAAATTCAAATAATCCACTTTAACTGGTTTATTTTTTAAAGAAAATTGAAGAAATTGTTTCTAATTTATACCATACTGAGTGAATGGGAAGCAGACATCTTCTTTGGTGCTTCAGTTCCAACTGTGCCTCTGTCTGCATTTCTAACAGTCAGGAAATACTGTATGAAAATGTTTTTCTCAAATCTGTATGGGAATTTGAGCTAAGTGATGGGAAACCTGGAAAGAGTTGGATGAAGATCTGCATAGTGAATTTGTTCAAAAAACAGTGTCGTGGTCTGGGCCAAAGTGAGGGGCTTCCCTGCTGTCCAGCTGTGTGATGGACTGTGGGTTCTGCCTGCAGATTGCACGTGCAGAGAAGCTCAACTCTGGTTGTGCATTGCTAGGCTTTTATAGAGTGACTGCAGAAGGATGGACAGTATCTCGTCTGCTGTGAAGCCTGATAATATAAAGCTTACCTGCGAGCACTTGCACTTCAGAATATTTTGAATAAAATTTCCTGGGAGCTACGTCATGCCCTGTGTTGATGCCTGGAAGAATGGGTGGGAAATTATGCTGCATTTCACTATGTCCATGTGCTTAAATGTTTTCCCCCCGCTCTTACAAGGAAGGTGTTTTCTGCACTGATATATGACAAGCTCTCTGAAGGGAGGCACTCTGTGCTGAGTGCCCAAGGAAAGCAGAGCATACGCTGCTGTAAATCTGGCAAAAGCTACCTGACAAAGCTGTATGTATGCTTTATGGCAGCTCTTTTCTCTTGCCATGAATATCAGACACCAATACTAACATAAGTCAGTGATCTTGGTCCCTGTCCTAGGAGCTGAGTGAGCAATTCAGCAGGACTTGAAATCCTGCTGAAAGGAGAAATTCAAGAGCAGCATGAAACTGCCAAGTGGATTTGAAAATTTCTAGATGTACCTTTAGGTTGATGTAAAGTGATGTTAGGCACAAAAGTTAGGTGTTTTACCAGAGGCTTCCATACATCCCAAAATCCTAGTGGATTCCCACAGTGGGCAACAAGCAGGGTGAGCCCAGCATGTTGCAGAAGGTAAGGAAATGAAAAACGCATTTTCTCAGTCCCAGCTCTAGTTATGATAACCTTTCATGGTGACTACAGGTCCAAGTGAATTCTGTACACGGACAATAGGTAGGGAAGTTCTGTTGCTTGCTTTGCATTAAGCTGGAATGTAGAAGGCCCCGGAGAACAGGCCTGTAGGAAGAATCCTGCTTTCACTCCCAGCCAACAAATTCCATTTCTAATTTCTCTGATGATATGAGAGTTCTAGAATTTGTACTGTATTGTCAGAATAGAAAGACTCATACCCCGAGCCAGAGAAATGTCACACTCTTCAGTTCCTCCCTTCTCCCTTTGAAGGCGACAATAACCTTTCAGCAGCAGAACTTCTTCCTCAGACATCATTTTCAATTTAGCTTTCATGCAGGGAAGAAGAAGTGGGAAATGACTTTCCAGCTAGAGCTGCTCTCCCGACTACGTTGCACACAGGCATGCAGCAAGTCCCTACTCTGGAAGTGCACTGCTTGCATGCTCTCTGCTTGCATGAGCTGTTGCATGAGCTAGAGACATCTGCCATCTCTGCACTCAGCATGGTGACTCTCAGGGGTAGATTATTTCCTATATGTGCACAAATAAAACCCTTACCATTTTTTCCCAGATTTTCTTTTTTTCTTGCCTTACATTTTCTTTTTTTTTTTTAATCTTGAAAGCTAGATGAATAGGAAAAGTGAATTGCATTGGTTCCAGTTTGCAATGAGAGAGCAATTTCAATTGATTTAAAGGAAGGAACAGTTTGGGTAATGGTCACAGAAAGAGGCTGAAATTAGTCAATAAATAAAGTGCAACGTCTCATCCTGCCTCCAGTTTCATTAGATTAGATACACTTTGAGACTTACTTCTCAGGCGATAACACATACACTGCCCATTTATAGGCAGCCTGGAGTACTGCATCCTCATTGTACAGGGCATTTGAGCAGCATGGGTCTCGCAGAGGATGTCCTGCAATAAATGCTGTGCCTATATATAGACTGTTCAGGACCTTATTCTAGAAAAATTATTCTGCTCACAATGTGAAATATCCTGGAATAATATTAACTACCCTTTGCTATTGACGCTAGCAAATCTGCAAACAGAAGTTATGTCTAATTCATTATTTGTATTCCCATTGTACAGATGGAAATAGTTTGTGGAACAGGTGAATGAGCTGAACTGCTTAAGGTTGTGGCAATTATGGGTTAGAAACCAGGACAGCTTGAATTCCCTGGGAGACCCTTTCACTGCTGTAGCATGCTCTCCTCCCTATACCTGATGGAGAGAAGGCACTGTGAGTGTGGGGAAGGGGTGTCTGAGAAACGTGCTCTCACATTTGTGAATCACCTCAGGACATGTCAACCTTCAGACACAGTTAGAGCTATAGGAAATCAATATTTAATACAGTTAATTTAAAATTCACAGACACTGATGTGTTAGGAAAGGAATAGATTAACATTCACTATATACCAAAATCACTGTTCTCCAAGATCTTTAACTACATATCCTCTGGAAATTGCAATTTATTATGTCAAGTATGTGAAGGAGAAGCAGAAAGATGGGGGAGCTGGAGCTTTACAGATTTTTAAATTTTATATTTAATTTATTTAAGCAATATGGACCTTTTTACTCCACGTAACACATTGTGCCACAAGGTTTTCAGGTGGATCTATGCCACATCAGTGTGGTCAGACAGATAGAAGCTTGTTCATCTGAGATGCTGGATGCTCTGATGTGAAAGCCGTGTGGCTGTACCAGCACGGTGCAGTGCTCAGGGTGCTAGAACTATACTGCACCAGGCTTTATCAGCTTGCTGTGATAATGTATATTAAGTGCTTCTGTATGGGAGATGGCTTGTGTTTGGCCAGCAAGATGAGTGGGCAAAGGGACCTGGGACACACAGAGCTCTTACCTGTGCCAACCAACCTTCATAGTCAGTGGACAGATGCAAGCACTTCCAGGGCAGATTTAGTTCCTCCTTAAGCAGACCTCTAAACGCACTTAGATGAATCCTGCCTGTTTCTTTCTCCTGGGCGTGAAAGGAGTTGAGAGTAACAACCGAGGACGTCTGCTTTGTAACTACTGGATGTGAAGTGACTGGAGCCCCACCAACACAACTGCTCCTGACACAAAGGTAGGGAGGTTGGATTCCCAACATCCCAGGAATGGACAGGTGAGCTCTGCTGTGTGTCCACATGGACCTGCAATATGACTGGAGAGAGTGCCCAAAGACAGGTTGTAGGAGATAGATAGATTGAAACACATTTTGCAAGGGAAAGAAATGAGACATGACTTTATTTTTCGAGGTAGATGATGGGTTTAGATTAACTTTTTTTCCCCGGAAGATTCATATTTATATTGAGCAAAGCATTTTAAATAATACTGTCAACTAAAAAGTCAGTGGATCATCTGGTTAAAAAAATCCCCAAGAATGAAATAAAAAAGATGAAAGAAGTGACAGTATTTTCTGTTGACATGTGCAAAACAGGAAGTTTCAATTTTTCTATTTCTGTTCAAAATAGACTCTGAATTTGTAAAAAAAGAAAAAAGTCTTGAAAAGCTGAAACTCCAAATGAAACATTTCGGTTTGGACCATGTGAGTTGAATGCTTCTCTTTTGTGTTTTCGTGCTGTTGTTTTTATTCTTTTCTATACTGGATATCTCAGAAACTTCTCAAAATAGTTTCCATTGTAAGTGGTGTCCCCCTGCCCACGACCAACAATTTTATGTCTGATTTTCTTGTGGAAAAAATACCCAACCTGAAACAAAACAGGTGTTAATTTAGCTTTGTTTGTTAAAAAAAACTTGACCCAATAGGTTCTTCAAAATGTGTTGCATCTGCAAATTAAACAATCCCTTTACAAGAAGAGCTCTTCTCACTGAAGAAGCCGTCAACAAAACAATTAGAGCTTGTGCAGATATGCATTCCTTCTTCTGAGCCTCCTTTCTTTCCTACCTTCCTCATTCCTCCTGGAAGCCTTGTATCACCTGCAAGCTGTCAGTAAATTCAAGCCATCGTGCTTGAGCAGTGTATAGTATCAAGTTTCCCCTGCTCACTCTAGAAGCCTTCGTGTAAGAATGGGAGGGCACAACCTGGGAGTGAGCAGCAGGAAAATTATAGTGGGATTCTGGTCCAGCTGCAGTGCTCCTAGACAGAAATTATAACTATTAAGCAACAGGAAGGCTGAGCTCGAGTTTGTTTACCATTATGTTCACAGCTAATTTTATCCAATTTAGTTTTCTGCAGAGCACTGTCGTCTCTCCTGAGAAGACTTGGCCCCATTTCTGTTGTCTCTTAGATGAATTATTGGAACTATTTGGACATTTTTGTTCAAACACAGTAACGCTAAAGTTGTTTTCAACCCTACCAGTGGTCAAATAACAGCCACTGTTTAGCTCAGCCAAGGCACGTATCTTTTGCTTGCCAAATGTGTTACTCGCAAATCTGTTCTTTTCTCATTCCTCCACCTGTGATGTTGCTGGTGATGGAAGGAAACTTTTTAACTCTTGTGTCTCACTGATTATTATCGACTTGGCAATGCAGGCAAGTCAATCTCAAGAACGTATAAATAGTTCCACAGTATGCAAAGTAGAAGTGGTCCAATATACTGGCTTCTAAAGAGCCTGCTTGTTCCCCTCCCTAAGGACTACAATGACTGGAATGATCTGAGAAAACTGGGCACTAACTAAGCCAAGCTCCCATATGTTTGGGAACAGCTCCATTTTGGTGGTACAGTCCTACATGAATAGCACCATTTAGAGGCTGGTCTGAAGAAAGCTTTGACCCCAAAAAACTCTGAAAGTTCACTTTTGTAAACTATTTACCTTAAAGTCCTTATTCGGAACAGACATAATTTTATAGAAAGTACAAGGAGGACCTCTAGCCTGCTCTCAGGCTTTACGGGGAAGGTGGGAAGACGTAAATTCTTCTGCTTCCTCCAGTCCTGCTCAGTAGTGCTGTGATCCTGGGTTAGGGAAGGCTGAAGATGTCTCCAAAGTAGTGATTCTTAAACCATAGTCCTCTGATGAGTAGTTTGAGAAGTTGTTGTAAGTGGTTCACAGAACCATGTTGAATTTTCCACAAACAAAGGTATGCTGAAGGGGATGCCCAGCATCCTCAAGACCATGTTGAGGGCCATCATGGCCTGAAATATTGCAAGGCACTCTTCTAGAGACATCTTAAAGAAGCCTTCCTAATTTAGGTTTTGTTTGTCTATGGAAATAAATGTATCGCATGCTTACTAACACATGGTTTCTTAAAAAGTTTATGAACTCTCCAGTGGTGTTTACTGTACTCCAGGATTCAGAAAAAAGCCAGAAGTGCAAAGTGTGTGTGCATATGTGTCTATAAAACTAGGCAGGCCCTGCAGGCATAGTAGGACTATTATTACTGCCATCCTACCTTTGCCCACGTAATTTCTTCACACCATTTTCATTGTGAGAAGAGAATACTCGCAGCACACCCACTCTCCCACCTGAAGAAGCTGCTCTTTCTATCTGGCAATTCTGCACGGTGATAAGCTCATTCATTTTCTTGTGTATCCTTGACGTCTGCCCAGTACCCTGCATGGGCGGCTGCCTATTGCGTGTGTAAACCACACACGTGATTGAGGGACATGGCAGAAGAGGGCACAGGTATTTGGGGACAAAGAGAGAATCAGGGAGTAGGATCCTGTGGTTGGCTGGAAGAAGGTGCACTTCCTTCCTTGTCCCCATGCCAGACTAGCCATACTGGTGACACTGTGTTTTATCTTTCTTCACCCTCAGGCAGTTGAGAATAAAGTTAAAAAAATTTGTCTTAAGGCCTTCGGGTGCAGGGTTTTGACCTTGAGTTAATTTGTAACCAATTAACTCAAGATGGTTAATAACACATTTGTAAAGGTTAGTTTGAGCACAGTCCTCCCCCTAACTTTTGTTCCAGGCAAGGAACATTCATGTCTCTGTAGGGCAGAGTGCATGCATTTATATTCTGCTATTAATGTGCAGGGAGTAACCAGGTTTGCAAGTTAATTGGCAATCAATTAACTGCAGGTTAGAAAAAGACCAAGCAGAAAAAAAGCCTTTGCTGTGTGCTGTGGCCTTTCACTGGCTGACTTCTGCATTTCATAGAGGCTCTTTTGGTAGAGACAAAATAATGTGGATGATGGAGACTCAGTGCTGCAAAATACCACATGATCATGAGGAGGCCAACATTCTCCACCAGTAAATCAGAGCCTTGTGCTGCTTTACCAGTGCCACCCAGCTCCAAGACTGCTTTTTAATATTAAGCTTATACTACACAATGACAAACTCGGTGTACAGACAGAAACAGTAGATTTTTCTTCCAGCTGGAAATTTGAGTTTAGTGAATTAACCCCATGATGACAGAAGCACAAGAGAGCAGAAAAGAGCCCGTGACTGATTTCAGCTGATTTCAGCTCTTCTCATTAGCAGAGAGTCCAAGATGCAGGTTACAGCATGCGTAGCTGCTGATGCTGAATCAGTCATCTCTGTCCTACAGTCAGCTGCAGAGCTCTACTCCTGCTTTAGGGGACTGAGGCAGCTCAGCCCAAACCCACTCCCTTTGATCAGAGCTAGCTTGAAATTTCTTCAACGCAGGGAGAACTTCACTCAGCCTCACAGAGGTGGCCAATGGAGTTACCCATAACTGTCTGTTACTTGGCACAGAGGCCTTAGAGAAGCCCCACTGGCTCTTTAATCAAGGCAGAGCACCTCAGCTCTCCCTCCTGTGTTGCTACAACATGAATCCAGAAAAGTTTTGGATGGGAACAGGCACATCAGCTCGAGCCTTCACCTCTGTTGTTTCGTTCCTTTGGTTATCTCCCGGTCTTCACTTACAGTTCATCCCAGGGCTGAGTGCAGTCCCCACCCCACCAGAGCCAGCTCCTTACTCCAGAAAGACTGCAAGAGAGGCAGGAACAGCCAAACTGTGAGACAGGAACACTGCCAGAGCATGGCCTCAGGCCCAGCATAAGGTCTAGATCAGGCCCATAGCCAGTTTTGGGAGCAAACTCGGGAACAGGGATGATGATCCTGTAGTGACAGTGTCACCCATGAAACCCAGGGCAGGCTCAGAGTGCTCCTTGCTGTCACCAGCAGTTAGCTCCCCTGCAGAAAGGCCTGCCTACTAAGGACCACATGTCATCTCCAGGATTTAACTATTAAATTCAACACTGTTTTTGTGCAGAAAACTGTTCATGTGTCTCTAAACTTCTATTTCCAAGTCATTAACTGGATCAATATACAACAGTTATCTTTAACCTTAATCTCTTTGCTGGTCTGTCTATAATTTGCTTTCTATTACACTCACTTCGGCTCCTGCTGGGTGGATTGAAATATGCAAACCATGGTAGTGTCTGGGTAATGGAGCCACTAACACATCTCAGGCTGTGGTTTCCTCTGAGGAATATTTTCCGCCAACGCTCAGCCTTCTTGCCTATTCAGCACTCATTCACCCCCCATGCCATGCTGCACTTGCAACCCCAGCCATCGCAGACCAGCTGGTGAAATAATTCTCTTGGTTTTATGTTCAATTTTTGCTTATTTCAGTTTAAATGCCTGATACAGCTCACAGACCAGCCCATGATGTATCTATTGTGGGGTGGAGATTGGCAGCGGGCAAGGTAGGACTACTAGCTGCTGAACATCAAGTGCCATGAAAGTTTAACCTCCAGATCTTACCACAATTTGGCTGCAGCAGCCTTTCCAGCATCTGGCTTCTCTCTTAAAACTCTTAGCAAGAAGAGGCAAGAGTGAGTCCAGCTGTTTCCAGCTGAGGAAGATAAGATCAACTCCATAAATACACTGCAGGGCAGGCCCCAGGTTAGCAGAGGAACTCCTACAGTTACAGGAAAGCTTTGCACAAAACCCCCAAATAGACTAGAAAATGAGAAGGAGGATGTGGAACAGCTACCCGACCAAAGCAGCAGAGATTGAGAAATATATATAATTTTAAAATGAATTTTGGTAGGCTCATAAAATGGTGCTAATGGTTCTCAGGGTGCAGTCGGCTGGAATGTCCTTTCCAGTCCTACATTAATCATATTTTGTACTACTCCCCTGAGACAGATGGTCCCCTAGAACAGGTGGTTTAGTTATTATTTTTTATTGTGCTAGAATAATGTCATAGTCTTGAAAACTCTAGGCTCTGAGCCAAGGAGAAGTCACAAATGTCTGGACACATCCCACCTAACTTAATGCTTGTAACTGAAGCACCTAAGTGAGAAGCCTGGTAAAAATAAGGAGCAATGAATCAGTGTACAACCCAGGGAGAGAGTGTGGCTCTCTCTGTCTGGACTGAAATCCCTCTGGAAGGACCTCACTCTCTCTACTGTCTATGGACAGAACTCAGACACCAAATCTAAACAGGGCTTCTAATTTAAACACTTCAGTTAAGGGTCTAATACTCTGCAGGATGCATCTAGATCAAAATATCCTTCATCCTTAGGTGGAGTGTCTGTGTGGTGGTTTCTTTGTGTCCTGTTTTCCTCCAGCACTCATGGTTACAGGTTAGTTTCAAAGCAGCTGTGATGTAGAGCACATTTAATTTACTCCAGCTCTTGGTCTGCTGACTGGTGTTTAAAGCTGTTCCCACTTGCCATGTTAATGTTTTCAGAAGTTTTTCAAAGGTGAATGTGCTCAATCTGTTGCTGCAGCCTAATTTACGTATGTTTTGCATAGCATAAGCATTTTGCTTTGGGTGTTTTAATGCACCCCCTCATTACTGGAACTAACTGTGAGTTGACTGTATCAAGCTTTTTATGCAGAGCTGCCTGCCCATGAAAATGCCAGTTTATAAGATACCTACCCATGAAAATGGCAGGTTGTAGTGCATGGAGAACATTTAGAGAAAGGGTCGTCAGCACGAGGCTTTGGAAATTTCTGAGTGTTCAAAGGTTTGCCGGGAACCCACAGAAGTTGCATAGTTCTTTTTCCTACTCAAGGCGGGATTTACTGTGCTGAATCATTATGTGTTTGTCTAGTCTATGCTTATGCCCCTAATGATGGAGACTCTAACCATCTCCCCAGGCAATCTACTCAAGTGCTTACTGGTAATATTATTTAATGCTTTCCTAATGTTTAACCTAATATTTCTAGCTGCAACTTTTTGTCCTGCTCACTGGCCATGTAGTACAGTTTGTTCCTGTCCTCTCTGCAGCAGCTCCCTATATATTTGCAGACTATTATCTCTGCCCTTCTCTTTTTCTTGTGTTAAAGAATCTCATTCAATTTTTTTATTGTAGGCTGATTTGTAGGGTCCTGCTAATTCATGCAGTTCTCAATCCTCCAGCCTGTCCACAGCTTTCATGAGGTAGAGCCCAGTACCACAACCAGGACTCTAGCTCAGACCTATTGGTGCTGATGCAGCAGGACAGACAGATTTCTCTTTGCCTTGTTCTTCTGTTGTCTCCCAGGAGAGTTTTTGCCTTTGGTACAACAGCATTGCATTGCTCATTTATGTTCCCCTAGGGATGCACTAAACCATTCAGATTCTTCTGTGCAGGACTTCTGCCTGACAAGTTTTATCTAGCACATATTTATGCAGTTGATGTTCCAGTGTAAGCATCAGCAGTACCTAGGACAACTTCTTATTGAATGTTACCCTGATTTTTTAAGTTAATTTCTCCAGGTTTTCAAAAACATTCTTCTAGAATGCCTATATTTCCCTGAAAATATCAGAAATGCTCTTCTGCTTCAAACTGAGGGTCACTCCAGCTCTGTATCCTGCCTCCAAAAGTGGCCACACACTAAGGAGGTGTGAGAACAGGAAAAGTGTATGCAAAACTTTCCATAGGTGCTTTCCCAGCCTCTGGCTGCTTGAATATCTCCTGAGCCTGCTGTGACTTGTGTCTACACCTTTGGCAAGAAGCTTCAGAAGTATGTTACCTGTTGTATGAAGAACCATCTCCTTTTGTTTCTAAACTTGCTATCAGTTTCACAAGCCTCTTTGCTGCTCTGTCCCCTGGTTATGTGACAAATACTAGGTATGGTGCCCAGTACAGACCCATGTGGAAACACAGTCAATGCATCCTTTCATTTTGATGGTTAGTCATTAAAAACTATATTTTGAGTATAATCATGTTTTCATACCTCTACCTTGGTTTGTTCTACGCTGTTTCTATAGCTTGCTTATGACATCTGGGAAAGCATTTCAGAAATTAATTCTGGGAAAACTTTCTCATTCTGGGTTTTGCAGCACCAAAGGCATGCTATACGCAAGGGACATGATCCCCAGGAGTCAAATAATAGAGCAAAATGTCCAAAACCCATGTATGGGTTTTTTTCTTCAGTTCATTGCATGGCCAAATTCACTGTTAGTGTAAAATGCTTTGAAGTCAATGGGGTTACATCAGCAGAGAATCTAGAAATATTTTTTTGTGAGTAATTTTCAAAGTGCTTGGGCTATAACTTTAAAAAGAAATAATGGTCAAGTTAGCTTATGATGCAGAAGTTGAAATGATGCTGCTGCTTTTTTTTTCTTGTACTATGTTCCAAATTAGTTAATGTCCCATAAAAGAAAGCCATTAATGGAATCACAAAAGCTCCTGAAACCTGAACTGGACATTCCTGCCAAAGTCCCTGGCAATAATTAGCTTGTTACAACTCCAAATCAGTAGAAGAATCTTGAGATATTATGAAAAGGAGCTTAAGTCTATGGAACTCTAATCCCTTCAGATAGCATCAGTTCAAACTTTTTATATGAACACACACATAACGTGTCAAAAGAAAAAAGAAAAAAAAAAAAAGCAGCTTTTGTGGCATGTGAACTGTCACAGAGCTAAGTTTGGAGTGCCAGCTTTGCTCAGAGGAGAGCTTCTCCGCCAACCACCGGTTCATAAAAATGCTGGCTCTAAATTAGCTTAACAGAACAAATGATTTAAAAATGGAAGTATTGGCCAATTGATCATAGTACCCAGAATGCACAATCAGATTTTGCTGCCAGTGAGCCCTCAACAGGGTAACATTTAAGCTGATAGTAATTTAAATTGTATTTCAGACTTAGACAGCTTCTTCCTCTAATTCCTTGAATGACTGATCATGCTGGGTACTGGGCAGTCAGTGAATTTGCAGCTGTGCATTGGCTTTCCTGCACTTTCTATGTCTATAAAGCCATGGTTGCGTGGTGACAACATGCAACAACATATTCCTGCTCTTTCCTCCTCTGTGCCTCCTCTACTTGCTTTATCACTCCCTGTGCTTTAGTGCACCAGATCCCCCATTGTATCTTCGGTTGAAAGTTAGGTCTGTTCCCAGCCTTAGGTTACAGTACAGCCGCACAAGCATTTGCCCTGGTGTAACTGAAGGTGCATGGTGGCTGACGCGTGGTTTGCCTCTGACCTCTTGTTGGGTCCTGGCTCTGGCTATCTGGTGTGATTTTTGAGGAGCCACCATAATTTGGGATAGCTCATCACTGATGTGATATCCACACAATCTGGGGCTTCATGGCATCTCTGAAGTGGCGCATAAGCCACCTTTTCCCTAAAACCATGGCTTGGCAGAGCTCTGAGATTTTCTTGGACTGCAGCTGGTGGAAGTTTGTCCAATATCTACCACTGAGAGGTGGACCCTTAAAATTTTTGCCTTACCAGTAAGATAAGACTGAAAGCAAATACTATTGGCTTGGTCCAAATGTGGAAAGGAAGAAGCCTTCTTCTTGTGACAGACTGTCAGCCACCTTCTGCATGCTAAAAGGCATCATCCTTTAGGTGGGTACCCATCACGGGCTTGATGGCAGCCAAAATAATATGGTAGACATCCTATGTGAATGCTCTCAGTTCACCCAGAAGACGAAGCAGAGATATTAGCTGCAACAACACTCATTAAACGGAGACAAAACAAATATTTCTTTCAAGGAATGACCCCCACCTGCTCCCCAGGTCCTTGTGCTTTACAAGTGAGTCCCCAAATCCTCTTCACCAGCACACGGCTCACAGCAACCATAGATGCACCAGCTGCTGTGGGAAGTTCTGCTTTTCCAGCCAATTTGCTGTTAAGGATTTGAAGTCTGGGAGGTTGTTTTCAACAAATTTTCCATCATAAAGCAATACCAGAGGGTCGGGGAGGAGGGGTGTAAACAAACGAATAATTGAAAAGCTGCTTGTGGCCTGGAGCAGCCATTTTTAATTGGTTGTTCAGCTCTGGTTGGTTTAGTGGTTTACTTAGCGGCTGTGGTTGAAGCAAAATAAATAAGCTGGAGTAGAGAAAACAGAGAATACTGTGAGCTGCTGGAGAGGAACCATTCCCTGTATCTCAGAATAGCCAGTGGTCTAATTTTAAGGGAGTTCTTTTTCATTTCCACAGTGCCCACAGGCCCCAAGACCAGGGCTTTTTGTCCTAGGAGGGGATGCACTCATATCTGCCACCAAACCACATTTTTCCTGATGCTGCTCTTTGCAGCAAGAGAGCAGCTCCGAGGCCAGCGTGGTTTCACGATGAATGATGTGGATGTTGGCAGTGCAGCTGGTCTTCCTTTCCTTCCACCCCCGCCTGCATGATCTCCTACAGCCTGTGGCCGCCTCATGTTCGCTTATAGGACTGGTTTGGAGTAGGGGTGGATGTGTCTCTAGTAAGGTACATTATCAGTAAAGTGGCATCAGAAGAATGTAATGTTTTCCCACAGGCTCTATGCAAAACTTCATCGCTGGCAATAGTGATACGGCAGGAAACATCTGGAAGCAATCATAAAATAATTGTCTTCATAAAGAGGACCTAGATGGGCTCAAGATGCCTTTCTCTCCTGAGATGTCATTTTCCAAGGGAACAGGTCTGCTGCTCTGTGGGGGCATGGCTGTGTAAAATAAGGATGATCCTAACCTCACAGAGAGCAGCTTCTACTCTTTCAAACCTCCCCCCCAATATGCAAAATTTCTCATGAAACATTTGCTTGGCATATTCCCAAAGTTGAGGTTAATTCTGAATTTTCCTAGCAATACATTAAGCAAACTGCTTTTTTTTTTTTAATTAGTTAGGCATCCTCTCAGTCCAAGCACACCATTTTTCACAGGGTACATTTATTTCAGAGTGATCATGGTGGAGTTCAACTTCATGTAACCCTAAGTTCCTGCAGGCTGAGTGTACACTGTAGCAGCTCTGCACTGATTCATGGTCACTTGTTGGGCCAAGGGCAACATGATCCAGAAAGTGAGTCCTTCAAATAAAGATACATCTGAAGTATATCTGTTGCAGCCAGAACAGGAGCAAGGTGAAGGCAGGCAGAGAACAGAGGCATCATGGAAATGAAGAGACCAAATCCAAAGAATATTTTGTTGAGCAACATTGAGCATAACAACAGAGAACAAAGGAACACAGCAAAAAGGAAGAAGCCGTGACAAGTTTCACCAGAAGCAGTGAGTTAAATATAGACCTTGGATTTTCTCATTATTAGAATTGGTAGCTGAGCTAAAGACAATCAAATCTCATGCTTCGATGCATAAACTGCTGCAGGCATCTGGAATGAACCCCTTCTCCCTCTTACATGGCACCATACTGTTAATCAGAAATGTTAGTAAAAGCAATTTCCAATAGTTAAATTCAGGAGCCCCGGCTTCAGTTCCTTGTCCATCACTGATCCTGTGCGGCCACACACAAGTCTTTCCCCTGATGTATGCCTGAATTTTCCACTCTTATGAAAGGAGACAGGGCTACCCACTTGTCTTGATAAAAGCTTCAGGAGCTGGGGGTTGGCCAGAACCAGCGGTCATTAGTAAGGGATTATACGGGGTTAGGATTTGCTTCCTGGGAAGCTTGTCAAACATTGCTGGGCCTTGGAGCAATGAAGGGGTCTGGCATTATGAGATCCGAATTCCTCTTCTTGCGTGGAAGGAAGTATTCACCTGGAGCAGCTGCTTCTCTACAGCTCTGCCATAATCTTTGTGCCTGTAATCAAATCCATTCAAACAAATCAGTTTTAAATTGAAAAAAAGGGAGGTAAACCCACGCTGAATAAATTCTATCAGTTTAGTGAAGGGATAATTGCATTCTTCATCTGTCAGGAAAAGCTGACATTGTGATTTACACACACTAACTCCAGTTTCACCCTGTAATGGGTGCAGTGATGTACAGTTCACCGCGCTTGGCTTCTCAGTGGCTCTTTTTCTAGCCGTCTGTCTGTTCCTCCCCTGAGTTATGAATTGTGCTTGACGTGATTATATCATTAGTCCAGCACACAGGCTGGAGACAGCAATTTGCTTCTCATTAGGAGTGAAACTTCAAATTGTTTCCCACTGTTTGCCCTAAGAGATGTCAGGTGACATTACTGTATTTCTAAAGGAAATTAATACAATCAGCAGAGCCTGGAAGGCTCAAGGCAAGGGTATTGGTAGGGGAGAGCTTTTCTTCAGCTCACTGGTTTGAAGGTGACTGGCTGCGATTAATAGCTGTTAGTTATTTCTATCTGATGCTGGCTCTGGGGAGGCAGCTGGAGAGGGCAGTGGCCCTATTGTAGTTCCTGATGAGCTGAATCAGAGGAGCTGCCCCCACACTAGGCCGTGTTAAGAAGCACAGCAGAGAGAACAAGGAATGATTAACCCTGGAAACCAAACTCCTTTTCCATGCCTGCCAGCTCCCGCATGCTCTGGCAGTGCTTGGATGGGTTTCTGGAGGAGTCACTGTCCACCAATGCTGTGCTGAGAGCTGTGCTCTCCCAGCGATTGCCTGTAAGCGCAGGGTGCTGAGTGCATGGGATATTACTGAGCTGGCATTTGGCAGCAGAGATCGAGAGCTCGCTGGAGCCAACAGGAATCCTTCATTAGTGAGCTGAGCATGAGAAAAGGCTGAGAATCCTTTAATCCATGTGCTTAACAGGAGTTTGGTTGCAGGGTTTCCAGTTGTTCTCCTGCAGAAATGAATAAGGCAACGCAGAAACAGGCAGGGAATGGAATTCATAGGCTGACAGAAAGGTATGCGGAAGGAAATGGAGTTCTGTAGAATCTTTCTCAATAGGTGGGTGAATTCATTACACAAAATCTTCTGAGAGCAATTGTAAGTGGCTAATAGAGTTTGAATGAAACTGATAGCCCTGCTATGGAGTGCGTGGGAATAACAGACTCATTATGTTTCATAGGGCATCCCTTATATTCAAAGGGTGATATACTGAGTACAGAGGGGTGGAGGAGTCACTGATTGAAGTGAGACAAGAAAGACTAACAAGAGAAACTTTGCAGAGTATAATTGCAAGGAAAATAACTTCACTGGGAGAGCAATTACACTGTGTGGTAGTCTAACAGAGAAAATGCAGGAACTATATTGCTCCATGTTGGACTTGGAGCTCCGGAGAACAAGCCTTGTGGAACAATCTTGCAGCAGTTGGTGCAATGACTGTCTTTCCTACCATTCCTACAGAGGAGGCAGCAGACAAAGCCCATTTGGCCAACAGCCTAGTGAGATGCAGCCTTGATTAGAAGCACATTAATTGAGTTAATTTACAAAATGCATTCCATTGTTACATTGCCCAGGCATGGAATCCATCACAGTAATTATGATAGGGTGTCAAGGGTGGATGCAGTTGAATGCTGGCCGTGCTCAGGGTGAGTAGGGGCTAGTTCACTGTGTGGTAGACTTAACAATAACGTCATCAAGGCAAGCCGAGTTCTGGTCTTCTGGGGACTCATTGTCTTTGGAGCAGCCTCTGTTTACCAGAATGATTCTGGACCCCAAGGGAGTACAGTGTACTGAGAGCTTTAAGTGCACCATGAGGGGGAGAACTGGGGCACGAGCTTCCTAAATCAGGTCTTCCCAGCCTGTTTCTGCTCTTCTACACCCTTCCGCAGTACCAAGATTAGGGTTTGCCTTTGTCACAAGGACATTTCCCCGCAGCTGGGAAGCAAAGGCCCCAGGGTCAATGGGGCAGTTTGAAGTCCTCTGTCTCCCCTTGCTGAGAGCCTTCCTCCAAGTCGTTCTTGACTTTGATTATTTCCCCTATTGCTGTTTCTGTGGTCAGTTCTCCATTTTGGATCTGTACCCCTTTGGCTGCAGTTCACATAGCACCAGGCAAGTGGGTTGTACCTGTCTGCTACTAACCTGCTGGTTCTAACCTGCTTACAAGTGCCCCTTCTTAGGTGTTGTATGGCAGAGGGGGATGTGTATTGGTGCACAGAAGCCTCTAAATTAGCCATCTGATATATGTGCCCCTTGAATACTCCTGTCAGCCTCAACTTAGAGCAATTGCTAGACTGCTTCACCCTGGACAAGGTCAGAAAACCAAGCAGGTCTGACCAGCTTTCAGGCATCTGTCTCCAGGATTTACTGAGCCAAATACAGCAGAGTCTGGTGCATCATTGGACAGTGGGAAGTGGCAGTACCTCAGAGTACATGTGTGGCCAAGAACAGATTAGCTTTGTCTAACCTGATCTGATCTTTGATCTGAGGTCCTCCTTGAGGTCTGATGACTTTGATAAGATCCCCTGGAAGAACAAAGCCTGTTAACTCGTTAGACCTCAGAGTGTGAAACATTGGTCCCCCTGTTTATGTCTTCAGTGGCCACACAGCTACTGTCCCATTGATTGCCATATGGATTTTAATAGGTACAAGCATGCTAACTAAAACCACAGGGACAACTATAATGCTTTTTATGAAGGGCATGATTTTCTACAGTGAGACCAGGCTTCTAGGTAGAAGTATTATCTTTTATTAGATCAAGTATAGCTGGAAAAAGCAGAGCTTTCAGGCACACTTGCCATTATTCAGGTCTGGAATAGAAGAATCAGTTTTGAAAGCTAAATACAAGTTGAGGATGATTGCTCAGAGTTTAATTAGAGATGTATCAGTTAGTTCATCTCTGAAAGAAAAGGTAGGTGGTACGTATGCAGTAGAGCGGATGTTAGTTGTACGGAGAGATGTGATAGCATGCTTATCTCCTAGGAGAAAAATGGAGATAGTTAGCTTATAGCCTGTGTAGCACAGAAAAGTTATTGGTGACTATTGGCTTGCTGCAAATCAATATTTCCATTTGATCCATGTTTAGTCAGATTTCCTGGTAGGAGCTGGAAACTTGTTTCCTGTTCTTCAAATGCTTTGGAGAAAGGGGAAACCCAATTTCTGCACTGTGTATCACTGGGTAATTCACATGCTGGTGTCCTATTTTATTTCATGTTGCTGCTTTGCAGGAAACAATTTCACCGCTGTCTTCATGCTGCCTTAAATACTGTTTTATCCATGCACAGTTTCACAACCTCGCCTCTTCGTTTATCAGCTTGCCGGTGAAGACAATAACCTTCCCACTGCCTGTGTTTCAGCAGTGCTTATTCTGGGACTATGTACTGCAGAACTGAGCAGGAAATGATGGACTGCCTGTAGAAAGAGTGACATGTCCTTGAATCCTCCAAAATGTTTCATAAGAATTCCCAAATGTTCAGACTACCACACAATGTTTGTTGTTAATATTCCTCAGAAAAAAACCCACACTTACCTGTGTGTGCCATTTTATGACTTATGTAGAAAGTTTTTCTTATAGGAAGGGGAGGTATTTTACACACAAGTCACCAAAAATCCAGTTTTCAATTTAAAAAAAAAAGGATTCAGTCTGAACTCTTCAGCAAGACCTGCCAGGTTAGCGTTCACACATGCTACTGCACTCATGATGGTTGGGTGATGTGTTTGTCCAGACTCTCACGTCTGAGACAAGCACTGCTTTGGGTACATTTCCAATACCTTTCCTTCAAGTTACCAGCTCAAATCCACTGACTCCCATGAGTAATAACAAGGGAAGAACTCCACGTACATTTGAAGCAAGCCTCTCACATCAAACAGAATTTTTGTTTGAATAGGGCCCAACATTTACTGGCCATTAGCTATTACCTTCAGATTAGGCTTTCTTTCTTATTTTTTGCACAAAGCTTCTGGATCTGCTGTGAAAAATCAAAGAATTCTGATGCATTTTTTTAGCACAATTTAGTATCTTGTGCTAATTTAAAAGTGACTCCTAGGTTACTGGCTTCCTTTCTGCTTGGTACATAATAAGAATAGCATGTATTTTGCTAATGTTTTCTTATTCTTCAATTTGTCCTTGACTTTTAGCAAGCTGCCTCACCTTTTGTTCTCTGATTTCTCTTCCATTGCCTCTTCAGCAGATAATCTACCTCCCTGGGCGCTGACCTCCCTGATGAATTCTTCTCTGCATTACCTCTTGATCTGCCTTGCACCCGAAATCTGATTCTGGGTTTATCCCTGGAAGACCAAGTACAACTCCACTTCACCGGCTCTTCATCAGGGCGGGTTCTGGGGAAAATGTCTCATTATTAGTTCGCATTTTGTACTCATTCTTTCATTACTTTAAGAGCACTTTCCCCAGCTTGACATCCTTTAACATGTATTATCAGACTATTTCTGGTATTTAACTTCATCTCTGATCATAAAGGCTTTTTTTCTTCTTGTATGTCTTTTTATTTCTTCCCTCCCAAACTTGCACTAAGCTGTAGCTTGACTGTGAATCTTCTGGGTCAGACACCAGCATGCAACTAACACATGCATTAAGTCCCCACTTAAGGAGTTGAGGGGGAACGCCAGATGTCCACTACTGGGCTAACTTCCAGCTCTTTGGCATTTCAGTACTATCATATGGTTCTTACCCAACCATATGTGGTCCTTTGGTCTTGCCTCTCCCTGTGAAATCTATTCTGCTGCCTACTTTAGTGTTGTCTCTAGTTCTGCCATATAACAAAATGCTAAAGATTAAGTGTAATCAGACAGGACTGGGTATCCTGATGTCTTTTCAAAGTAGTATCACTTTGGGAACATCTGCCATCTTATGCTTACATCCGTGTTGTATATTCCAGACTGACATGATCCATGGAGCCAACCAAAACATCAAGCCAAACAAAGCTGATATACCCTGCCTCTCTACCCAGCCTGCTGGGTCCATGCCAGCATTGTGCCAAAACAACAGTGCCTGGGCTGGGTACAGGTCAAGTGAGTGTGCTGAGGTGCGTGTATTTCTGTCGTGTTTCAATAAAGGTAGGGCTGAGTTATTTTGGTTAAGCCTCAAGGTGACAGATATATCAGGGTAAAATCATTAAGATGGGGAACATGGTGCAGCTTGCTGTCAGCTCATCAATTAGTTCATCCAACCCATATGGTCATAATATAAAAAGTACTAAGCATGCATGCAGAAACTGAGATTCGAGAAGAGTTAAGCGGGGCTAAATTACAGAAAAAAAAAAAAAAACCCAAACCCATTTTAAAAAAGTAACTGATAGTCTGGCTTGCCTCATGTTTAAATTTCAGTCTTTTCTCTTGACTCCAGCATGTGTTTTAAACATTTATTATGGGTTGATGATGGTTTGCAATTTTCATTTGTGCTTTATTTCCCCGAGGAAACCTCAAATGCAAGCACGGCATGTGGCTTGCTGTAAGTTGCCTGCTGGATGGTTTTGTGTTAAGTTTTCCAGCTGGGTTCACAAACACATAAGAAGTTAAATGATTTGTTTAAGGTCACGCAATGAACCAGGGGCCTTTATAGCAATAAAACACAGTGGTCCTTGACTGGAAGAATATAATTTCAGTCCTACAAGGCAAAACTTTGCAACACTTTCAGTTACCTGTCTGTCTGTTCAGAACCAAAGAGATGCATTCACTGGAGATGAAAGGTGTATGATGATTAGATTATCTATTTGCACATACAGGGTCATAAATATTGTTTGAATATGGATTACCCTTAAGAGATCAAGAGAAATGGCCTTGGTAATGACTGCATTGTCATTAAAAAGCCACACTCATTTGGCACTGCAGTCAGTCATTCAAAATTCTCCCTCTAAATGATTTGGTGGACAAGAAACAAAACAAAGGGTCCACCTACTTTCAAAGCACAAGAATAAATAGGATGAAACATGCATGAAGCCTATCAATATTTCAAGCAAACACACAGAAGTGCTGTGCACATGTAGGTTCCACAACCCTGAATGCACCTCACTGAGATTGGGCCTGAAAATGTTATTGCCGGTACCATCATGTCTCTGCATGGAAGAGACTAGTAAGATTTGGAGTGGAAGAAATGCTTTAAGTTGGTAGTCTATCTGTTCCAGATGCCTGCAAATGGCAAGGCGTAGGTGGGTTACTGTTGGAGGATCTTGTTACTGGGGCTCTTTTAGTAAGATTAAGCAGTAGGACAGGCAGAGATGAAGCAAAGAGGTCTGGATTCCAGGCACCATGCAATGGGGGAACCTGATGTTTATTTAGTTTGTATCACTCCTTCAAGAAGTTCAGCATGGCGATATGTCCCAAGATGAAACCTTTCATCTAGAAATACAAATAATTTGGAAATTTAACAGAGATCAGACAAAAATGAAGGCAAAGAACAAAAAGAAATGCATAGCTCAAGTGTTTTGTTTGGTAACAGTTCAGGAATTGGAATGATTAAACGCATTTGCACATTCATGTTGAATTCATTTGACTGTTTCTGTGAAAAAGAAACTTAAAAGTTGAAACTTCCCATTTCAGCCTTTTCTAAACAGTATTTTGAGTGAGTGGGGTCTAAGGTCCTCTCCTTCATACCTGAGAAAACAAAAAGCAAGCAATGAAGCTGCAATTTGAAAGCCAAATGAAATAATTCATTGCAGACAATACAGAATATTTCATTTGACCTGAAATAAATTTTGTTGAAGAGCTTATCATACCAGGAAAAAAAAGAAAGAGAAAAAAAAGAAAGGAAGAAAAAAAAGAAAATTTTTTTCCCATCTTGAGGGTTTTGGTCAGTGAACTGAAACATCACTTATTTATGCAGCTCTAATCACAGAACTCCAGACATTTGGTTGCCTCAATCACACTGATTTGCTCTTGTTCACAGGTGATGTTACTCCCTTGTATGAAAGAGTGATCCACTTAACAGCCTAACTTGTTGAGCAGATGTAGTTAAAATCTTGACACCAAGTAGAAATAATGAGAACATTCCCAAATGCATTAGCTACTCTTCTCACTGAAGTCAAAGGGATCATTTTGACTCAGATTTGCTGTTTCATATTATTGCCCAATTACTGTAATCTCAGCTCAGCTTTGAAAGGTCATCTCTGCCTTTTCTTTCAGCTCGGAGGCCAGGGACTGAAGAGGGTTTATCCATAGGTAATCAAGCCAATGTAATGGTCACTGATTAGAAACCATCTCGGCTTTTTCCCCATTCAGGTGGTATATGCCCTGTGGAAGGCATTACTCTCATCTCAGCAGTGCCTCGGGGTATATTTAACACAGAATAAAGGCATCCAGATCAGGCTGTAATTGGGTCAGTTCAGGAAGTAGAGCAAAATTGCCTGCTTTCTTCCCGTTCCTTAGCCCAGCAAATCCCATGCTAAACAGCAGTCGGTGTAACTCAGCGGAGTGGTGGAAGGTCAGTATGGCGTAAGGGTTAGCAGGGTGCTGCCCCAGCATACACCACCACAATTGTGGCTGATAGTCCTAAAAGCTGGTGTGTTTTGCTTAATTGAGTCTGTCTTTCTTCAGCCACTGTCTATGCATTGGCTATGTGGAGGGTGAGATCCCTTCCTCATCCTTCAAAAGAGTTGCTGTACTTAGGCTCTCTTGAAAAGGAAGATGGTAAGAGGAAGCTCTTTTTTCTGACACCAGATCATTTTGAAGCACTTTCTGTTTGCAATAGCTTTCTGCTATCTCAAAAAGGAGAATTAATATAGAAACTGCAGTGAAGAAATTTGAGGAATTTTGCACTCTATGTAGAATGAAACACATGGCTCAGACTGAATAAAAAAAGATAGGGGAAAACGGGGAACAAAAGTCACAAATCTGTGAAGCTGAAGAGCCTGCTTTCCAATTTTAAGGGCTTGAGTTCCTCATAGAAAGCACAGTGCATGGGGTTACCTGACTTCACTTTGGTAGGTACAGCTGACCACGTTGACTAGACCTCCGATAACTATGTGGTGCTTTTAGCAAGGTTGGCTCCAGTGGAGATGCCTGCACTGTAGACATCTACGCTTAGGTGGATGACTCCTCATTTTGTCCAATATAAAGAGTAGACTGAGTGAATTCACCTCCACTTAGCATAACACCTGCTCCCTATCGAAAGCAAAAGGCATTGAATCAGACTGTGATCTGCATTTTGTGTTGATACCTTTGAGGACATAATCACTGACACATTAGTTGCCACCTGGTGGCTTTTTATTTAGCAGAAACCTGTAAACATGAAGGTCTGACATTCTCTGATATGAGAATCCCTGTAAACTGATGCTAGAGGCCTGCAGATGTATAAGGAGGCAGCTATGGGAAAACAAATATGTCAGGAAGATTTGGGAGTCTGACAGTTACCCTGTACTTCAGAAACAACAGATGAGAATCCCTTTTATGGGAAAGAGTCATTGCAAACAGCAGGGATTTTGCAAGATGAGCTCTCCAGGTAGATGACACAGGTACCTTAGAGACTGTTCCTCCAGGGAAAAAGGGAACCTTCTCTCCAACTCTGACAAGGCGGGTGAGGAGAGCAAAACGAAACAGCTCGTTCCTCCTGACAAAGTCTTGACAAGACTGCAATAACAGTAGCTGAACCACTGACTCCCAGGGCATGTCCCAGTCAGAATTACTGGGTTTAGCTTTGCCTAGCAATAATAGTGCTGCTGTCACACCAAAGACCTGTCCTTCTGTATGACAACTCAGAGCACCTCAGAGATGGGTAACATTCATTTACTAGACTGTTTTTTCTTGATAGTCAGTATCATGTTAATGCTGATTGACAGTTGTTATTTCTGTGCGGGAGAAGGTGATGTGAGGAACTAGGCCTTTAAGAGATATTAGGGGCACTTGGAATCAATGATTTTGTCATCTGGAGACTCATTTTTTGCTATTTTACTCAGTCAGAGCTCAGATACTAATGACTGGGACTTCCTCCACACTCCTGAGCACTGAGCAACTGCTGAGCCTCACAGGCATTATCGGAGGAGAGAGCTTTAAGGAGGATGAGGAAAGTTGAGGAGGTTTTGGGAGGACTCTTCATTCCTGTCATGCAAGTTATTAATGGTTTGTTGAGTAGCTGAGTTTTCTGGGTCAGGTCTGGATTTCTGGATTTATTACCAGCCACAGCACAGAGACCTACCACAGCTTTAATTTTCTCCTATTAAGAAAATTGGCCTTCTCTTCTTCTCTTAGTCTTGTTTCTCAAGCATCCCTCGTCCTAAGATGTCTCCACTTCTGTCTATTGTATACTGCTATGGGAAGAGGTGTGCCTTGGAAAGCAGAGAGGAAGAGCTAAGGTTATTTTGTAGGCTCTGTGTCATGCAGAGCAGTTGAACTACCTTAGAAACGGAACCTGGGTAATAGCCCAAACCATGATTTATGACAGCTTCATCAGTATGAGGTTGGTTTGAAAGAGATTACACAACACTGAATGTGCCGTCTGTACAGAAATGATTCAACTAAAATATTGCAGCATGCACAGGACTATGCATTTATCTCATAAAACACCCAGCAAAGAACCATCATAACTCAAAAAACTCATGGTTTTTAGCAATTGAAAGAAAGGCTTTGCAACAAGAAAGGGATAAAGAATATCACTCAGAAATTATTGTAGAAATGTGTCTCTTTAAAGGAGTTGACAATAATATGGGTTTGATTATTTCTGAAGGAGCTTAACTGGCCTTTATATCCAGATTCCATTCAAAATGGATAATTTTCCATTTAAAAACATATTTTTCCCCGCAGTGAGTAGGAAATGAAACTAGATGACTTTGTATCCTTAAAAAATGTATTATCCAGATTATCTTTGGGGAGATTTAAAGAAAGAAGCCAATCTCTTTGCAGCAGTGAAATTTCAAAGCCTGCTAATTTTACTGTGACGCTTTAAAATAAAGAGACAATTTAATTCTTCTGATGCAGCAGTGTTGTTTGGTCCTTGCTTCATCTCAGGTGCTTCTGAAAGGCACTGGAAAATAATAATCGTGTTCCCTTCTAGACACATAAATCAGACTCTCTTCAGCAACATAATTTTAGATTACAAACATAAAAGTTGAGGAAGAATTTCACGTCTCTCAGTTTAGCTGTTTGCAGTGAAGGTCTCCCTCAAGTGATGTCTTAGCCACCACTAAGCTTGTACCTTATTCCTCTACCATGTGTCTTCTGGGCCTCACTTTGGGCCAAAGCATTTCTAGGAGTAAATGGGTTATAAAATATTACAGAAAGGAGGATTTCTCAGCAGGGCAAAATAAACAAAACCCTCTCTAATCTGGAATCCTTCGGGGTAGTTAAGAATACTAAGAAGAGATCTGCAGGTTTATGTCCTCTGCTTACAAAACAGGTCAAGTAAGGACAAGACCAGTTTCCTGCCTCTTGTCCAGCCTGAGTCGATGCAGTGCTTCTGCTGAGATGAACAGGAGTTCAGCCTTCAAGGCCAGTCATTCTCCGACTCCCACGGAAAAGGCTAATCAGCAGAGATAATAGAATTTAAAAAACTAGAAGGCAGAAAAATTGCAACTGTTTCCATGAAATGTGTATTCCTTTCTGCTTCATGACTAACAAATTCCTATTTTTGCACACTTCTTTGTTATTTGTATCTATCTATGTTAATACATAGATATTTACCTCTTCTATCCTCTCAAAGAAAATAAGACTCCCCTGGTTACTTCAGAACCCGTGGGAGCCTCCCATGCTGATTGTACCAGTGTCCTAGTGACAGGAATATGGACACCTTGTTTACTTCAGGCACCTATCCATTACACTGAGGGAGGAAAGCCACCATTACAGAACATGGTGAATGTCCTTTGTAGAGGTGAGATGCTCAGTTAGTTTGGAGGTTTTGGAGTCCAGGGGGATTATTGATTTCCATCACATCTCATACACACAGGCCCAAGTAGCAGTGTTAGTGGGGTGAATCCTGTTTCGCCTCATGCTGTACATTTAGACTAATCCTGTGAAAATAGATGGCATTTGAAAAGCCTGGGCATTAAGAAGATTGGCTCCAGTGGAGATGCCTATATGCCTACAGTTTTCCATCTGCTTTATGACAGTTTCTAATCAAAGCCCAGGGACTGTGAAAAACAGAGGTGATGAGGTCTGGCCCAGTCCTATGATCCTTCTCAACAACACATGGACTTAGGTGACCTATCTGCCCATTGCAGGATCTGCCCTGTCGTCTCTGTTTGTGTTCCAGGGACTGCTCCTTGCAGAAGTATCACCCTTCTTTTGCCAGTTCTAATCTCACATGCGTGACAGACACCTTTGACCTTAGTGTGCTCCTGTGGTTAATGATTAGCTAGAGGGGACTTCACCAGGTCAGATCAGATCCCACCCACCTTGTGCCAGAGAGAACAGGGAGACATCAGCTGCTCTGGACTATACGGAAAGAATAGCACTATAAGCTACTATACACTCAGTTAAAAAGATATGTTCTTTGGTAATGGTCAAATTGGCAATAAAGTCACTTGTAGGAAGTCTGGGAGGAGGTTTTGAATCAGAGCCATAATGGCTGTATGGGAGCATATGATGCCAGATTTGAGACCAGTGGCCTTGGAGTCTCAATTTTAAGGATCCAGATGGATTTTTGCTTAGAGAAGCACTTGTCTAGTGGTTCAGAGCAGTGAGATAACTTTTCAATGTTTTATCTTTCACCTGCAAGAGTTTAGTTCAAGTCCCTATTCTTCCCAGGACAGAGCAGCGATCTGCTTTAGGGCTTTCATGTCCTAATCTTATGCTCTGTTCATGGAGCTATTGGAAAAACCTTGAGGAAAAATCATCACATCTCATAGGTCTGCTCTGCCCAGAGTTCTTCCTTCCCACTCTTAGAATTTCAGAATCACAGCCCTGTATTGAATGTGCCTCCTTTCACAGTTTATAACCAAGCACAATACCCTGCAGTCAGAGAATCAGAGTTCAGTTCCAGTTGGAATTTTGCTCACACAAAGAATTTAGTAAGTAATCCCAAGTAACGAAAAAACTCAGAGAGACCACAGCTGAAGCACAGGTCAAGCAGAAGCTGTAAAAAAGCTTTAAACTGGCAGGCTATATGAAGAGAAAAGAAAACTTAACTTTGGGACTAATGCTTTAAGTTTATGGCAATCTGCTTATAACCTTAGATCTATCTTTCATAGTCTGGAAGGGCAGATACAAAAAGTCTCACTACAAGCTGTAGCTTGAGGCCATTATTACATTTGTTTGCCTTTGTTTCTGGTGTCTTGCAAACAGCTCATTAGCTAAAGCTGAATGTTTGCCAGGTATGGGTAGAGACTTCTAGTTTGAGCCATGATCTGGCTCACATTTAATATTACTTGCCCTTGGAGCATGGTTTGTTCCATCATTGCCCTTTAAGGGCTTTCTTTTCCAGAGAATGGAAGAATGGTTGCTAGGAAGCAATGCTAGATGCCTTATCCAAGTCCAAATATGTTTTTATTTGAGTGGAACAGGATCAATGCTTTCTCCATACTCTTGGCTGCAGGTTTCTCCTCCCTAATGCTGGCACATCTCTCACTGTGTTCAACTTTCAGGGTGTTCTTTGATCTCTCCCAGCCTTGGACACCTGGAGATGGGGCTGAAGATGCATCCCTCTCTGCAATGCCTCCGAGCCATTCCCCAGCTGAGTTCTAAGGGCTGTTCAGAGGAGGCAGTGCTTCCAGTGCTCCCCTGCCCTCTCTGACACACCAGAAGCAGGTTGACCATGGAAGATGGTTATGCTACTTCTTTTCCTGAATGGGAAAACTGGTGAGCTGGAAGAACTCTATCAAAACATTTTTCTGTGTACTTAGAGGCATCTTTGCTTCTCTGCCTTGATATTCATGCTGTTAAACAATCTTCCTCTGTCCTTCTCCCTTCTTGTCTCATGGGTACTGCTGACCTTTCAAAGCTGCCTCAGTCGAGGCACCTTCTTTCCAGTGCTGCTGCCTTCTGAACAGCTTTTTTAATGTTAAAACTCCCTGTAAGGGTAAAATCATTCTTTGAGTTTTCCAGTATCCAGGTTAACCACTCTGCCATTAGGACAATTTGCATCACCAGCATCACTTAGACAAAATAGCAGCTACTTTGTCTTTAAAATCCATTACAGCATTGGCTGCTACCCAGCGCTAGAGCAATTGAATTACAATTAATAGCATCTCCAGCATAAGGCTTAGAACATCATGATTGGGCTAATACTTAACATTCAAAGTTTCCTCTTCTTCTTTATGGAGAACTGACTGAACTGAGTCTTTGTCTTTTGTTTTTATCGGATCAATTCAGATCTTTTTGGTTGCTATATTTGTCCAGTTCCTTTCTAAAAAATCTTGTCTCCCCCAGGGCAGTTAGAAAAGCTGAATGAAAAGAATGTGGAAGGCTAAGACTGCTTATACTGAGCTGACAAGTATGATTCCATTGTGGCTTTGATCTTTTCCATCCCTCTGCCTGAATTCGCAAGGGATGGGATTCATCTCAGGGACTGAGTATATCTACTGCATGTCTCCAAATAAGCGAGTTGTCCTCAGTTCCCTGGTGGTCACTGAATTCAGGCAATGGACGACAGAACACAATCCATCTGTCTAAATATAGCTGTCATTTTTAGAAAAAGATGAAGTGCACTCCTCTGTGTGTGTCGGTCTGACATTTATTCAGATGATTCCCATCCCCAAATCTGGATGAGAAGAATTGAACCTTCATGTATCTCCTTTTGTATTTCCTTTTAGAAACTTGTTGGGGCAGATCAGATAGGTTCAGCCCCCAAAGAGGACACCCAAACATATGTTGATCACATGTAAGAGTCAAGAGGCATATCTGGTGCCTAAGCTAACACCACAGCCAAAGAAAACATAGGGCTTGACTGAGTTGCTCAAACAGTGCCATTTGAGAGCAAGATATCTACACAAGGCTGTCAGTCATGACCTAAGACCTGGGGGAGACCTATGTTGGTGTTGGAAGTCAAGAGTGATACAGGCCATTTCCAATGGCGTGACGCTCAGGTTCAGCAATTCAGCCAAGCCCCTAGCTCACATGTATACATTTCCATTTAAGTGTTTTAATCTTGAACTGCAACATACCCCAAACACCCTTTGTATTCTGTGGTTCTTCAGGACCTGATGCCACAGAGTTGTGCTCTGTGTCAGGGACATGTAGGTGGTGCTGCAATACAAGTGATAAATAATAGCAAGCATCCTTGACTGCCTTTCCGACACCCATTTAGCTGCCATTTATTAGTTAGAAATTTACCTTCTTTATCATGGTTCCTGGTTGTTGTCTGTGCAGTCTTGATCAGCTAGGCTGGAGAATTAGTTTCCATCACACTCAGCAAAATTTACTTTAGGCCATTTTGGCTTTGCATCACAGAGGTAAAACTGTGACACATCAGACATATCTCAGCACAGCTTTGCTTAAGATAGCCAATGAAAGAGGATGCAAAATAGCCCCTGGTCATAGTCCCTCTCACCGTGACATGACACTCAATGCCAGACCCCTGCCTCCCCTGCAGAACTCATCTTTGTTGGTTAACTGAGGAGGTGAGGATCTGGATTCTGGTCCTAGCCAAGGCAAGGTGAATGCCATTTGTCTTGGCATCTGTCTCCCTGTGAAGAGAGTGTGGTGGAAAGGGGGGATATCCCTCTGATGTAGATGGTCTGCAAGTTTTGCAAAAGAACCAGAGATCACTATAGTCACCAAGAGAAGGTGGGAATGCAGAGGTGGTTTAGTTAGTGCAGAGTGGGTGAGAGGGGAGCAAAGGCTATATTCCTGCCTTTGTTCCAGATTGGTTTATATTGCTGCTTTCTAGTAAATTAGTTCCTTGTGGAAAGAAATTATCTAGAATTTGAGGATATTTGTGTGGTTTGGGTTTTTTTCCCTCACCTGTTCTTTCTACATCACACCTTTGTTCTGATGGGGATTTGGAGTTTTTTGTTGTTTGCTTTCTTAGTTTTTTGGTGTTATGGTTTATTCACTGAAAATACTGATTCATCATCAAAAATTCGACAGCTTTTTGGCCCCAAAACACCACTTTTCAGCCGAGAAATGGCTTTTAGTTTTCAGAAAAAACCTTTGCTTGGGTACAACTCACATTTTGTGAATCTTTTTTTAGCATAAAAAGCCCCGCTTGTGTGCAAAAAAATAATTTTGATGGATAAGCTTTGACCAGTCTCATTGGGAACATTAAGCTCGTAGTGCCTAACCTCCTCCTTTGGCTACATTTTTTCTTCGGGATCTTTGGAACACACCATTTATTTTTCTTACAGCTTAAATGAAAGCATGGTGGAAGCACAGTTCTAGCAGACACATCCTTTCTTATGTTTGTCAGACACTGAAATATAAATCTTTTTCTATGTCTCTTCAAAAGCTTTTGGCGACATCATATTTGGAAAAGCTGTTAATTCCTACATAGCTTTCTCCTCTTGTATCTCCCAGAGTGAAATGTAACACTATTCCCATTTTATAGATAAAGAAACTGAGAACTGGGGAAATTAAACTAAAGCCAATGGTAGACGTGAGTCATCTCCAGGCCCAGGTCCCTGTCTCGCCCTATCTCACACCTTCCCTGAGAGTGTGACGCTATCATCCTCTAGGAAGCTGGCAGCTATGGTGTCACACATGATTGTTTGGTTAGACCCACATCACCTTATAGGTTATAGGCCAGAGACAGGATGCTGCTTTCAGCAGGGGTCTAAAGATTGTAACATTAACATGCAGTCAGGAAAAGAAGAAAGAATTCAGTGAGCGTGGCTGCTTCACAGAAAGACTTTGGAGGTAAGGACACACTGCAGCTCTGCTCCCTCCACCCTGGCTGCCTGGCCCATAGCACACAAACAGGGTGCAACACACCCTACAAACAGTTAAAATGCATCTATTCAGGCTACTGTTCCCATCCAGTGCAACTCAGCTAAAAGAGCCTTTGAAGTGGGATTATACAGTTTATCTTGTTTCCTCTTTTCTTCTGTGTTCAGGCATTTTTGCTCTTGAGGCCACATTAGAAAGAAGTCAGAGGAGGAGGGGGGAAGCCTCTTGTCTGGTTTGCATGAGGCTGCTTTACAGTAGCACAGCATCAGTCCCATTGTCCAAGGAAAGGCTGAAAAGAGGGTTGTTGGCCTAATAAAGGGTATTAGCTCTCCCCAGGAGCCTTCCTTTGAAAAGAGAAGACAAACCAAGGTAGCCTGAAGGTGAACTTCAACCTCTAGTCACTATTCCCTTCTCCTGAGAACTCTTTCTCTGCCTGGAGTAACAAAGTGATAACTGTCATCCTTGAGTGAGCAACAAATAAAAGGCTTTCCCCCCAAATCCCTCTGCTTCCACTGGACTAGGAAGTTTGGCCTGTGAAGCCTCAGTCCTGAGCATGGTGCTCAGAAACATGGGCTGGGCATTAGGTCCAAAAATGGTCTCAGTCATATATTTTAGGTGTTTTTTTCTGAGCTTCCCATAGAACAAGCACAGATCGTCTGGCTGCCCAGGTTACAGCTGCAAGCATGGGTAGAGACACAGCTGGGGACACCATCAGAAGCATGTGGCACTCAGGGTATCCACCTGCTCCTCAGCAGCAAACTCTGCTGTTCTGCAGTTAAGTTCAGCTGCCAGATGCTGCTGGCCAGGCTGTCCTCGGACACTGAGCTGCCAGCACTCTGCAGGGTGTCTGCCAGGCCCTTGTGTGAACAGGAGATGGACACATCAGGGAACATGCTATGCTCACGGCTGCTCCCAAGATCCCTCCTTATAAGCAATATCAATGTACCCTTGGCCTGAAGCACCTAAAGACCATTGTAAGCTCTACTGTCTACTGTTCGAAGTGGAAGCAATGCTGCTATACATTGAGAAGAAAAATACCACTTAACGAAAGGGTATTTTCTGCCGGATACTACTTTTCCCTCCAGCTACAAGAAAAATGTCACATGATAAATGCTAATCATGCTGTTTAATACACTGCTGAGAGATGCTGGGATCCTGCAGGGTTGAGGAAAGAATAGGGCCTTTGTAGAGCAGCTTGTGCTTCTTTTAGGCATGTGCTGAAAGTGGTTTTTAGACCATCTTCCAGGAGTAATTTCTTTCAGGGGTTGTCCAGATGGAGCTTCCAGTTGAAAGCTGGTAAGAATGAGGAGGTCTGGATCTAATGTCCTGCTCTGCCATGGGTTTTCACTGCATCTTTAAATGCACTTATGGCTTTTTCTTCCAACAGCCACTCAGTTTCATTAGTCTGATATTCGATAGTTCTCAAACCCATACACATGTTACCAACACTGCAATTCCCCCAGCTCTGTCATTGCCTCCACCAGCTGCATCTTACATGAAGTATGAGGAATGAGCTGACCTCTTGGTCATGATGATTCTTCATTCATTTCCCGGCCTTGCCTCAGATGATAGTGTTTTGGGAATCTCTTTGGGAAATCTGGGTTGAAGCTGTAAAATGGTGTTAAAAAAGGGTCAGATCGGTTGCCTTCTCTTGGCATGTTTTCTCAGTTTCTCGTATTCGCAGGCTGGTAGGCATTTCAGGTCACACAGACAATTTAGGATGAGATAAATAGCATCTTGGCCTTCATTTGAATGCATTGACTAGTTCTCCATCTCCCATAAAGAGACACAATTACAAAGGATTTTCTCATCACGCCCATTCTTTACATACTAGAAATTATTTAACTGTATGCTTTATAAAAAGGCCTCTCTGACCCCATCCATGGGTACTGTCAAACTCACTGTGGACCAACACAAGCCTAATGCATCCCTTGCCTTTGAAGCTTCATCCTTGGAGCTTCATGGCTTTGGAGCTTCATCCATCCTTGGATGGGGTTTGCAGGTGGCAGCTTCTGACCAAGTCAAACGGACTGACCACTTGTTTCCAGGGAATTTGTCTCAAGGAATTTGTTTCCAGGGAATTTGTCTCAGTGCCTGACCCCCAAACAACAGATCCCCTGGAGGGGTCGGGGAGACAGGAATTAAACTTGCTGCTGTTCAGATATTCCTGGAAATACTTAGTTCCTGCACTTTCTTTCTGTCTCTCCCTCTTCTCCAGCCTAGGATGTGTTCTCTGATGGGCTGGCACCTTGCAGGGCTCTGAATTTCACATGTGATTATCACCTTCAAAGCCAGTATTGCTGCTTGAATCAAAAAGTTCCCTTCAGCAGCCACTTCCCCTGGACTGAATACAAAATGCAGCTTAACACTGCTTGGTATCCACATGAAAAGTGTTTAGAAATACCGACTTTCTCAGGACCTGGTAATAGAAGAATTTGCCCATGCTGTGAACATGGGTCTCTTGATGTAAAATAGGAGGCAATAATCTTACCTTTATTAAATTGCCCCATATCTGGGGGCAAAACAACTCTCTCATGGTCCCTCCGAAAGTGTCTGCAATTGAAGATATCATCCCATAAATATCCACAGGAGTGATACATGCCCAATTCAGAACTCTCTTGAATGATGGCTGTGGATCAGTGATGTTTTCCACTGTGCAGGGAAGGTAATTGTTTGGATGAGAGCTTTGGTTTTTCCATGGTACTGAAACATATAAAACCTTGGATAGGGAGGAACACAACTGATAAAGCAGCAGAGATGGCACCTCTTTTACATTAAGGCCTGAAGAGAGACACCCCCAAAACAGCAGAGCCAGAAATTATGCTAATTGCTGTGCGCTTGGAGGAGAGAGGTGCTGCTGCAGGGAGGAAGGCTGGAGGAGGGAGTCTGAGACCTCAGGCTTGAGAGATGACTTTCAGTCATGTTTTCTCAGGCATAAAATCAGGGTATGAACAGGGATGGGGCATCTTTCGGAGCCACAGTTTTCAAAACTATTGCAAACCTGCTGCAGAGCACCAGAGGGAGAGAATTACTCCTGTCCTGGCTCAGACTTGAAAATATGAATCAAGCCTTGAAAGACTAGTGAGATTTTTAGTTTTAATGATATTTTAGGGTTTCGTTTGTCTTTTGCTCCTAGCTTTATGGGACCTGATGGCTCATTTAGGCTATATTTAAGAGCTTTCCTCTGAAGCTGCAAGATTTAGACTTCTTGTTTGTTTAATGCTACCTGAGAATTTCACAGGGCTGAAGAAGTGAAGCTTTACTATTACTGCATTCTTTATAAAATAGTGAGAACCTGCAAAGCTGGATACCTGTGCGGAGTTTTCTGCTGTAGATACATGCCATTATTTCTTGTCTTCTTACCAACACAGTCCTTTCTTTTGTTTCCCTTAACATGTTAAAGGGACAAGCAGTCTGATACCTTTCCTAAGGCCTCTGTATCTCTATGCTCTTGTCTGGGGTGAATACACAGAGCCAAAGACACAGGTACAGAAGTAAAGTGTTCAGAATCTCAGACTGATGTTCTGCTGCCCCTGCCACTGGCTTTGAATCCAGCCTGGAAGATGGAGGATAAAGCCAAGAAACTAAGGAGATTTAGCCTGGTTCAGGAGAACATGGTATTTTATGCCTGCAGCATTGGTAGGAGAGATCAGGCTGGGTCATTAGCAAGCCCCAGATTGTTTGATTACCCTAACCAGACTGTGCAAAGGAAACAAACCAGGAGGAAATTAGCCCACAGGGGCACTGAGATTCTTCTAGTAATGTTCCTGGTTTTATTATTTGTGTGTTGTGCTTAGTGGAAGGTTTAAAAGCAGTCAAGTGGGAAACATTGGTTTCAGCAGCAGGACTGGATCCAGCAGCATTGAATACACGTGTCCATAGTATAAAATTTGCTAATACTGAACTAGAGCTAATAGGGAATAGGGGGAGATGGAAGGAAAAGCTAATCAGTTCCTTCCCCACTCCCTCAGAGTGCTATGAATGTCTCTCCCAAGGAGGCACTACACACTGTGACAGCTCTGTGATCATGTGAATACTGTGCTTCTGCTGGTATTTGAACACCTCCTTTGGGAAACTTCTCCCCTACGCTTTCCCCACAGCAGCCTCCTGGTGTGCATTTTGCCTCTACTCAGCCTGGATTCCTGGCTATTCCTTCCTGCTCTCTGCTCGCCCCACTGCTCACTTCCTGATGTGGCTCCTCAGTTGCAGTGTTAGTGGGTATTTCCTACACCAGGCTGCAGTTTCCTGCTGTGCCAGACCAGCCTCGGTCATCCTCTGAAGGCAATTCCTCCGCAACACAAGTTTGCTATATTCTGGGGTCCATCCCTGCTCTGTCTTCTGGCTCTGTGATTTGTTTCCCAAGGCAGCTTCTTGCAGGGACCTCTAAGATAAGGTCCAGATTGACATCCTTGAGGAGAAAGAAACTTTCAGGTTACCATGCCCCATTTTAAGCAGTGGATATGTTTCAGTTTTGCTCTTGTGCCTAAGTTGGCATTCCCACTAAATCGTTCACTGGGGCAAGATATCAAACTGTGATATATTGGGACTTTGTTCTGGCTTTCAGAAGAAGCTGACACAGAGGAGAAGCATAAAACAAATGACCCTTTCTCTTCATAGAGTTCATGAGCCTTTTCTAGCTATATGATGGTCCAGAACCAGCATAACTCCAATCCAGCACTTGCCCAGATGTTTTCTGAGTGGGTAGAACCATCACTTTCCATTGATGGTTATCACATATCAGGAATAAAACACAAGCAAACGAAAATAAGGTTTTCCATCAGGATGGATCATTGGAAACTGTGACCAATAACATTCTGTTGTGCTGTCTGAAACAATAAACCTTGGATCTTCCCAAACAAGAGACTGACAAAATTAATTTTGATTTGGACAGTACCATCATATAGGGTCAGTTTAGTGTTAACATAAGAACAATAGAGGATTCTATTTTGCTGATCTACAATGAGCACTATTATCCTTTTGTAAAGGAACTGAATTTAATCACATCTGGCAGACCTGCTGGGCATAATGTGTCCCAATATCCCATTACATTTTCAATTTACATGTATTACCTTTCCCTGGGAAAGTTCCCTGCACTTCTGCCCATTGAATTAAATGGCTATTATGAAAACAGAGCAGGACATTTTAGTGATCTGGATGTTTGATTTTACCCTGGGAGGCAATTAGTGCTAATAAGTCCTGTACCCAATGCCTGCCCCTGATTTGTCTCAAAAGTAGAGCATATAAAAGGCCTCAAGTGGAGAAGTGGAACAAAAGTTTCATAGGCCAATTCCCTTTCCACCAAAACTGCCAATAATGAAGAACAGAAGACCTGTGTCTATGTAGAGAAGATCAGAGGCAAATTCTGTATCTTTTAGACTGTATAACTTGTCTGTAGTTACTTCCAAGTGGAGAAGTAGCATTCAAAATCAATGCTAGTTTAGTCTGTGTCTTGCAACACAAACAAATGCCATGCAAAACATACTTGGGAGCTAATGATGTTATTGAGATAAATAATTAAAGCAGAAGGGAAAAGGCAGGCATTTAAAGGCTCAACAAAAGTAGAGGAAACACATTATAGACCAGATTTGAAAGGAGATGAAGACTTGATCCCTGTAATCTATATTGATCAAGGCATTTCCAATATGCTCATCACTAGCAGAGAAAGGAAACGAGGAGAGTGTCATTAATCACACTACGGCTCTGCCTAAGGACTCAGTCAGTCACGTTCTTGTACTACCTAGGCACAATATTCAAATGCAGAGAGACACACTACTTGCTAAACAATTTACAGCCCAAGTATGTGTTTTACAGGCCAGACCACAAGCCCTTTGATTTTAGGCGTTAGGATTTAACAGCTGAGGCCTTCCGAGCCTGAAGCTTGGCAAAAAGCTACGATAAGCCAACATGAAAAGAGCATGCACGGGGAGCTGCAATGGAGGTTCTTGCCATGAGAATAGAGGGATAAAGTAGGAGGCTAGTGGTGAGCAGAGCGAGGGAGACAAACTGTAGGAGCTGGAGCTGGACCAAGTTCATGGTGCTTAAAAAGACAGTCTCACGTACAGCATGCGCTGTGCTGAAGCTGCTTACTCAGAAATGGCTACCGAGCTCCTGAGAAGCTGACATGGGGCAGAGGGATCTGAAATTAGAGGATCCATCTCTGCCGCCTAAAAGCCAGCCAGGTTTTACTTTCATGAGAAACTACAACCTTATGAGGCATATGATCTCTGTGAACTGCTCACAGGAATGGTTCTGCTTAGAAACAGTACTGTCCATTGCACTATATTTAACAGATGAAAATATTCCCACATTTTTAATTACTAAGGACATCTGTTCCAGTGGCTTATTCATCACCTGCAGTTTTTATAGGCTTTGTAGCTTCTAAGTGCAATAGCACGCCAGGGACATAAGCAATAAAGACCTTATTTTCATGCAAATATGGCTAGCAAGAAGAACAACAATCAGGAGGAAGAAAAATAGAAGGAATAGGTGAATATTTATCAGTGCAATATTGCCCAAAGCTCTCTGCAGGATCTTGATTGGTATTTAGTGTTAGGGAAAGTAAGATATGAAAGATAGAAAGTGGATATGTCTGTAGTTTTATACGCAGTTACACAAATGCAGGAACTGAAGCACAGAGCTGTAGAATGCTGTGTCCAGAGAAGCTCATTTACCATTTCAGATCAGATCTGCTAATACGGCAAAATACCAGTAGAGGAGGTGCATATGCAGTAAGAGTAAGGGCATTTTCTGAAGACTATTTCTGAATGTGTTTATTGTTTTTTGCAAAGACTCCTTTAGGAAGCATGTCTTGAGATCAATTTTTAATGTGCTCTAAAATCCCCAAGATTTTGCTTTGGAAGTATTGTGAATGAATTTAGCGTTACACTTAACAGAAGGAAGTTCAAAGGTGATAGAAGCAGTTGAGATTGCAATACAGTTGGACTTCTCCACCTTTCACGGAACAGTAGCGTTGAATGCAGTCCAAGTAAAATGGGCATATACAGATACTAGGGGTAGTAGAGCCACCTCTTCTTGCCTACAATCTCTCCCTACTCTCCTCATCTCAGGAAAGGTTCTTGTCCCCTGTGAAATCTTTTCAGTGTCTTGCAAATTGCTGCAGAAAGCAATTTATAGATTCAGCTATTCTGATGTTGCAGATACATATTAAAGGCAGCACAGATAGAATTTCCATGCAACTTAATGCAAGTCATCTCCCTCCTTCCCTTTCTGAAGAGTGTGAGTGAATTCTCCTGGAATCGAGAGAAAGCAAAGGAATGGTAACAAATCAAGAGCCTTGGAGAGAGCCTGCAGCTTCCTCCAGTCACTGCTGCAGTTACTGGCCTAAGGTGAGTGAGATGTGTGTCTGTTCTTCTCATTTCTGGTTTTGCACACACCAGTGCACTTCCATCCTGGGCAGCAGTAACTGAGTTGCTCTTGCCCAAGCCTCAGGCAGTGCTGTCTTCCCATGGCCCGGCTCACCGGGGCTTGCTAGAAGTAGGCATACATAGGGAACCACCCAAGTCCAGTGTCTTCTGATGAAGATGCCAGAAAAACAGGAGGGAGGAGGCCTTCAGGCAAGACCGCAGATGGCCAGAGTAGGATTCACACCTTTTGACCTCAGATATCTACAAACCAAGTATCTGCATTCCAGTTTTGTATAAGCACTGACCTTAGGACATGAAGAATTTCACCATAAATGCAACTTAATTTTATTACAGAATTATATATTTCCATATACTCACACACCCTACAAACTTGTCTTGCCCCAAGGTAGTTTCTGACACATACTCACAACTGCACTGCCATGCATTCACAAGTATTGCCAGGTTGTTTGTTAATCTTGACATTTTGCTCCCCGTATTTCTACAAAATCTGCTCATGTATGCTTAGAATTTATTTATTTATTGCCTTCTGCTCTGTGTATCAGCAAAGTGATTTCTTTGAAGGCTGTATAGATTTTCTCTCGTGCTCTGGTTTTTGTCTGTACTGAACTTGAAGGCTTTGGGAGGGAGGGAGAGTGCAACATTTTCTTAGATTTTCAAAAAGAAATTGCTGGAGATACCTATGTATTAATAAATTTGTACTGAAAGACAGACATCCCCATAGGTTTTCAGCTCTAGTTGAATAAAATCATCTACAAAGGCATCATAAGAAAGGCAAGTGGGAGAGTGGGTATAGAGAGACGATGGAGTGTCCTGTTCTCTTCTAGCCCTTTTTTTTTGCTGCAGACTTTCAGCAAAACTGGTCTCTAGGTTTATTCAGCCATTGCCTTCTAAAGAAGGTTATCATGTCTTAAATCCTTTCTTCAAGCAGACTTTCCTGCAAGCTTCTTTTGGTGCTAGAACTGCATTCTGCAGCAGGATAATTTCAGGCAGAGATGTCTGTTTGTTTGTCCAAATCTCAGAGCAGAGACAGCTGGCTTTAAACCAACGGCTTGTGTCTGTGGTTGCTTTGTCATTCCAAACACATTTGAGAGCTGGGTACATAAATGCAAAGCCCATTCTAATCTGTGCTAGACTAAGGAAGAAACAATTGACTCTGTTGTAACTGAGGATGGTCTCCTACATAATCAGGGAGGCGATGCTTGTCACGGATAATGAGGGCCTGCACTGAAGTAAATGGGTGTTTTGCCTTCGTTTTGCACGGCTGGGCTGTCCGGGATGCTTTTCTCCCCGGTCTCTGCACATGTATGTGCTAGCTCCTCCTCTCTTGTGTCAAGCATAAGTTACTTGTCTTGGTTTTATAGGCCTGTGAGACCTACTGGGGGATCTTCACCATCCTCTCTCATTCTCTTTAGACAACTTCAGTGCCCTCCAGAGACCTGTCCACAATGCCCCATCACCCATCCATTAGGTTTTCAGCCAAAGGTTTTTGTGCTGCCTCCCATGCTGCTCCTTACACATGACAGGAACTCTGTGCAAAGTCAGAGCCCTCAGAGCCTTCCCAAAACTCTTCTTTCCTGAAATCCTTTTCCTGGCTTCTGTGAAATAATTTGACAGCAGTTACTAATCAGCAGAGAGCAATCGCTGCCGTGCTGAATGGCTCTGCCGCATTGCTCTCTAGCTGTTCTCCCCTCACCGTAGCCAGCTGTTGGCCTTGGTGCAAAGCCTTTCCATCTTTTCATCCTTCTTCTGTGTTTTGTACCTCACCTGGCACAATGGGGTTGTAGACTCACAGACCTTGATCATATAAATGACTAGTAACTTTAATCTACAGCTACAAGCTACGAGCTGTTTTTCCTGTCTCTCTGGAAGCTCAGAGTCCCACTGGTTTGGGCCTCATTCTTTTTGAGCATAGACTGTCTGCAGTGTGCTGGTCCAACACCAGCTCAGGTATTGATCACAAGTCTCTTCTCTATTGAATTTCTCTCCAGGCAAACGAATGAATTAGATTCTCTATCACAATAGCGGAGCCCAGCAGCAAATAGAGTATATCTGGGCAAAGATCTTTCTCTGTTGTTTTGTAGCAAGCAAACAAAACTGTGAATCTTTTGTTCTTATTTAAAAACCAAAAGTGCTGGACTGGTTTTGGAAATAGTGGCCTGTATTTTCATCTTGCATTTGTATTCTTTTCATTGAGGCTGCTGAAACTTGTGTTCGTTAGTCACAGAAGTGACACAGGTTTTATGAAGGAAAGCTCCTCTCCTGGGGTGGTTGTTTTACCATGCCTAAGGCTTGAGGTCATGTTCAAACCCAAGGTTCCCAGTTGCATAGTGGTTTCACACTGTTGGCTCACTCTCAGAGTGGAGTCTGGAAGTTTCTCAAGTTGGGAAACTGAGGCACGGGGGGGTGGATGGAGATGCCTTCCTCCAGCATAGGTATAGACACTCCAACTCATCCCACATTGCACATGTGGAATGTTTTTTTGCACAGTGGACAAAGGAGTCTGGGCCATTTTTGCTCCAGAACAGTGAAGTAGGAAATGACCAAGTGATATGGCATATTCAGGGGACATGTGCATGTGATGTGCAGCTCAGTCCTAACACAACATGTACTTTCAAGATGATCTTGGGCAGAAGGCAGCAAATATGAAGGAAAAACAGTTGGTGTAACCATATAACAAGTCATTCTCTTTGCACACGTGAGTATCGGAGAAGGGACAGGTTAACATACCAGCACACATAAGATGCTCCCCACAAACACAGCAGCTGGCTGCCAGTGTATGGTTAGTGACTCACAGGCAGGATACTTTGGAGCAATTTTTTTCAGCTCCAACACTTCCTGCAGCAAAAGGAAAGGTAACCCTGAACCACAATGCTTTCTTCTCACTGACTATCTAGAAAGTGAACTGAAATGGCCACAGCAGCCACAGCCTCCCAGTTCTACTGATTGATGCAATTCTAAAGTCTATGCTGATCTGGAAGAGAAATTTCAATCCAAATACTAGTGTAATGAAGGGCAGGAGATCCTGGGATCCCTCACCAACCTCATACTGTAAAGCTCACAGTCTGTGACTCCCTTATACAGGCCCGCAGCTTGTCTTTCATCACAGTGAAGTTCATTTTTTCTCCACTAGTGAAGACCTTTCAAGAGAAAGCAGAATTTTCTGTGCAGCTGTTTCTTGATGAAAATATTCCCACTAAACTCTGGGATGAAAAAGATTTCCTTTCTCACCCAGGCAAAAGAGTAGGTTTCAAACAACTAAAACTGAAGCTCTGCAGTTTGATCTGTCACTGCACTTCTTCCATTGTCAGTTGTCAAAAAATGCTTTGCTGTCCACTGAAATGTCAAAACTCCCGTATTCTTAAATAGCAAAATCACATAAAATGATGTTTGAAAAACATGGGCTTTGCTGGTACCCCTGTGAATTTTCATCGACTATTCAAGTTCCTTCTCAGTGTGGATTAAGCTGCCAAACTTCCTCAAGGGAAACAGGCTTCTTCCCACTGCCTTTTTGGCTTTTATAAGCAAACTGGTAAGGACTTTAATTTTCCCAAAAGTAAAGATGCAACAACATGCCAAGCCAGTAAAGCATCTTCTTCTGTTCCAGGCAGGGTGGAAGCAAATTCCTCTGGGCTATTTACTACTTAGGGTTGTGGGTAATAAAAGCCTTTTGCAGCTAAAACAAAGCAGTAACTTTACAGAACACAAGAGTGACTTACAGGCTTTGCAGGGGTGAGCACAGCTGCCCCTGGCAGATCTGCACAAACCTCCTGTATTCCTTTTAGCAAGTCATAAACTAGGAAAAAAGCAACCAAAAAAGTAGGAAGTGGTTATGGTAGTAGCAGTGGGACGGCCAGTCCTTGAGCTGCAGGCGGGAGGCCTGTCCTGCTAGGAGTGAATGACTGCCTCACTGACTCGCTGACCTCAGCAGCCTGCTCAGGGTGAAGTATCACCCACCAAGAGTGTTTCAGGACAAGTGAGAAAAATCCCCCAACTCCAGGAAGCTAAACTTGGCAGACCTCTGAAAGAGAAGTGGTCTATAAGTGATTAGGATAAATCCTAATACAACTGTATTTCTGTCTCCTGACAGCTAATTATTGCAGAGCTTTGTAGCCAAGGTTTCGCTGTGATAGTGACATTGTTTAATGAATCTCCGTTTGTTTTCTTGTCGTTAATATTTAAAGTATCTTCTATTCTCTGTATGGCTTTTTGCCATCCTAAAGGGGCTGTGCTCTCAGAGATCAGGCTGAATTCTCCCTTCTTTGAGGGAAGAAATAATTGCCTGTGTGGCAGACCTGTGCAGAAGAATGGGCTGATTGAAAGGGAAAAAAGGAAACAAAAGATATTGTTTAGGAAGACCTCATTGTGTTAAGCGAAATGCCCGAACCACTGAAGGCTCCAGGCAAAATGGGCAAGCAGACTAGTGTCAGGTTGTGGCTGTGTGTCTTGTTCCTACTGCCATGGTAAATTGAGCAGAAACTTGGAAGCCTTGGAAATACTGTCATGGAAGGTGTTTTTCCCCCAGCCTTTCAGCTGCCTATTCAGGATACGTGCATACATGTACATGGGGGGCAGAGAGGAAACTGTAGTTTGTAAGAGGGCTTGGGAAATGTCCCACCTGCCCCTTGCCCACCCGACAGATAGGAGAGACTCTTGTTCTCCAGACAATACTGCTTGACATATTCCTTTGGAAAGGCTGCGTCTCCGTAGCAATGCTCTTTGGAAAAGGCAAACATGCTTTGTAAAAACAATGTCTCCCAGGCAATGCTCTTTGGAGGGAAGGAGCCCATGCCTTACTTGGAACAAAGAAGTTCAGAGCGTGAGAGAGGGATGGCAACGCTCACCCTGGGCACCGAGAAAACATTATTGTGACGCTGACTCCCCTGAGTCCTCCCTATCCACTGCTCAGTCCTGCATCTCCTGTGGCTTGTGGAAAACACTGAGGAAGAAAATTCTGACCAGAAGATAGTAAAAGAACCTCATACACATATGAAACACATATATACATGTGTGACATGCAGACATGCACACAGTAAGATGAGGACTTAGAGGAAGCAGAGTACAATTCACAGGGAATGTGATTTCCCCAGAGATGCTGTTGCACTAGTCTCCCTGCTGACATTCCCATCTCTTCTTCTACCAAACAGGCAAATGCCACTTCACATAGAAACATACATTCCCAGGGAAAAGGTTTACAATTGCTGATGCTCCCCAAGGCCATATTTTATGAGAGACTTGTACTTACTCACACAGACCCCTGTGCTGTAGGCACCTACCTGTGAGATGAAGCTGCCCCACTCCTTTGTGGATGTGGACTGTGGAATCATACCACACAGGTAATCCCCACAATATGGGTGATCAAGGAGGCACAGGCATGGGCCAGACTTGTGTAGATGGTTTGTGTGGGCTCATAGCTTCCAGCAGACTGGTTGAGAGCATGTGTTTAGCTTTGATTCTTTTCCTTCTTCAGTAGCACTGAAATTTCTGGGAAACTTCTTTCTGCAGAGACACAGATATTGTGAAATGAGGGATTTGGTCCTTCTGGTTAGGCAGGTCTCTTGGAAGGAAGCATGCAACACTGTGTTTCTCAGTGGACAAACTCTGAATGATTGCTGTCCTTTCTTATTTGTGCTTTGCTTTGCCCTAAGACAAAATTCAGGTGGAATTTGTGCTGCGTGGGAACGTGGGAATGGTCTTTTCATCTTGAAAGAATCTTTAAATAATTTTCTTGTTTTGAACTGGAAGAAAGAATCAAAAATCTCAATTTTTTTATCACTAACTGAGGAAGGAAAACTTGAACCAGTCAAAACATTGGGTCTTCAAGCTGTTTATTTCCATTTGACCTTTAAAAAACATTTGTAGTGTAAACTAAGTTACATTTCTAAGCTAGAAGTTATTCCAAACAAAAAATATTGGTTTTGTTGAAAATGAAAAAATGGGCTTTCAACAGTTTTTCAACATTTTTTTCCTCCAGCGGGAGATTCATCAAACTGATTCTTTCTCACAGATATTTTTGGCTTCAACAAATTGGCATTGTCTGGGGAAAAGACATTTTGCTAGCAAGAAAGCTAGACCAGGACTTTTAGGGCAACCACGTGTGGCTGATTTGTTGGACAGAAAAATAGAAAGGGCAGGTGACCAAAGAGTACAGGAATGCAGCCTCTGCTATGAATCCTCCAACAATCTGGGTAGGAAGCACTGTGTTAATGCCATTTAAATTGTTACCTCTTATCAATAGGTCACTAAATTCTCCAAATTGTATGGTGCTCCCCATCCATCTGCCTACCTTGATGCGGAGACCTGAGGGCACTGATGTGCATGTGAGTGCCATCTGCACACTAGAGCACATTTTCTTCTCGCTCTCCCAGGCTCCATCTGTTGACACTAATGCATTACTGACACATTTCCTCTTAAATTTCTGTGACTGCAGCTTTATCCATTAATCAGTAATTAATTTTTTATAAAACGTGCATGAGTAGAATCCTAATTTATAGACTGGACCAATTCAGATTCCTCCATCTACTGGTCTGCCCTATTAGCTTTGCATGTATTGCTTGAGAGACCCTGGCTCTTCCTGTTCTGCTTTGGAGGCCTTTGGGGGCCATTTAAACTGTGCAGGCATGCTGGAGCGTGGTCCCCAAGGGACCCAGCCTTCCAGGTTGAGGAAGGTAATACACCTAAGAGCAGAGTAAGAGTTTACATGCCCACTTATTAGGTTGAATTTTCTAAATTTGGAAGGATTGTCTGAATCATCTCTTGAACCCGCTTTTTATCCCTCTCTGTTAGGTCCTTGTCTTTCCAACTCTCCTGTTTACGCTGGCTGGTTACAGAATCTCTCCATGTGTGCGTCTGCATTTTGGCACATTAATGATATTTATTTTCTTTTTCTTCTAACAGTGTGTTTTAACTCACCACCTCGGTTTTCTGACCACTCCCATCCATTTGCATGAGATCTAGCTGCTGATCCATGTTTGTAAGTAGGTCTCTGAGCAGAGCGTGGGTTTTTGGTGCACCGAGCGCAGGAGAACAAGCTCATTGCATGAGAAAACTGTGTTGGATCTGACCTCCCCTTTCACAGCAGAGATGTGGACAGAAATCCTGCTATTAAGCACAGGACCCTGCTGGCTGAAGCAGGAGGGGCAGCTATAGGGTGCAGGACAGCAAAGCACAAGGGGGCAGAACAGGCAGAAGTGGGGAGGGAGTTAGAAAGGAGGGGGTACGAGGTAAGGCAGTGATTTATTTGTAAGCTGCAATGAGGGAGCTTTGGGTACAGGCCTGAAAAATCTGTCTCAAGCCTGACAAATGGGATGACGGCCCTTTCAGGCATTTCCTTTATTGCTGCTATTAGTTATTTTAGAAAAAGCATTGTAATCTGCCATTTCTCTCATGCATTATTCAATACACTTGTTCGTTTCCCATCACATACACACATATTCGCACCCCCAAACACACTTAAGTGTATATATATACACACACACACAAATAAATGGACCTCTAGAATGATTTCAGGAGCAGACTGAGAGCCAGCAAGACCTAGTGGTGTATTATAGCCCTGTATTTCCACTGTACTTTGCCAGTGTTTAGTAATTTAGCAGGTCCATATTGTGCCAAGGCTGAGGTGCAGAGATTTACTCTGATGTTGCCACAGTTGTGAACCAGAGGAAACACCAGATCAGAGCAATAAGCTGGCTGATTTAGGATGCTGTCTCCAAGAGTGGGCAGCAACAGACAATTTGGAGCGAGGGTGCTCAACCTACACATTACAAACCACCCCTGGATCAGCAGAACATCGTGCCTGACCTGTTAGCCATTTTCTCTCATCTTCTTTCCAGGGCTGTTTAGCTCCCTCCCTGCATCATTCTCTGACTTGGAGTACAGCATTCTTACAACAAAAACCGCACACAGCTCCCATCAGGTGACAGGGCACGCTTCTGGTGTGGGATAGATGTGCAGGTGGATGTCAGGTCACACAGCAGGAAAGCTGTGAGGGGGAAATGGTCAGGAGAGGAGCACAAGGGCCTCTGACGTACAGGAGATCAGCCTGGTGAGAAGTTATGGTCTCTCCTAGTCCTTAGGAGTGGATGCTGGGTCGCTTGGGAGCCAGGTTGCATTTCAGCAGTCCCTTCAGCAGAGGCAGACAGCATGCAAAGGAAATATGACCAAGGACCCTGCCCTCTGCCCTGCTGGGCACTGTCCCACACTGTCCCTCAGTGACCAGAGCCCTTTACGAAAAAACACCGGAGGGAAAGTGGCCAGTGGTAACTGGCAAAGCCCTCCTCTCTCCTCCTTCTGGCCTGGTGGTGTGTGACTGATGTTCTGCCATTCTTGCCAGTGAAGATGGGTCTCCCAGGGGAAGATGGGTTCTTGTTCGCTGTGTGATTCCAGAGTGTTGTTTCCACTACAAGCCAAAGCAAGTAGATTGGAGATGGGCTGACAGCAATGACAGCTGAGCTGAAGAGCAGGAGCAAGAGTGAACAACTTTGGAAATGGGAACTGCTAGAGAAATAATCAGAACTGAGGATAAAAGCTTGGAAATACCTTAGAGGCAAGGAAAGATGAAGCAAAGTCATATTCAGTGTTACAAATCGGTGTTTTTCTGTACTGACACAGCACTGTGGCAGAACGACACCAGGGAGGAAGCATGTTCTGTGAATGCAGTAGCAGGACAGGCTCCAAGAGGCCAGTGTCAGGGCCATGTACCTGTCCCAGGCACGGGACCTGGTTACACTACACGTCTTCATTAACCAGACAGTGTCACACCATCTGCAGGCATCCAGCTGAGCAGCCGTGGAGAACTTTTTAGGCAAAGCTGGCCAGAACCAGTCACAGAATAAAGCCAAGCTCTTGAAAGCACTGCAGGCGCTGAGAGATACTTGGTTGCCATATGGCTGAAGGAATAAATTGGACCTCAGAAAATACCCCAAGGAGAACAACAGACCTCTGCCAGCATTAAAGCTCCCCAAGTACGTGGAAGACCTCTGGCAGATGTTGAAACACCTCCTCTTTCACTCTCTGTGAATACTGGATGCCAACAAAAAGGCAGGCAGGCAGGTAGGCAGGAGCCTTGTTTCTGGCTCTAAAGCACTTAAAGTGCTTAGTAGTTTCCTGCTCAGTCAGACAACGAAAGTTGAACAACAAAGTTATATTGAAAGGCTTTGACAACTGCTGCACTCCACCAAAAGCAAGACATTTCAGAGACCTGTACTGGGACAATTCTTGGCAGAGTTTGTTCCTTGCTATCTATCTGTCCTTGCCAACAATTACAAGTTTCCCATTCAAGCTAGAAATCATTAGTACTAGTGATTTAAGGGAGACGTTGTCATCATGATCCCATCCGATGGCTGAAAAATGACTCAGGCAGCATTTGGAGAAAGGGAGAAGAATCCATCAGAGGAACTTTGTCTCATCTTCCTTTTCATTTGCTTTCATGAGCCTGGCTGTGCTTGGCAGAGAGATATGCATGCAAGAGAATAGGGATGTAGAGTAAATGGCAGCCTATCTGACTAATTGCCCTTGTTTGTAATTCACTGGCTCATGCCAACTCACTGTGAGATGAGAAAGAGCTGGGGGGACGCGAGTGCTGGTGAGCCAGCCCCAGCTGCATGGATCATGTTTGCAGCTCACCACAGGCTGTTGCAACCTGTTTTCCATCCTAGCAAATGTGGTGAAAAGCTGACTTGTTTTCCAAATGACAGTGCCCTCAAGTGCCAAACCAGATTCACCTCCATCCACGTTGGGCCTTTTGCAACACCTTTGCTAGGCCCCAGGCACCAGGTTCAGGGGCATCCTTTGGCCAAGACCTTGCAGGGGGTTCTGCTAGGAGCTTTGCTCACTTGTATTGCCCTGCTGCAGAGGGTTAGTCACCACCCAGGAGCATTTAGTCTTTGAATATACCTGTCCTTTCCCTTTCTCTGGCAACTGAGTTCCGTCAGTGGCCCTCCACAAAGAACTGAAGGATGAGATAATTGGTCTTGACCCCATTATGGTTCTTCACCCTCGGCTGGGGAGACATTAAGTCATGAGCTGAAACCACAGCTCTGCATAATGCTGAGTAAGTTAGGCTGTTGCTGAGGGATGAGGGGTGTTTTATAGCTGACAGGGGCATCTTCTGTCTCCGAGAAAGTGATGATGCATCTTGCACATGACAGGCTTTCAGCTGGCAAGCATGGAGACAGCGCCGTGTAGGCTTTTCCCTGTAGGGCCCTACCAATTTCAAGGCTTTGTCTGGATTGTTCCTTGCTGCTCTCCTCTCGCCTCATCCTGACGCTGTGTGCAAAATGATAGTCCCCAGCCCGAGTCCCCTCGTATGGTATTTGTCTTCACATAGTCACCAGAGGAGCAAGGCAGCCTACCAAGGGCTGCAAGAGTCTCTCCCAGTTCAATCCCACCTTCCAGCCCCAAAGCTTTCCTCTTTCTTGCCTTTTCCTGGACTTCTGTAATGTTTTCCTGGAGTAAGCATAAATATGCAGCTACTTCCAGTCCACTCGAATTGCACTGGTATTTTGGGGCATGTAAATTATCTGTCTCCAGAATTTCCCCTAACTCTGAAGTTGAGATGTGCATAAACTGAAGCATGCCAGAGAAAATCAGGAGTGTCACACATGATTTATCAGAAAACCTAATACTGTGCCTCCAGCCTGAAGAGTGTTGTGAATATCCAGCAGCATCACCTCCAGAAGGAAGAGGCAAAGAGATCCTTTGCTCCCTGACACCTCCTGGCACCAAAAATATTTTTTCCTTCTCTTTAAGTCAAAAGGTGCTAGCAACTGCCATTGCCTGTTCTGTCCAGAAGAGCTTGTTATCGATGCACACAAAGAGGAGAAGGAACAGGAAGGGTTATACAGCATGCCTAAGATTATAAAGTGCCATCCAACCTGTTGCATGTGAAAAAGAAATTAATAAGTATCATTAACTAGGAATTATTTTCTAAAAGGCTCTCCAAAGATCAAGAAGCTCTTCAGCTCCAGCCTACTATACTCTCCTGACGCCCGTGCCTCAGTTTCCTAGTTCATTAAGTGGGTAAGGAAAGCTGAATGCAGACAGGTGCTATGGGGGTAATTAGTTAAGCTTACAGGAGTGATCTGAACATCAAACTCACTGCATGAATTATTTATCTAAGTTAACATTTCCAGCACAATGAGAAAAATGATCTGTAAATACCGTGGTGACTCCTGGGCTACATTCTGCTTAGCTGCCTTTGCAGGATCTTTTCATTCACTTTTGCAGAAACATTGGCAGCAGCAGATGTTTTTTTCTGGTTGGTGGTTTTTGCAGGATGTGACCTATGCCCTGTGAGACAAGCTTCATTTAATCACAAGATGAGATTTATTTTAGCTGGAAATAAAATTACGTTGACAATCTTTCGAAATCCCCATCCAAAATGAGAAAAAAATTATTGAATTGGAGGTAAGGTTGAATGCAAAGTGCAATAACATAGTCAAAAAACATTTTGGGAGAAAGCTGCAGGAATGATTTGAGCTAACATGTAATACTCCAGGAAATTCAGAGTTTGGTTAGATTTACAGGAAAGCTAACAATCTGAGAGTATGGAAATAAAATTTAAGACCTCCTACAACCTTATTTCTGCCCTTGGAAATCTGACAGTCTCTAGACTTTCCATATTTGTTCCTTTAGTGCAATCACATTCATATTTCCATATATTTTGAAGTCTGGCGAGACCACACAATAAGAGAGAAAAATAACAGCAGATGACTATGGAGACATACTGTCTCATGAATACAGAGAACTCATGGTGCCCAGTTCAAGAGTTATACTTAAACGGAAATATTTGTTGAGCAACACTGGTTTTGAGCAACAAATTTAGAAATTTTTATCTTTTTTTCATGGGCACTTATTTCCAAGGAAAAAGGCTTAATATACAGACTCCAGAGCTGGTTGTGATCTGTTTCGTTGGTTTTATTTGTCATTAATTGGAATCATTGCAAAAATCTGTGCTATCAGTTGCAGATTGTGGCCTTATAGAGAAAATAATGAACAAAAAAATCCCAGATAAAGCTGCAACAGAAGCTCAGAATGTGATATAAGATGCTGCTAATAAGAGCAAAGTCTCTTTGTTTGTGCCAAGAAGTGGCACAGCAGAGGCGTGGACATGTATACCGCCTGTGCATATATTAACACATACAACTTTCACCAAACATGAGAGACCTAGACTTTTACAGATGGCAGCTTGAATATCAAGAGCTTTTTTGGAATCCTTTACTGGTTTCAGGAAGTTTCGCCGCTGTTCAAATGTAGCTGGATTTTGGTGGGTGGTCATTTTGAACGTAGCCTGGTTGCCAAAGGAACATGATTTGCATACTGGTGGTGCACATCTGTGTGCATGTGCATCTGTTAGTCCTCCTCATTCACTTCTGAATGCATTGGCCAATTTCCGTAAAATTTGACCTAGTGGTTAAAGATTCAAAGCTATTATGGTTTAGTGGAAACAACATTCAAGAGGATGGGCTAGTTTATGCGGTTGTGGAAGAAAAAATATCCTTAGCTCACCTTCTCATAGACACCAAAGAGTCCACAGAAGAAACGGCTTTGTAAACCAGGCTTTATTCTGCTGTTCTAGGAACTAAGTGCTTTCTAATCCAAAGCAATACCCAGTTTCAAATCTGAATTGCAGTGCAAGGCTTGAAGAATAAAGAAAGAAACTTCCTAGAAACCACTGGCACAGCAAAAAAAAAATTACCTGCTTATATTAATAGTTATATTTTTAGCTTAAGAATTAACTGTTCAGCTCAGTGAGCATCCACTCCTGCAGTGCATGATATTATGTATCCTCAGGACTAAAGCTGAAAAATAAGAGACAATTAAAATCTTTTCTCAGTAGATTTCTCTACCCAAAATGCCTGTTGAAGGACTGGCCAAACATTTTTTCATAAAACTTTTCTTAGTTTTTTAGATAAAATTTGAGTGAAGTGTCTGCTTGCCCCCCAAATGCTCATTTTTTCTTTGTGGAACCAAAGACACAACAATTCTTTTTACACATGAACCTCCCATTTTTCCGTTTTTTTACAGAACACTTACATTTTCAGTATCGGATTTCAGCCAAAAAATGTTGGTCTTCAATTACTGAGATTCAATTTATTCTCTTTCTGAGTACTTGGCTTAATCCAGTGCAGAAAGGTACATTAATGAACTCCCTTACAGATGAAAACAGGGAGCAATACTTTGCATTTCATTAGCTCTTGAAAGAAAGCTGAGCAAGTTAAGCAAGGGCCAGCAATATTTTAATTAGCCTTCCAGAGACTGTCTTCTGCAAAAATAGTCCCTTTTAATTACATTTGTTAAAATATCCTGTAGCAGGTCACCTCCCTACTTAAAGGTCTCTCCACAGTGTGGTTTCTCTCAATGTGGGCACGCAAATAAATCCCAGTGTTTTCCCCAGCACTGCAGCCTCTGATAAGTCCTGTCTCCCATCTGTGGCTGAAAGGGCTCCTTGCACAAGGTTACCTCCAGGTCTGGGCTGCCTGAGCTCTTGAGAAGCAGCATTAATTAGTGTTCGTCTCCGTCGGACGGATTTTAGACGTTCACTGTATGGCCTTGCTATCTATCAGGGAAATTGCTACTGGTTACGCTGGTAAAAGCCGGCCTGGCTCTGGATAAAATATATCTGGGAGATTTACGGTACGAAGCAGCATCAGTCATTTCACAGTCTTCGCCTTCATGACGGTGCTATCGTCAGTCACAGTATCAATCACCGAGTCTCTCTGCGGGCATAGGCTTTTTGCCGTTTTGCTGCAGACAGCCTGCAAGCTTATTCCACCTCTATGCTAATTATCACGCCCTCTGTTAGAGCAATTGGTCACTTCTCAAGCTTTTGTCTGGGGATTTGGAGGAGAGTCGGCTGGTTCAGCTGGCGGGAGCAGCGCTGTTACTCGGGAAGGACGGTGTTGGCGTCTGCCGGAGGACAGAGACCCGTGTCTGCTGTTCAGCTGTGTCTGAATGATATAGAAAAAGAGCCAGGTCCATCAGGACCTTGAAGGGCAGTAAGATAACGAGGGCCCAGGTTTTCTGGCACGCAGAAATGGGCTCTTTCCTGTCCTCTTGCAGGGACAAGACAGATTTGCTGAAATATTTTCCTCTTAAAACTATTTCTTCAGTCCACACAAGAATTATAGTTATGATGCCACATTCATCCCTTTGCCTTCGCATTTCGCATCTCCCATGATACACCACTGCCTCCTGCCTTGGAAAAAGGACGGGGAGCGTGGGATATCCTCGCCTTGCTGCATGATGGCAAACAGAATGTGAGCTGGGAACCTGCCTGCAGCAAAGACTGGGGTCAAGGGGCAGCTAGGCTGCAGCTTCTATACACTCCTGCCAGGCCTTTCCAAATTGGACCACTCTGCTGTCCACTGAAATAGCTTTGATTGCTGGCATTGCGCTGTTCTGCAACAAACAATAAACTCTGTACTTTCTGGAGACACTGCCCCCCAAACCCAATAGTGAATCGTGAGCCCAATTTTCTCCCCCCCCCAAATTTCATTAGATAATATTCAATCAGGGCTGGCAGTGCCAGCTGAATTTCCATGCTGCCTCCAGCGAGCTGCCTGCTCTCATCCCTGCTGCAGTGTCGGCAGGTCCTATTTACAGAGCTCCCCAAAGACCCCGGGGTGGTGGGGGATGCACAGCACTGGGAAAGTCATCATTTCCAGCTGAGTAAATGTCGCTTCAGCTGCTTTACATATGTGGAACCAGTCAGCCCACTGGACTGTGTGTGAACTGAGATGAGTCAGGGCTGTTCTCTTACACCAGGCTGTGGGAAGCCCCTTAGGGTATGCTTTCCATAGAGTGAATGCAGGAAACTTCTCTCCAACCCATTGGTCACATTCAGATCATCTGTTCACCAGATTTTCATGGTTTTAAAGAACTTAGACCCTGTGCTAGACTCAACTCCTTTTTTTTCCTTCATTCCCAACTGGCAAGAGTCAGAGATATTTGGTATTCACCATAGAGAGCTCTTCAAGGCCACATGTCAGTTCATTTGCAGATAGATGTTAGTTGTGTTGCCAAAGGCAGCAGTGTGGGAGTGTTTGGACTCAGCAATGAGAGCAGCATGACAATATAGATGCAGTGGGATAGCGCAGAATTTGTGCCGGGAGAATTGAGCGGGAGTTTGTGCTTGCTATGGGACATTTCACTAGTACAACTTTTGCATAATGTCAGGTCCTAAAATTTCTTCTCCCACCAGTGTAGCCTCTGGATTAAAGACTCCTCATTCTAGCCCTTTGGACACTGTCAGGAATGATGTTTCATCCTTCTTGTGAATCATGTAGTGGGATGTTGGCAAACAAATACTGTCACAGATGTCAACAAAGCCCGAAGACTGTGTCATGAGATGTGGCAACACTGATAGCCATATTATGGGAGACTTATACCATAGTGAAGTATCTCCTTCATTCAGGCAACAGCTTTGCCTCTTGACCGTAGCAAAAGAGCATCTTTGGACCAGGAAAAATATGTGGGATGTGTCTAAAACTTTCTTCCCCATGCTATCAAAGTATCTTGAGATTGAATCCAGAGATTTTCAGCAACTGTTGTAAGGCTCTGTCTGGACACATGGTACCACTCCCATTGCTTCAAGTTATTAAAAGAAGCTAGAAGAGTTTAATCTAGATTTTTTAAGTCACTGCTGAAGCTGTCTCAGGGAAATTATATGACCTCTCTTTGTAAAACAAGGCAATTGTATTGCTGGGAGGGGAGATGGGTCGCAAAAAGACTATGACAGCATGTTCTGTACCTGGAAGCGGTTTGAAATATGTATGTCTTATTCTGTTGTCAAGATCTCATATGCCATTAATTTTCGCTAGGCAAAGTAAATATTGTAAGTGACATAATAGTAGAGAAAATGTCACTATGAAATATGGTTAATAATCATAATCAATTCTACTAAAGAAGCACTAATCAAACTTAGTACCCATTGTAGCAGATCTGTTAGAAATGCAGCAAAGAGATGTCTCTACTCCTGAAAGCTTACAAGGAAAACCACAGTTTCATTGTGTGATCTCAGGGCAGCAGAGAGGTTCAGCCCGTTCTAATTCCTGCTTTAACTGAAACCTTACTGTTGCTATCCCTGAATCCCAATGGCATGAGTCTAAACAAAAATTAAAAGCCAGGTTTATATGTAATGGTCTAAATAACTGAAAGGGTTCTTTTTTTGCCCCACCCCCCTGTCCTTGGAAGATTTCTTTTCAGCTCAACACACTCCATCACTATGAAAGTTTCCCCTTTATAATCTGCACAGTACTGGTGAAGGAATTAAAAGTTTACCTGTGAGTCTTCCTATGCCCTTGGAGAGCAGGATGCGCTGTGTGCCTGCTGTGGCTGGTTCCCCCCCCCAAACCCGTGTGCTTTTAGGTTCAAACTGCCCCAATAAAGTAACACAGAATCAGGAAGATTTCTCAGACAACAGCCACTGGTCCAAAATACCACTTTTCCTGGGACTCGAAATATTCTTTTTTGTTTGGCATCCAAAGAACCACATGTTAATTTGAATGTGGAGAAAAGGCAGTTCTCAGACAGTGCGCCTCAAAGGACCTTTATTTCTGTTTTTCACAACTTTTTCAACAGTGGTAAACTTTTAACGAGCAAGAGATTTTTCTCATTTTTGGTTCAGTTTTGAAGTTGTTTTTGAATTTTTTTTTTTAACGGAGAAATATGTTTCTTAACTTTTCCTTTCAGGGGTTCTGGGCGGTCTGTTTTCACAGGCCCTGACTCTTTACATAACAAGCCTACAACTAGTATGTGATAGAACTGCAATATGCTGCTAAGATCGCTACTGCTTCCAAAGCAAGATTCACATTTAATCCGTGGTCCAATTTGCTGTGTGACTGGATTCTAAGTTGCAGCACTGGCTTCCTTAGTGTTTCAATATGTAGTTAAAAATAGGCCATCAGCTGATGTCCATTTGCAGCCTAGGAACGCCATCAACACATTTCTCATTTTCCAAAAAAACGTGCCCAGTGTCAGTTTTATGGTTTGGGTTTTTGTGTGCGTGTGTGTGTGTGTGTGTGTGTGGCTAATGCTGAATTTCCCCATGCTCAGAAAGGCAGGACAATTTTCTGGTTTGAATGGCTTTTTTTTGAGTTTGCAAGGACGAGCAAACAAAGAGGTGCAAAAGGAAAATCTTCAGCAGAATAGCGAAATACCACATGATAAAACCTTTTTATACAATAAGAATTATCAGCATTGTATCTAGTGCCCTTATGCAGGGATTAAAACCTGATTCATAGTCAAAGGGCAGAGTCTGGCTGGAAGTGGCTATGTGAAGGAGGAGGAGGAATTGATTTCTGAAGGGGCTAATACATCTCCTCCGTCTGCGGAGCTACAAGACTCCTGGGGGATGAGCTTCTGCCAAAGCTTCAGACAAGGGGCATGGATCTATCCTGGCTTGGGACTTTTTTCTTCTTTTCATTGCAGTCTCACAGTTGGAACCAAGCAGTTACAGCTAAATTTGGACCTTTTTTTCAAATCAAACCTTTTACATGTCTTTGTGTCTCCTCTTATTTTGTCTTGGAAACTGGGCTGGACTGTGAGTTTTACTCAGCATGTTTCTGTAACATATGAAGGAAATTCATTAATATGTCCTTGAGGAAGGAGATCATTAAAAATTAAGCCACTTTAAAGTGCTGGATTTTTGTCTGTTTTTTCTCCTTCCAGCTTGGAAACAATTTTCTCCTGTTTTCCAGAAACTTTCCCCAGAGTCACATCTCCTTGAAAACTCCTCTGAGAAATGTCCATGGAAAATGTTGATTACCTAAAATGGGCACTTCCCACTAGCAAAACCATCCAGTGGAAAATTCTTGCCCCATCCTGCACCGTTGGCCTGATTCTGGAAGGGTTGTACTCCACGAGTAAACAACTTTTCCCAGAATTAAGGATGTAGCCTTTTTAGGATGAATTTGGCCCTCTTTTGTAATTAAAAAGAAAAAAAAAAAAAAGCTGTTGCAGTTGGCTTTGACCTCAACATGCCCCTGAGAAAGGTACAGTTTCCAAGGGCAAGAACAGTGTAAGATAAGAGGAAATTTCCCCAAAGGGCTTATGTCCTGTTTACAGGCTATAGCTTTTTGTTAGAAGTGAAGGTGTGAATGCAACCTTCATTTTCACTCTTGTTCAGCTAAAGTGGAAAAAGGAAAAATGTCTTATTATGTGTGTGTATTGAAAACAGCGGTCCTTACCAGTAGAGCTGGACCCGGATCCCTGAGCTGCATTTTCCCCCATGCAGTCTAGAGCTTAGAAATATTTCTCCATCTGGGCATTTCCACCTTGCCAAGTCCTCTGCACTCTAGTGACCAGCTTGTGTGGCTTTTGCTCCCCCATTGGGATACTGGAGTTTTTAAGAATTTTGGTCTTTTCACCGAAGGCCTTAGCATTGCAGAACAGTGTGGGATAAGGGGCTATCGTCTTGTGGTGTTGGGGTTTCCTTGAGGGTATTCTGTAGGTTTTGGCCTGACTAGAGGGAGGTTTGAGAGTGCCAGTGAAAGAATAAAGTAGCGTAGAGTAATAGAATGGAATAGAATAGAATAGAATAGACTATTTCAGTTGGAAGGGACCTACAACAGTTATCTAGTCCAACCGCCTGACCACTTCAGGGCTGACCAAGGTAAAGCATGTTGTTAAGGGCATTTTCCAAATGCCTCTTAAACTCTAACAGGCTTGGGACATCGACCACCTCTCGAGGAAGCCTGTTCCAGGGTTTGAGCACCCTCTCGGTAAAGAAATGCTTCCTAATGTCCAGTGTAGACCTCCCTGGTGCAGCTTTGAACCATTCCCAGGCGTCCTATCACCGGATCCCAGGGAGAAGAGCTCAGCACCTCCCTCTCCACGTCCCCTCCCCAGGGAGCTGTACAGAGCCATGAGGTCACCCCTCAGCCTCCTTTTCTCCAAACGAGACAAGCCCAGTGGCTGCTCTCCAGCCACTCCTCTCCCAATTTATACTTGTGTCCAGTGTTACTCTGTCCTAGGTGCAGAATCCAGCATTTGGACTTGTTAAATTTCATCCCATTAATGGTGCGTGGCTACCCCGGATTCAGCAGATGTGCTCAAAGTCTTTTCTATTATTGGGCAGGATTGAAATATTTCCTTTGTTTCCTTTTTAACAGAAAAGGATTTCAGTAAAAAGCCCACTGTATTTGATGCTCTGTGTCTTCTCTCAGTGACACAAGGCACTGCATGATTATAACTAAGAAGCTCTCAATGGGAACAGAGATGCTCCAGGTTTGCACAATTCCCAGTAAGTTGTTTTATTTATTCAAAAACAGCACTCTGGAAAAGTCTTGCTCAACAAATGCTTGCTAATGAGGAATGCAGACTGCTCCCAGAACCATCCTTGAGCCTCGCAGGGTAGGAACGTCTGCATTTGCTTACAGCTTCTTAACTACCACTGCTGAAAGACCCAGGAGGATACAGGGAGATTCCCAGTAACTCTGCTAATGAAGAAGGAACGCATGAGCACTCTATATATCTGTTGCCTGATTACTATAGAAATAAATGAATCAGGGAAGCACATTGAACAGTCAATTCTCTCTTATTCAGAAACCAGCACAATTTAATTAAGTCTAAATAGCACTTAGAATGGTGAATACTGAATCGACTGATGGGCTGAATACTCTGGAGAGTGTTTTATCGGAAGGTCTGTCTGATTCCCTGGATGCTCGAGCAAAAATTAAGAAAGAGATCCTTCCAAAAACCTATTCCTCTCAAGGCTAGAGGCTGTTAGGTTCATTTCCAAAACAGTTTTTCCTTTCAAGAGTGAATTGGTCCCTAGTCTTTCCAGAGACATGAATATTTATTGAGTCTTGAGACAGAATCTTTTCCAGTTCACAATGGTGTAAATCAGTAGGGACAGCACTGAAGTCACTGAGACTAAACTGGAAAAGGAATCAGGACCTTAGTGCCACAGGACTGGGGATAATGCCATGTCTTACAATGCATCTTCATGTGAGTGTCTCAGCTTAATTCAAATAAATAACTGTATAAATTAAAAAAAACCTGTGGTGGTCATGGTGAAGCTAGCACTGAAGCACAGGTTCTCCTCTTAGTTATGCCCACCTTGGTCCGGAGTAACTCTGCTGGGTCGGCTGTATTACAAGGTTATCAAAGTTGTGAGTAGGGACCCCATTTCCTAACGGGCTTTGTCTCAGTGATTGTGCAGTTGCACCTCTTGGAGGAGCACAAAGGCTATCTCCCCATCCACTTGTGGCTCCAGAACGGCTTTGCTGTAAGCTGACAAAGCAGCTGATGCTCTCAGGTGTAGCTGCTAAATAGTAAAGTTACCCAGTCTGCCTCCCTTTTCACAAAATACCTTCTCCCCCTCCTGGCACTTCCAAATAGCCCTGACCACAGGAAAGTACATGAAAGCCCAGGTTAACAGATTTCAGCAAAAATCCCAAAGCAAAGAAGTTCTTTGCAAAGGATTATAGCAGGATAAGCGTGACACCCTTCAAAGAAACTCTAATAAGCGAGGAAGTGCCTGGTTCCGGTGCATCACCTTAAGCCCTGCACCAGCACAGTCTCCCTCCCCTGAGCTATTGCTTGTGTCCTCTGGTGACCTGCTCTCATTTTGCCATTGTAGGAATGCAGGGATTGATAGGTGGGGTGAAACTGGACGTCATTATGTACTGTCACTGTGATTAAATCTAGTGCAGGCTCAAGAGGAGAAATAAATCAATTAAGTCGGAGCCCAGGTGCCCTTGGGCTACTCTGTTGTCTGTCCATGCCGGCTGGACATGGCAGTCAGCAGCTGCTCTGTGCTAAGAGTTAAACTCTGGGTATATTTGAGGCTGTAGCATCCAGCCTTCCATAAGTTCATCCACACAACACAGGAAATCTGTAGCCTCAAGGATATTCTGTCCCAGCTGAAGGCATGCAGACATCCAGATGTGAACTGGGCACCCTTTGGAGTCAGCAGAGAATAATTTTTGGGTGCCTAAACCATAGACCAGGGGAATCACACACCTGGCCCTAGGGTTTGAGCTAAGTCAGCATGTAAGTGTTGTGACTGAGGGTTTATCTACATTTTTGTGTGGACCCAGACCCACATGGAGCCGAGAAACCCCAAGAGCAGACAGATGTTTTGGAAGAAGATGCATAGTTCTCGCATCAGGCAACTGTAGGATAATCCTCTCACTACATCATGCACTTCTAGCTCTTTTAATGTCTTCTTACAAAAGTTCTGCTGAACTTTTTGCATTTCCCAACTGCCTGTATTTATCTTACAATAATTAGATTTTTTTTTTTTCCGGTTGGTCTCTTTTTCTTTTAATTTTGGCCAGAGCAATAGTAACTAACGTTACCAAGGGCAATTGATTGAGAGAGAGCTCCTGAGGTAGCAATTTCTTTTTTAATTAGAGCATTCAATAGATCCCATTGGAAGAAAGTCCGTTAATCAGTTTTTAAATTGTGCAGTGGAGAGTTACAGCAAACACAGACATGTAATATGGATGCTGGTTTTCTGAAGGGCAGGGTTTAACTAGGTGCAGGAGCAAGTGATATAGCTGGAGACTGCACAGATGTTTTTTGACTATGATGGGAAGCCATAAAACAAAGAGCAGTTGAAACAGGATCAGATTTTTATTTTAAAGCTTAAAAAGAACAGAAGTGTTTCTAAGACTTTTTTCCCTTTATCTCTGGGGAAATGAAGTTGCACATTAAGCCACTGACTTATTCATAACAGAAGAAAATGAATTGTTTTGAAGTAATACTTTTGTCGATTCTTTTTTGAAATCCCAGCATCAAATCCTCTTGTCCCCCCTTCTCAGGTGCAGAATTGGTAACAATATTGTGTTTTAATAAACAACATACTGTTTCCTATCCAGTAATTATGCTCATTTTGCACACCATGTTCCTTTCCTATTGCTCAATCATTCAGTGTTTAGCTACCACTTCTTTCTGAATCTAGATCAATTTTGTTCTTCATAACAAAAGAAATCACTGTGTTACATTGCAGTTCTTCGTACTGCTCCAAGCCACAGTTCAACAACTGTAAGTTGCTTTTAATGGGATATAGCAAAAGTCCTAACTATAAACCTACTCTTGTAAGTTTAGCATGAAGGGAATGCTAATGTTCTTGTAAGTTTAGCATTACAAATGGGGAAACCGAGGCACCGAGCACACATCACCCAGATTCCTCCAGCTAGAGAAGGGACTCCAGATAGATTTATTGAAGTCTCAAGCTGACACATGGCCATGGAGATCTCTATCTGTCTCTTCCATATCAAATATGCTAGCAGCTCACATAATTCATGTGTTTAATGCACAGCTTTTAAATGTGGTTCTGATGAATAGTTCATTTTAATAATGCATGTGTTCCTGCCTGTGTGAGATACCATTTTACAAACAAGAAAGTGAAGCTGTAGTAGGAGCAACTATTTTAAAAAAATCATGTGAGCAAGTGTTTCTTCTAGTTCCAGCAAGGGAAAAAACAAAGAGGACGAGAAAGGATCATCTAAGCTGACCATTAATTAAGTTTTGGAGAAGCTTATTAACTGCTTGGTGACCCACTTACTTGAGGGCAAACACAGATGAAGAACTTATATTATAATATAATGAGAGTCAAAGTGGATGGTAAAGTGATATTGAATATTTGTTAGCTGTGACTCCAAGCAACTGCCCAGGATCTAAAGGAAGCAGCAACCTTCCCCAACCAGAGAATGATACAGTGGGAAAATTCACAAGGTATAAGAGGAGATTTTTCCAAACTTTCTGGAGATTTCACTTGAGAACATAAGAACTGCCAAATTAGATTAGACCTCAGATCCATCTAGACTAGTACTGCATCTCAGAGAGGCTATGCTTCATCATCAACAAACGGATGGGAAATAATCTGTTTTCTGCTTTCTTGATCCTTTACAACCAACAACATCCTGGCCTGTATCATAAATAATGTGGCCAGCAGGAGCAGGGAAGTGATTGTTCCCCTGTAGATGGCACCGGTGAGGCTGCACCTTGAGTCCTGTGTTCAGTTGTGGCCTCCTCACTACAGGAAAGACACTGAGGTGCTGGAGCGTGTCCAGAGAAGGGCAACAAAGCTGGTGAAGAGCCTGGAGCACAAGTCTTGTGAGGAGCGGCTGAGGGAACTGGGGTTGTTTAGCTTGGAGAAGAGGAGGCTGAGGGGAGACCTGATCACTCTCTACAACTACCTGAAGGGGGATTGTAGTGAGATGGGTGTTGGTCTCTTCTTTCAGGTGGCTGGTGATAGGACGAGAGGAAATGGCCTCAAGTTGCGCCAGGGGAGATTTAGATTGGATATTAGAAAAAATTTCTTTACTGAAAGGGTTGTCAGGCATTGGAACAGGCTGCCCAGGGAAGTCGTGGTGTCACCATCCCTGGAGGTGTTCAAAAAAACATGTAGATGAGGCACTTCAGGACATGGTTTAGTGGGCATGGCGGTGTTGGGTTGACGGTTGGACCTGATGATCTTAAAGGTCTTTTCCAACCTAAACGATTCTATGATTCTATGATTCTAATTCGAGATGTGGAGTTCCTCTGACTTCTGATACCTTGTTTATCATTAGCTATTACAATTCAGGTTATTCTCACTGTTTGTGTAAAGATGAGTCCCTCTCTGGCTTCATACAGCTTCCCAAGGCAATGAGGTCCACTGCCAAATCCATGTCGCCTGTTCCCCAGAGTGTGGACATGAATTCACAGGACACACACACACGCATGGAGTCATGTGGGATGGTTCATTCACCTGATTTTGGGATCCCTTCCTCCTTACATTAGATAAAGCCACAGTAATGCTTGCTAAAAATCATTTCCTGGTCAGGGATAATAGACTCTTCTCGGCTCATAACTTATTTACATTACATATTCTCCTGAAGTGATGTAGGAAATGCATCAAATGTTTTAGGGTTGTTGGGAGTTTTGAGCCTATTCTTTTTAATAGGACTACTTTTTTTCCTTCCTGCAAGCTAAGCAAGGGTTCCCAGAGCTGAGTGCAACTCTGTGGGTCTGGAGAGGAGAGAAAAAATTGGAAATGATAAATGCTGGGAATTAAAAGTGATCTAAAGTTGCTGTCACATTATAATGCAATTTTCAGGTCTAGTATCTCATATTTTGCAAGATTTGGACGTAGATTGTATGCACCACTGGAAAGGGAGTACTCACCCCCGATCCCAGGCACATAAAGCACTGGCTCAACATGGGGAGTGTTTGCAAGATCCAATAATAAATAATAATAATAGGACCTTAAATATGTCGCTAAGCAGGGCTGAATAATGCCTATCATATATTGCAGACCAGTGCTAGTGGAGAGTTTCCTCCCGGAGTGAGGAAGGCAGGATTTTTTGTGGCTTATTTGAGGAAAATTGTCCAAAGGCTGCTGGGGGGCTGTCAGCGGCCAGGCAGTGCTGGCGGAGGGGAGGGCAGAAGTTGGCAAGGCCATGGTGAGATGCCAGTTCATCGCGCCGTACCCCAAACTGTCTGAGTGCAGGGGGAGGCGTATAATGCAAGGCTCAGGCAGAGCTTTGTATTATTTCTATAGCAACATATAAAGCATCTGGGATTAGAAAGCAGCTTGGGCTCTGGAAGCAGAGCCAAACTACAGTCTTTGACTTTAGTATCAATCCCTACTTGATGTATTTGCTATACCCACTTCTTTCCCAGGGAAGGCTTAACAAAACAGTGTGGCTTGGACATGGAAAATTGGCTCCGTGCATGCTCTCCCTGATCACTCAAGCTAATGATCACTCTGCAGTGCATAATATTTTTTCAATCAGATTTAAGAGGAAATTCAATTGATCATCACTTTCTGCCCAGACTTCTTAGTTCTCTGCACAAACTCGGGGCTGCTTTGCATTCCAGACAGGCTTGTACTGCACTGAGCCAACCTATGGGAAATTAATTCAGTACAATTTTTAAAGTGCACTAGGTTAAGTCTGACAAGCCTTTCATCTAGTAGGACACAATGTGCGGTGTCTTGCATGTCACCCTTATGGAGGCAAAAAGGGGATGAGGCAATGTATGGCTGGAAAAATAAGATAATTATTGACATGTTTCAGGTTTATTCTTCCAGATCTCATTTATGATGTATTTTGGAGCTATTGATAAAGAGACGGGGAAACATCCACATAGATATATTGTTTGCAGATAAAAGAATACGGCTGGCCCTGCTGACAATTTGCTGAGGACCTACTGAAATTCAGGAAAGCTCAGTCTGGCTGTATGCAGACATTATAGATGTGTCACACAGAAAGCAATAGTCATATGACGTATGCAAGGGGGGCAATGCCAACGTGAGGAAGATGAAGGAGCCAAGAAGGAACAGTCCTCAGGTAATGGAGGGAGGCATCAGAAAGAGTTTATTGCAAAATGTTTTACCACCACTCTCCCCATTGCCAGTAGAAAGTGCAACGTCTGCCTGGTGGCTGCCTGTATTCAACAGCAATCCCCAAAATATTGCCCTAAAGTCCACCCCACCTCTCCTTCCTCCCCTCCTGTCTCTTCTCAATAACCCCTGCTGTGCCTTCGAGCCAGGTCCCTGCAAATTATCCATTGTTCCTGCCTCTGCTTAGCTCACTTGCTGGTAGTTACCATCCCTGGGTTTCTTCTGGGCTCCTCATCTTCAGAAAAAAATGTAGCGAGGCTTAATGGTGTGCAGGGAGGAGTGATGACCTTTCTAGAGACCTGCAGAAGTAATGAATGCTCCAAGGTACTATGGACTCAAAACCCAAGGTCTTTGTTCAAGCAAAATTTCCCAGCAAAGTGTGAATCTTGAGACTGTGAGAGGAAGGGACTTGCCTGAGACTAAATAAGTGGATAAAGTACAGAGACCTCAGTTCAGCAGAGAATTTAACCTATGCTGTCAAGCCAGGAAAATCAATATGATGATGGCACATGTGGCTGAGAACTTGCTGAATTGGGTCCAGTCCCTTATACTTGGTGCCGAGGTGGATGCTAGCACTTTGAATTGCATTAGGGAGCAGCTTGAGAGCCAGAAAAGATTTGAGTGTACCGAAGTATTACAAAAGGCTGGAATTCTTTGTGGCCTCTGTGGAAAACAAGTACCAAAACACTTCCCCGCTCTCCCCTTCATAATATTTCCTTGGACATTTGCAGCTGAGTTTTGGTTGAAAACCAGTCTTTTCCAAAAAGGAACAGAAAAAACCAGCTCAGGTATGTGTTGGGTTGAAAATGAATGTTTTTGATGAGCTGTGGGAGTGAAGAAGTCAATTTTCCGACAAAAATAAACTCCCACTGGTCTGGAGGAAGACTAACGCACTCTGTCGAAACTTTTTTTTTCCTCTAATTCCATCAAAAAAACGCCAAACAAATCTGCTGAAAAGCTTTCCCTGTCTCATGCTAAAACATGTTTCTTATTAAAGTGGCAGCTGAACTCTGTACAGGCTTGAGGGGCAAGGTAGGGGAGGATTTGCCAAAGTGACAAGGAGGGATTGCAGCTGTGTGTGCTCCAGGGCTATGAGGGTACAGATGTTTGCCTCTGCATTGCTGCTGCACATATTTCCAGGGGTCTGTGGCCCTCATCTAAAACACTAAAACCCTTTCTTGCAATAATTCAGCTGGCAGGTGACAAAAACAGGACAGGAAAGCCAAGTGTTCCAAATGCAGAGGAGAAATACTGGTTGGGTACTTTCTTCCCAGCCAGCACAGAGCACTCAGGGCTTTGTCGTTCTGTCAGCCCCGGGGATGGCGCATAATTCACAACAATAATTTCTCTGGTAGCTGAAATTTGCTCTGGACTGCAATTTCTTCCAGTTCATTCCTTCCTTGTGTTTGAATCATGTTTGTAGTCTGGAGTATTCAAAACCTGAGCTCTGCTGCTGAGCTATGATTGCTCTGATAAGCCCGAGGTATCATTTCTGAGCTGTGGCTGGGAGTGCATATTATCCATTTCCAGAGTGAATATTTGCCTGCAAAAATTTGCAATGCATCGTTCACACATGCTGATTTCCAGCAGAACCGGCTCCTTCATCTAAAAATTTCAGCCCCCAACCAAAGCGAGAGCAGCTCCACTTTAGGGCAAACCTCACCAGGATGCACTTTTCATTTCATTCCTCCCTGGTCCCCTGGGAAGGAGGGTGAGGTGCCATCTGAAGGGCTGGCTAGAGCTAAGCCTGGGAGGAATGAAATGTCACCAAGCCTTGGTTTACAGATGGGGAGACTGAGGCATGGGGTGATGTGCTGGAAATCCAGCAGATTTATGGAGAACTGGGGCTAGTAGAATCACTAACGTTACCCTGATGTGCTATGCATGAGGCTGCTCTGCCTCCTTGCTGGGCTCCCACAAGCACCCGCTTGTGACTCTCTGGGAGCGGAAGGCTCTCGCTTTCCTGCCTCCCGCCAGCCTGAAGACACAGCCTTTCAAGTGGAGAAACGGAGGCCCTGAAGGCCTTTCCTCTGCTTTGAACCACCACAGCAACCACTAGAAAAGGCTCTGTGAAGGCTTCCCCCCCCCCGTCCTTTTTTTTCTGCTTGTAAAATTAGCTTTTCATGAAAGAAGGCAGCGTCTCCTTGCCTCCCACTACCATACGTATCCTTAGGTAATGGCAGAGCCAGTGCTGGGCGAGGGAGGGGAGAAGCGAGATCTGCCCCCACCGCCCCATCAGAGGCGTGAAAGCTTTCATTTGTCAACACAGAGATTCCACCTCGGATCCTGCAGTGACAAATCATCGTCACTAGGATAATCAAGCTGCAGAGACAGGGTCATTTATCATGGCTCTTTGCTAAACAAAGCACTTTTCCTCCCTCCAGCCTGGTTTTTGCAAGACTAAGGGGGCTGCGCTTTCTGGGCACATACCGGCAGAGGTCCCCATGTCCCCAGTGCTGTCAATCAAAGCCTAAATTACCCAGGGATGTCAGAGGTGAGAAGTGTACATGGGCCTGCAGCATCCTCCCAGGCACCGTTTGCCAGGGAAATAGAAAAGCCATCACACCAGCATAAAGGCACTTGTTGCTCTTTGCCTCTCCTGAATGCTAAGCCAGGCTTGCAGCATTCACCAAACATGCATCTGTGAGCTGGGTAGCTCGTGTTGCTCGTCCTTTTGCACTGAAAATGGGAAAGATATTTGTTTGGAACTGGCAGCTAATAAGGCCAACCTGGTAGGTAGTAGCTAGAGTGGGGTTTGAGAGACTGGTGCTCATTTACCCGATGCCCAGCTCAAGCTTCTGCATGATTTAACCAATCAAAATACTCATGGCTGAGTTTGATTCCTAAATCGTAAAAGACTCAACTGCAGAAGAGTCAGATTCCTGGACTAGGATTCGCGACAACATGCTTGCCCAGTGGAAGCCATCAGTTTGCATCTCTTCAGGCTGGCTGGAGGTTTCACTTGTGTTCGCAGTGAAGCCATTCAACATGAGCCCAATTGCTCACAGCAGCTCAGCTGGAGATGGTAACTCATTAAGACCCAATAATTGCTCACAACCTTATATGTATGTGTTGCAGCAGAAGCCTGGGGTCAGGGTGTGGGTTTGAATTTGCCTCTAGCTCTTGGGGAGGCTTTGCAGCAGTAAGAGGTAGTTGTGGATGTCAGATATAGATACTGTGGTCAAACCAGGGCTGCGTGGATCAGTGCTCAGTTATGTATGAGGATCTTGCACGTAGGACAACAGAAGTCAGCTTTGCTCTGGCCAGCCAGGCTGCTTTTCCCTGCTGAAAGAGGAGGCTGAGGATAGAGAGTGATACTATAAGTTGTTTTCTCTCTTTAATAGAGTGAGGTGAGCTCTCTGAAGCAAAGCACTTGCTGCGTCCTTTCTGCCACTTTCTCTGATCACGGCAAATGACTTCTTTTCACTGACATGCTCATAAGCTTCTGTTATTTTGAAGTGTGGCTGGTGGGAATGTACTTCAGGCTGTAGATTTGCTCACAACTTCTTTCCCGGAGCTTCCAGTTCTCCCGGTTCACCTCTCTGCTGTTCTCACAGTGTGATTGATCTTTTAAGTCGATATGATATTGTTTCTCCTTAGTGACTGGTATGCTGCTATACAAAAGTGTATAGACTGTGAAGCTGAATAAGCCAGCTACTGAGCTAGGGAAAAAATAATGATTTTGATTTGAGTCATGATTTTATTTAAGTAATTTTTAAATTTAAGGTAGATGTTTATTTACAAGTTGCCTGTTCTTTATTCACGTTTTTAGTTGAAAATTGCTAGTGTGTGAGTGTACTTTCTGTTGAATCATAAATACTAGAAAGAGTGGAGCAGGCAGTTAAAGAAACAAGTACATTTCCCTGCTAAAAGACTCTGGCTACCTACATGCTAATATTTTACATAGGAAGTGCTGCTTGCATCAGTGAAGTTACCAGCTGATGCCTTGGACTCACAAATTTTGCAGAACCTTGTCCTGATTTCAGTTCCCCCTGTCACAGCTGTGGGTGCCATCTCCCAGACGTGGGTGTGCGTGTCCATGGGGAGAGAAATGAGAGCTTCTAAATCATGCTCGGCCCCATTGCCGGGTAGACGTTGAAAAGGGGCACTTGGAAATAAGATGAGGTTGGGCCTGTTCCCTAAAGTTTTATGTGATTAATTAATTTATTTGTGGTTGGACCCTGAGCCTTCAAGATGCCCCATCTGCCCAGTATCAGGGACACAGCGTCAACCCCAAAGGTGTTCTCCCTTCTGAGGGTCTCACCCGAAGGCAACTTGATGTAGAGCGGGGTTGAGTCCCTTCTCCGAAGTCTCAGTTACTGCCTAGAGCTGGAGAGAGGGTTTCCTTTGCAGACCGGCCTTGGATCTGAGCCAGCCCAGCCATTCTGAACTCCTGTAATTAGTCTAAATATGAAGGTGAATTATTTTCTGTCAAAAGATGTAGGCAGACAGGATTTTTAAGGCTTCATTAGTCCAGATGCTGGCAGGGCCGGTCTTCTCAGCTCAGTGGCCTGAGCATGTGATGGAGAGCAGATTCTGATATGTATAATTAACAAGCACTGAATAATTTGACAGATTGGAAAAACATTTCAATATGTGTTCCAACAGGGGAAGTGATTGGCATTTCTGTGTTACTTCCCTGCTAAGAAACTTTCCAAAAGAGATGTCATCAGTGTACGCTAATGAGCCTGAGGTGTTCTGGGGGCCCTTGCAAAACATGATGAACACCTGCATGCTGGTGAGGCCAGGGTACGGATGGGGCTAAACCCCCCGGGTTTATAACATTATGTGAGGTTGGCATGGGCCTGGCAGCACCTGATCGTATGCCCATGGTCCCTGCAGAGATTGTGATGAGGGACTGGCTGTGATACCCTGTACGTCAGGGTACACCTCTGACTCACTCTGTGCCTCAGTTTACCGCTTTACTAAATTATTAGCTGAGGAGTGGTGGACACTACCTGTGTGCTACACCTTCCAGACTGAATTCACTACACACATACAAAATACCAGGGCTGGCTTCTTATCTGCTGGAGCCCTGCAGTCTGCGCAGACTGGGAAAGTTTTTCCCAGGCCCACAGTGATTTAATCATATTTGCAGAAATCCTCTGCCCCATCTCCTCCTCTCCTTTCTCTCTGTCATTATTGATTTTTCCATTTGCTGGCCAGCTGGAATTTTCCAGCAAGGCAGAGCCATTCTGTGTGCTCGTAGCATACACATACACAGACTACACTGGGGACTGCGGCGGGAGAGAGCTGCTTCTTCCCTGATAGACAGATTTCCTTCGATCCAAGCAGGAAAGAAAAGGGCTTCCTCATACACAGGCACCGAAGAAATCCTGCCCTTACATCCTATTATTGAGACAGTCTCATTATCCAGTAACGAAACTGGCTGGAAATCTGCCTTTGAATATTTTTTTCCCCTTCAAAAATCTTTGGACAAGAGAGACATTTCCCTGGGAAATTGTTTTTTGTAGGACTTAATTGCAAACTCAATGGGAGCTCAGAAAAAGAGGTTAACCATCCAAACCCTCTGTCCTTCTGTCCTCCTTGTTGCCCTGCTCTTCTCTCATTCCTTCCAGCATATATCTAGGAGTAATCCACAGCTTTATATTTAACATGTCAGCATGTGTGTATGTGTAAGCGGCAGAGACCAGCCAGCCTGCAGCACCTGTAGCCAAGTCCCCCTGTACCTTCCACCAGTTCTCAAAAGTCTTGCCCCATCCCTATAAATCTAATGGCACAAGCCAGGAAATTGAGATAATGGCTGTTCAGTTCCTTTTTCACTTGAAACTCTGGGTCCCCTAATAAAGGCAGGTTTCTTTCCTACCTTGTTCCCTTTACCCATTAATCCTTGGAAGCACCATAGTAGGCACAGAATTAAAATGTCCCTTGAACAGAGTCATTATAACTTATATTCTCCTTGGATGTTTGAGCTTCATGTTGGGTCATTCCAAAACAGACCCTGGAGAGTTTCATTAACTGAAACAGCAGAATGAATTTCTCTTTCTGCTTTCTGTTTTTTTGCTCTTCAAATGAAATTTCTAGCCAGTGCTGATCCCGACTCTTCAGGCCCAAGGCGGCTGCCTTTCTCAGGCAGGGGCAAAGGCAGTATTCATGAAGGGGTGCAGTGAAACAAAAATAAAAAAGAAATTACTTAGTCCTACCCTCTGTTTTCCCCAGAGCCATTCATTTTCATCCCACCCATCTTGCCTCGAGCTGGTCTGAGTTCAGAGAAAACCGTATTCCCTTTTCCTGGTGTATCGGGGTTTCTGTGGTCCGGCTCCATTCACCAGCTTGCATTTTCCCCCTGCTCCGGTCCAGCAGCTGTGGGCTGCCTGATGAAGAAACAGAGATGATGAATTGGTGAAAATGAGCAGCATGAGCCCCTCCAGTGCTGTGAGGAAGTGTCTGGGTCTGCTCTGGGAGGAGTCACAAAGCTCACGCGTCCGGGAGAAACATGAGCTAACTCTGTCTCCATGGCAGATGAGGGGGAAGGGAGCGTGATGGGACACGAGACCTTCATGTCTTTCAGACGTCGCCTTCAATAACAAATGTAGTGAAAACAAACATTAGCTTCATGATGTGAGACTAGTTCTTGCTGCACACACTCTTATTAATGTAATCAGAAAATGTGCTGTTGCAAGGCTTTCTCTGGCTCGCTTTATAATATTGGGATGTGTTATAATCTATTGAATTCCTCCTCACTGAATCTCTGAAGTGGGGTGCTCTACTTACCCTACTTAGCACCTTTTCCCAGTCCTGTGGAGGCACAGGGGCAGTACTGCAAGCTTTCGCGTCGGCTGTGTGTGCAACGGAAACATCAACACTGTACCTCGATGGCGAGGTCACTTTTGTGGTCCATGGCCTGTGGCGTTGAAGGTGGCACTCACTAGACCAAGGATGGTGAGTCAGCTTCAGTTATACAAAGGCTCCCAGACCTGGCTACAATTTCACTAACCAGCTCCTGGCTGCCACTAAAGTCCCCGTCTCAGTGGGAATCAGACAGCAAAACCCTCATGCATGAAAACGTCATCCCGTGCATATCCAACACCAATCCCTTCCTCACGGATAAAAGCCAGAACTGGCTCTCCGTACTACCAACAACTGCATACCGCAACACAGAAAATACTTCTGGGCCTTTTCCTTGCCTTGTGCTTAATGCATGGCTCCTGGGAGATTTTCAGGGTTTGCTGACTGCTGTGGGAGGTGAGGCTGGTCGCAGCCGTTATTCCCATAGAAATGGGAACTTCAAAAACTCTAGATTAATCTATGTAATAGCCATCAGTGAGTCAATTATTTTCCTGAATATGCCACAGTACTGCATTTGCGCTTTTTAGGAAGGTTAATGCGATGGTCTAGCTAGCGAGGAAGGGCCCGCTAATGATCCCAGCACGGCGGGGAGGCACCCAGAGATGTCTCTCCTTTCTCATCACTGCTGCACAGAGGGTGACAGCAGTGCTGATCTCTCTCTGATTTCAATGCAATGATGAAAACCTATAGCCAGAAGTGCCTCCGGTGACTGCGGATGGGTGGCGATAATTGTGCTTGAGGACAGTGAGCAATGGAGACACTTAAACGCGGGGTCATCTAGGAAATTACAACCCTGGGGTGTTTCTGAATGTGCCTCGCTGCTGAGAAAGAGAGGACTGTCATCTCATAAAACACATGAGGTTTCTCGGTGAAATAGCACTTCTTCACTTTTGTGTGGATATTACCAACATCTGAATGAGAAAGGGAAAATAGTGATTGCCAACAGCCCTGTATGAGGAAGGGTTGGGGGGTGCAGCTCTGAGCAGTGATGCAGAAATCAAGGGTTATTTTCCTTGTTCAATGATGAACTCACAGTGTTACCTTGTGCAAGAGACTTGAGCCTGACCCCTGACTTGCAAAGCATGGGTGGAAAAGGATTGTGATGGGGTCCATGATAGGAGGTGAGGGGAATCACTGCTTTTGGCTTAGCTAACCAAAGTGCATTGCAAATATCCCCAAATCCTGTTCTGTCTGATCAGTAAAGCACTTCCACTGACTCCCCGCTGCCTGTGCAACTCCTAAGAGGTGCCCCACTCACTTTGGATGCACAAGGAAAAACAGAAGAGACACTTTTACTCCTCATTTGCCTCCAGAAATCCATCTCTTGCTCCTGCTGGAGCAGTTATCCAGGAGGACACACTCTGTGCTGGACAACCCAGGGCCAATAGTTACAGTGACTGCTGGTTTCCCAGTGCTATGCTCATTTTTCACCATAGGGATGACTGCTGTTCCAGCCCATTTCGTTTAAACGCAGAGACTATTTTCACACCTAACCCTGGTGATGTGCCCTGCTCTACCATGAGAGCTCCTGGCTGATCACCCCTCTGCTCCGTTGCGGTCCAGGCAAACTGTTCCCTGCTCCTTCGTTGAGTCAGTGACTGTTGCAGTTTAATGAGCATCCCCAAGAAAACGCATTCCGTGCCAGACAATCCTGGCGGTGACTTTCTAAACAATCCTTCTTAGACCTAGTTGGCAACTTTTCAGCCAACCCTTTTTTTTAAACAGCAATAAATGGTGCTTTGGTAAGTGAGATCATTTTTTAAAAAATAGAAATAAGTCTCTTTCAGTGAAGCTTTTGGGATTTGGATTGAACTTGTGGGTAGGTAGCCATGGACTTACTTTGCAATGGTCAGTACACAGCGTGAGCAGCCGCCAGGGGTATTTGTTTAAAGACGTGCTGCCATAGAGACAGGGTATGAACCTGAATCGAGACTCTTCTGTGTCCTGGTGAGACAATCTGACTGCTGGGCTCTCCTCAGGCAGGTGAACAACTTCTTTCTTTGGAGCTTTTTGATCAGAGTTTTGAAGGGTCCTGTTTTCACATCAGTGGGGAGTGAAAATGAAAGTGTAGGTCCTCACAATACTTTGCAAAAGGCAGTTCTTGTTTCCCAGCCATTCCGCGCTGCGGTGGACCCGAGGGGTCCCCGTGCGGAGGAGGAGAGCTGCGTTTCTGTGTGCCGCAGCCACCTCTGCCCCGCTGCGCCCCTGCCCCAGCCACCGCGGGTGGGCACGGCTGCAGGGTGAATTGCTTTGTTGGTATCATGATAGGGAGTGATTGACAGTGATCACAGGCTTGCAGCTTTTGAAGGAAAGGAGAATGGGAGGGATCTGATGGAAAAGGTTGATGTGAGGTGAGTGGGATAGCTACCGATGGAACAGTGGGTCAAGGTGGTCATCTCTAGTAACATGGGGAGGGTCACTCCACCACCCTGGGCAGAGAATAAAAACCCGTATGCCTCTGTATTAAGGGAGCGGCTGTTCTTCATGTAAAGAAAAGCTATGTAAAGACTCTGACTGAAGAGCAAAGTTACCTTTGAAAACAAGGACAATTATCTTTAATTGTTTATTATTTACCACTAATGATCTGTCTTTCTCCTGTTAAAGAAAAGTTTGAGACATCAAATTGAGAAGCAGAAATAATGCCACAAAGGATGAGAAATTCTAGTGAAGATTAATGATTAGTAAATAAATGAATAGTGCCTTAGTGTTCACACATCCTGGTTAACAAGTATGAGTAATGAGTAAACTTGTAAAAATCAAACTGTGGGTTGTTTTGCAACACAATAATTAAAAAAAGAAGAGTCAAACAGTTGGTTAATTTATATGCAATGAATAAATGAATCAGTTCTATTTTCTCCAGTGGAATAAAAGCAAACAAGAGAAAGACGTTGTATCTGTGCACATAGCATTGTTTTCAAACCTCAGCTGTTACAAACCAGAAAATATTTGCAATGGGGAGAATGATTTGAGAAATTAAATTGGAGTGGGAGGGGGAGTCTGCAGTACTGCTGTTTTCCTGATATTAGCAAAGCCTGTTGGTATTTTGTGTCGGTCGTGGGGAGCGGTGCTCTGAACAGGAAGGAAATGAGAATGCCACAGAAGGACAGCACCTGGAGTAAAAAATATTGCTTCATCATCTCCTACAATGCTTCTAATGTGCCCACTGGGAAATGGGAATATGAGCTACAAAATCAAACATCATAACCAGGAACAGGGAGGGCATTATCTCTATGTCTAATTTGAGTTAAACATTGGAGTGATTTGTTGGGAAAGATGGTCTTGGCTCATCTGTCCCACTCCAGTGATGCTGTGGCCGCTGCTGCTGGCCATCTCCCTGCAGGTATGGATGCCTCGGGGAGCCTTCCAGCCCAGAGAGGCATTGCTCAGACACAGGAACTTTGAACAAGATGCCCTGTTTACAATAGCTTTTGTGGCATTGGCACCTTACAGTCTAGGAGTCCTTGTTTATAGTGGGAGTATTTAGACTTAAGACCCTCCACTGATACAGTCCTCACCACATGAAAGTAAGTATTTAATTCCTAGTTAAAAATGGTTAGAGGACTTTTTAGAGTGAAGTCCCAGCCTGGGCTCCCCAGACTGCACCCACGGGAGGGTTGTGCTATTTGGGCATCGCTTTTTCTAGCATTTGCAGTGTACTTACTCTCTGGTTTCAATCTCAGCAAAAGCAATATCCTCCTGGCAATAAGTTCATTGACAAAGCAGACCCATCATGTGCTTAGTGCATAACGCAGGTGGCAACTTGCTAAATCATCTGAGGTACATGTAGATCCCAGTGCCATTAGCTCCACGCACAAAGCTGAACAAGGCTGTCTGCGGAGTGCGGAAGGTGGTGACAGAAGGATGGCAAATCCTAGACTGTGGAGCATCTCTCTTGGGCAGCCACAGAGACCTGCATTTTTGTCCCCTTCTTGAACAGTGCTGTGCCATGAAATAAATAATCCATCATAGATACCATAACAATCCTATTGACAGGCTGCTCTGTACTGGCCCATGCGTTCTGCTTTCCAGTACCTGCACCAGCTTGTTGCGGCAGTGCTGCACACAGACTATTGAGGTGTTCCCAGTTACTCTTGTCCTGCTGCCTGGCTGTGTTGTCCAGTTTGGCACATTCTTTCTTCTCCCTGATACGTTTTCTGTGAAGCGGGAGGAGATTGTAATAACAACAGACAGCAGACCTGAAAGCTATCTCAGCTCTCTAGTTTTGTCCAGTAAAAAGAGCAGTAATTATTGCTCATGTCAGCTAACAGACTGACAAACCCAAATGCTTTCTTATCCTAAAAACTCTCTCATGAAAGGGAGAGGCATTAAGGATTATTGTTCATAATGAAGTCTTAATGGTCTGCTTTTTCATGCTTGTGCACGTTTCTCTTCTTCTGTGTCTTTAATCAAAGATTATGGCTTGTAAGAGTGGATTGTGCCTTGGAACTAAGTGGGTCAAAGCCTCTGGATGCAACATGCTTGGACCTTGACTGTCTAGGGGCAGTCTCCTCAGACAGGTCCCCCTGCACCCCCAACCCTCAAATCCAGGCAGACTGGAGCCTTCAGCCTCTCTCATGGAGGGGTTCTCAGCCCCGCAAAAGCTGCACAGTTTGCTCCCCTCTGACGCCCACTTTCACCCTGAGGCTGCTGCCCTTCTCTTTTCCAGACATCCCATTCCCAGGAGAGAAAGAGTTCCTGAGCCCTGCCTCAGTAAGGCTCTGGGTAAAGGTGCTGTTTCTACAGAGCACTGTTTTCCAAATAAAACTATTTTGATAAAACCCAAAGTGCCATCCTACAAATTCTTTGGATTTGCTCCACTGCTTTGCTCCCTCGCAGCAACAACACAATCCTTTGTGTCCAGATGTGGATCTCCCATTTCCTTCTTTTCTTTGTTGCAGCACATGCAACTGCAACCATCTTTCTGCAGTTATAAGTAAGTGTGGCAAACACACTGAGCATTTTTACTCTCAATGGCAGAGAAATTCTCCTCTCTTTTTGTGCTGCCTATATTGCCCATGGCCCAAATTCCCATTCTTGCCTCTTGCAAAGGGGCAGCGAGAAGGAGCTGTGGGGACAGGAGAGGCAGGAGGAGTTAGAGGAGTGTTCAAGGGCCCCAGCATAGGAGAAGACAATCCAGGCATGCAAAAATGAAGACTAATTAAAATGAATGAGAATTATTTTTATCTCTTTAAACAATTGTACAATCACATTTTAATTAAAATAATTTTAAAACGTTTCTTTTTTTTCTGGTAATTTTGCTAATGTATATACTCATGCAGTTATCAAAAACAGAGAGAGAGACTGGAATGACTTTTCTTTTTCCTAAAATGCTTTTAGTGGCAGTAAATTAAGATATATGTATATATGTAAGGATTATAGGCATAAAGTCAGCACTGAGTTATAGAAGGCTCTGTCTGGGTGATGATTTTTTTTTTCCTCCCAGCATTTTACTAGTTTTTGATGTTGTAAAGACATTCTTGCATGTAAAGCTCTTTGCAGCTCATAGAAACCTTTATTGAAAACTAATTGGAAGCCTTGATCCACTGAGGGAGAACACTGGCTTTCTTGGATACTCTTTGCACGTATCCTGGCTCTTTTGAGAGTTTCTATACCCTGTATGGAGGCTAAATTACTGCTATTATTCCTTCTCTGTTGTTTGGGTAGGTGCAGGTGCCTGTAGGACATCTGGAGTTTGGGGTGGAAGGAGTAGTTCAGGAAGGATGACTGGAGTGGAGAGAAAGGGGAAACCAGTGGAGAAATAAGAGTGGAGGAAGACAAATTTCCAGCTGGCAAAGGATAAAAGATTCTGTATGTTAAGGCTGAGGATAAGAAAGGAGGTACCTTCATCTGTTCAGCTATGGTAGGGTCCAGAATCCAGGGAAGCTTTTTCTGTGCTAGCAACCACTGTTGTGTTGTTTGATGCATTTTTCAGCTCTCTTCTGGGCACTGACATTGAATCCACTGACCTGCCCTGTCATTGCACCCTGTCCCCATCCATGCCAGGACCATGCTCGGTGTCAGGACCACTCACTCGCAGGGTGAAGGCTTTCAGAAATGGGTGGCAGCCAAGGACAAACCCACCTCTTTCTGTGGCTGCTTGGTTATTAAGGCCAGGTGGTTAACGTGCCCATGGATTTCATGCAATGACTGCCCCAAAGTCATTAGCTTTGTCTTGACAGGTCCAAGCTGAATAAAGCAGACATGCATGTTGGTGGCTGATGATGCTTTTAAAGAACTCGAGAAATATTTGGAAATGTCATATGACGCATGTATAGCTTATCACTAGCATGCATAGTTTGGCACAATTATTTTTCTCATTACACATTCAATTAAATGGCTTGACATTATGTTAAATAAAAAAGCACCACCAGAGAGAGCAGGATGTAGCTGCCTTTATGAAGATGATCAGATTTAGAAATCCGAAATTATTGTGCTGAAAAGGGACTAGAAGTTTAAGCCAGTGCAGAGTGAAGAAATACTTTAAGAGGTTTGAAGCAGAAAATTCCAATGCTCTGGATTTTTGTGAAGGTTGGAATGAAAACTCTGTGATTTACTTATTTGTTTATTTTTTTGGTGGTTGTTGTTGCTAAAAAATAGAAACATTTCTTTTTTTTTTTTTTTCCCCTACCCCAAAGGAAAGCCTGAGCTTGAAATAAGATCATTTCTGTAAATAAAGCTGTAAGACTTCAGCCAGTCACACATGTGACATCACGTATTTATATCAAACCTAGTGACAATTGCAATGATGCCTCTCTCCAGGAAGGAAAACCACTAAAGTTTCTTCTAGCAGCTGATATTATCATCCAGTTTGTGCTAGCCGAGCTGCTCCTGGATGAAACGAAAACGTTTGTCTCCCTGTGACACATTTCCTAGCATGTCCCTGTGTAATCTACAGAGCCATATGTGTAATAAAAAATGGAAAGAAAGCAGAAACAATAAGCAGAGATGATAAATGACACAAGAAGAAGAACTTCTCTAGGTGTTGGTTTCAGACCAAAGTAGGCAGTATCAGAAAGGTTTGGAGTTGAGCGGAAGGAAGAAATATGCAGAATGTTTAAGAGTTTTAAGGCTGATTCAAGGCTAATTGGGGGAGGTGGGTGTTGAATTAGGTGTTTACCAGAACAACTTTCGCCTTTGCTGAAAAGGTATACTTTTCTTAAAAATATATAAAATAGAAAACAGAAAAGGTGCATCTGAAAATGAGGGTGACTTGGTTTGGTTTGGCTGTATTTATCACAAAAAAAGGTTGATACCTTTGGGCTCCCTGGTGATGATGGGGGCTTCTGGGGTCCCACTGATAGTCTAAACTAAGACCAAGGATCACTCCCTGCTCAGAAAGGGCTTCCCTGGGAGAGAAGCTCTCCTCCTCGATACATATGCCCCAGGGACCCATTTCCCTCTGTGATATAAAGACCTGCTCTAGTAAAACTTAACCCCTATAATTCAGTTCTAGAGGAATCTTATTTTAGGTAGTGAAAGAAGGATTATAATATAGGTGATGTTCGGGCATTTTAGTAGTGCTATAAAACCCTATTAATGCCTTATCTCCAGACATATTTCTCTGTCACACACACCTAAGTTCATCCTTGTCCTCTCCGTTGTTTAACAGCAGCAGCAGGGAGCAGCTCAGCTGAGGGTGATGCTGTGCTGTCTCTCTCAGTCCACGTTAGCAGGACATTTTAAAAAAGATGTTCAAACTCATCCAGCTGGCCAGACTGCCAAGACCGCAGTACTTTCTGCTCACTGAGATGTGGAAGCTGAACAGAAAACCATCCAAACTGTGTGAAATGCCCCCGAGGGGCAGAAACCATTCGAGAGCTACTTGTGTGGGAACACCTGGAAGAGCTGGATCCTTATCAGCATTCCCAGGTCGTTATTAGGCTCTTCACCCAGAGGATTAGAGGAGAAATAACCCTTTAAAGTTATGAAAGAAGTAAAGTGTATGATAGTACACAAAGAAAGGCTGCAAATTTTCCTCTGCTGCTGGCCATTGCGTATCCCAGCCCCTGGGGGACTCCCGCTCCAGCTAGGGAGATTTTCTGATCCTTTCCTCCTTATGAGAGAGACAGGAGATAAATGTCAGATCTCACAGCAGAGGAGAAGGGAAGAAGCCTTCAGGGAACTGTGGGCTGCATTAAGGCAGGAAGGTTATGAACTTAAGTCAGGGGAAAGAAATAGGATTTTGTCAGACTACAGCCCTACAGCAAGAGCCACATTGTAGGGCTCTGCCAAGTGCCGCTTGTCCTGGGACTGGCCTGAAGAAGGCAGCCTCAGCAGCACAGCAATGCCTGTTGCAGGATAGAGCTGACACCGCTGAGCGATGTTGTCTAATAACCTTGCTGTCCCTCCAGACCCGTGCCGTAGCATCACACGCTCATGTTCCCTGTGGCCCTCTCCATTCCCGCATTGTCTGAGCCATGGGAGACATGGGTTCGATCGCTGCTTGGTGTTCCTCTGCCTGAAAGATGAATGCCGTATTCCTCTGTGCCGACAGAAAACAAAGGAACAGCTTCATCATAAAATTACAGTTAAATTATTATGTGCCTTTGGCCCCTCTGTGTTCCTGTGAAGAGTTTAGGTTTCTTCATATTTTCTGAGCCGGAGACCTGGCCATCAGATAAATTCTGAACAGAGTAAACATGCCATAGTGATTAACACTGAGTTCATTAAGAAGAAGTAAAGTAAAAGGACAGGAGAGTGAGTGATCTCATTTGGACCAGCAGAATTTGAAGGGCTTCAAAGCCATATGAACCAATTTCATTAAATTGCTGTCTCCTGCGTCAGTATAATTTCAGCTCTGGTTCTTCATCGCTTCTTTTCTTTACCATATTGCTTGATCTGTGGCTGTTGATGAGGTTTGGGAAAGAAGAGGTTTTTACTGTTGGAGATATGATACATCCTGGCACAAATTAACTCATGAGACACAGAAATGAAATGACTCTGCCTTTCGATCTTCTCTCTCTGGGCTCAGCGGGTGTCTCCACTGTATCAGTGACTTTCCTGGAACTGGGCTAGCCCAGCAAAAGGTCTGTTGTTTCCCTCACAAGTCCCACCACCCAGATGGACTGTCACACCTGAGAGCATCAACAAAGAGAGCGAGGCAGGGAGAGAGGAAGAAGGTGGCGGGGCATGAATTATGGACTATTATTAGATTGCCGTTACTTGTATCGCTTCTATAGCTGTGGCAGCTGGGGGCTTTAATTACAGAGATTAAAGGAAAAAAAAAACCTCATAGCCGCTCATCAAATGATACATAAAATAAGCAAACTGGCATTGTGCCTGGGAAGCCATCTGAGTAGGGCTGCACCAGTAAACATTAACAGGGAATGCCAAAGTCAGGATCCTTTCTGATGAGGAAGACCGTGGTATCAACTTGAGCTTCAGCAGTTGATAGAAAGCAAAGAGAGGGGACAGTCATGCCCTGAGGTGAGGAGAGCAATGAGCCAAGCTCAGGCCGATTGTAGCGCCCAGTTCTTCCTACTGCAGCCGGCTTGAGAGCTGGAGTGTCGGGAAAAGTTGCAAAAAGAAGCTGGGAGAGACGCGGGACGGTCAATGTGCATTTAGCTGATAGGAGTCCTTCCCTCAGCTCTTCATCAAGAACTAGAGCCGTTAATGAAGAGCCCGTTTACTTTCATCTAAATGGAGTGCTTTCTTCCCATTGCTGCTGCTGAGACATGCTTGCTGTACACAGCTCCCCCTGATCTTCCAGGGCCCTTTTGGGCAGCACGGGGCAGGGCCAGGGACTGGCCAGACCTCTGGGGCACATCTCATACTCTGGACAGGAGCCGATTTCTCCCATTCTGAGAAAAAAGAGAGGACAAAGAAGGAATCAATTTGTCAAAAACCTCTTAATGAGCTGTTGAAGACAGCTCAGCCAAGGTACTGATGACCTCCCAGGTTAATTAACCTGCAGCAAAACCTGATGTCTTTTTTTCATTCTCCCTGTCTAATTTTCTTCTTACAGCCAGCCAAGCTCTCCTTTAGTCTGGGTGCCGAGCTGCTCATTGTGTGACACCTTCAGGTGCTTTTATGCCTTCCTCATCCTCTGCTGGCAGATCCAGCACTGGACGGGAGTGCCAGAAGCCAACATCCCTCCCAGCTAGCTTCATGCTTCATTTTTCATTACAATGTGATTGCATCTGGCAGGAGCTCTCTGCCTCCCAGCCTGCTGCCGTCCTGTCTTGCAGAACTGCTATCCCAGCCCCTGATGCTGCCAGAAAGGTGCCTGCAGGGCCAAACCAGCCCAGGCTCTTTCACAGGGCAGTACTGTGTGGGACGGTGACAGAAAGGAGCACACAGACCCCCAGGACGGGAAAGCCGATGCCAGGGACAAGGAGGGACTCTTGCAAACACCTAGAATGGCCTCGGTGATCTAGTGGCATTTCAGCTCCCTGTGGAAAGTAGAGCAAGGGCTCAAACACTGAATTTCCAGGTGGATCTTCCCTGTTATGGACAGATTCAGGTCCCTTTCATCCTACCTCTAAGAAAGCAGGCTTGGTAGCAGAGAGTAGAGCCGTGGAGTTGAGCAAGGATAGGAGGAGTCAGGTTCGCAAGGGACCTCTGGGGCCAGGTAATGGGTTTTGAGCCTCTCTAGAGGATCCTCTAGTTCAGATAGACTCCTTGGGAGAGCTCGTCATTTCCAAACACTCCGAGAGGACTTTTCCACAGGAAGAGGCTGCATTATCTGAGTGAATCTAGCACCTGAGGGTAACACCTCTTTGCCAGGGACAGAGACTCTGCTATTTTTAAGCTGCAAGTGTGAATGGAAATGGAGAAGAATATGTACTGCATGGAGGAGCAGGGTTGCACCAACTACTTGCCGTTGACAATTTATCTTTCAGCTTCCTCCTCCGTCTCCTCTGTTACATTGACTGAAAGCCTTCCAGTGCCCAGGAATTTGTTTCTCCTTCATGCCTAGTTGATGTACTCCAGTTGATGTCTTATGTTTGCACAGATAGACCGTGCATAAACAGCTCTTTTCTTCCCAATGGGGGCGAAAGAACAAGTTCAATGATCAGAAACAAGGTGGATTAATTGTTCAGAGCAGACGCCACATCCTTTTTTCTCCAATGACAATCACATTCACAGATCTTTCAGTAAAAGGACATGGCCAGGTAGGAAAAGGAGAGCAGCCCTGTTCCTTGAATAGGAATGAAGTTGTGGATACTTCATCTGGAAAAGGTCACTGGGCTGCAAGCGTAGCCATGTGACAAATGTCGGGTGCTGTCTTCGTTCAGTCCCTTGAGGGCTCACCGGGCCGCCCTGCCACAGAGCAGCCAGGTTCAGAGCCTCCCTGGCACCGCAGCTTTGGCTGAAGCACGGAGGAAGAATATCTCAGCCTCATCCTCACATCCAGCGGCTGCTGGACCTGAGCTTTCCAGTGCAGTGGCCCGAGGGCTGTTCTGGGTCGGAGCTAATGGAGCAGCTGGTTCAAGCCATCCCCTTCGGATAGTAACAGAGAAAAACGAGCCCCAGCCGTTCCCCTCCCCCTGCCCTCCTCGAGCCATGCGTCATGGGCATGCTTCTCACATCTGGCATCTTCCAGCCACCTCCACTGCTACAATCAGTCAGGGAGGATTTTATTTTAATAAAAAAGCTTTTGTTAAACCTGACCAGTTTCACCAAATCACATTGATTGCCATATTTTGCTTTCCAGTCAGTGCAAATGGATTTTTCAGCAGACCAAGAGGCCAAATAGCTGAGTTTTCTCCTGCATGATGCAGAGCTGCCCTAGTTACATTCAAAAGCTGCCAAGACCATATCTCTGTGCAAAGTCAGAGCTTGAAAAACCCTAAAAGGTTTACCCATCTGAGAAGGCCAGAACTCAGTACTGGAAGTGGAAATTGTAATTTGTTTTCAGCTTAAAACAAACAAAATTCTCTAAAAGAGGTCCTGGGCCATTCTGAAAAATGAATGTTCCTGAAATGTTCTTCACATGATAATAACATCAGTGAAAACTAGAGACAATAATAACCTACAGATCTTGATAATTGCTTGTTATTGCATTGCACATGTATTTGTCATTATCTATAACAATCAAATGCTAACATTATTGTTATTTTATTTAGATAAAAAGTTAGACATCTGCAGTTATTCATAATTATAGGAGAAATCATTAGATTATAATTATTGTCATTATTCGTTATGAAACAGGGCCAAAGATTGTGGTTGTTGGAGTGGGCTTTTTACGCCAAAAACTTGTGCATCTGTAGTTCCTCTGATTAATTAATTCTGAAGTTTGAGGTGGTGAGGACAGGACCCTTTCCCAGCCCCTGATGCCAGTAGTGTTTGCTGGAGATTCGCCACCGTCCCAGCTCAGTCTCGCCCCAGCCCAGCCTCTTGGCTGCAGCTCTGGCCAGGCTACGCAGCCGCTCCCTGGGGGCATCTGCTCGAGCATCCTCTGAGTGGTCTCCCTCTCATCACCTCTGCACAGGGACACAGTTTGACTAGACCGGGCTCTTGGGGAGGTTTGCCAGGCTAAAAGTCATCTTTTGGACCATGAGATGCCCTGATGTAGCCAGCCTTGCTCTTTGTACTGCAGTTTATGCCAACCTTGCTGTGCATTCTGTTGCTATGTGAATTACAGAAATTACAAAGAAGAATTACTTCACCCATTTAGAAAGAGGGTTTTTTTCCTTCTCTTTTTCATCTGAAGCCACAGCATACACAAACCTGTCCAGGACTCTCATTCTGCAAGCTTCACTTAACAGGGAAATTGTTTTATTTGTGTTTGGGTTTTGAATCGCAGCCTAATGATGTGCAGGGCTGTGGGTTTTCCATTCCATTTTAATTTATTAGCTAAGTGCTGAGCATTTCTCATCTCTGCTCAGGACAAAGCATGCTCCTGTCTCAAGAGACAGGAGTTCTGGTTTGTCCCTTTGTCCTCTACAAGCTGCGATACCAATATCTGCTCATGTAACGGCAATACGCAGATATTTCTCACTGCCCTTGAAGACATGCCTCTGTTCAGGTGCAGAGTCTGGATATGTTGGGAGCATGAGAAGGAGAACCTGTAGGATGGGTGCAAACCCACAGATTGGCAAACCTCCCTGCCCAGGAAACTCATATATCCCACAGCAGGGGTCAGCACCATGGGCTGTTGTTTATGAGGGCTACCACAGCGTATGCTTCCAAGGGAGGTATTGAAGGCTTGAGTTTTCATGGTACTGAGAAACTAGAACATCCCTTTCTCCAAGGTACCATGCATAGCTGGAGGAGCTATTATTTCCTCCAGGAACCTCCCTGCTTTCTGATGTATTGGAGATCCAGAACTGGAACCTGAAATCTTCTTAGGTGCCATGATCTTCTGAGGAGTTTTTCTGTCTCCATTCTTCAGCGATGGGGAGTAGAAGAGCTGTTGAAACACCAGGGAGTGGGAGAAGGCATGCCCAAGCTGAAGGAAGCAATGGTGTAATAATATTGCTTTTTCTTCAGTATTATCAAGTCCAAACATCCAGAACTCCTCATTCAGCTCTGCCTACATCACACAACTATTTCCCAGGAGCATCACCCTACAGCAGCCTGGATTCCTGGAAGCACTTTGCCCCTGTGCTGGACTCTGCTCAGGGAAACAGAGCCTGAAATCACTCATCAGAGAACCACCTGCAAAGTATTGCAACCTCCAAAACTTCAGAAGTCACTTTCTAAAAAATCTGGAGGTTGTCTTTTGAAGCATGTGACTTTTTAAATGGAAAATTTGTCAGATTCTCATTTTTTAACTTATTTTGTGAGATTGCAAGCTGGAGGGGAGGTGTTATTTTTAAGTTGCTGGTTTTTATCAGCAGTGCTGGAAGTTACTGAACTGAAAGCTGAATCTCATCATATGCCTTTGAGTCTTGAAACTTTAATAAAAACACAGCTACTCCACAACTCCCAGTGAAACTTGGAGAGGTGATCTCTGACTACATGAATCAGCTCAGGAAGCCTTCTCCTAAATTCTTAAATGTTATTTCTTCTGCCAGCTTTAAGTTTCTCTGGATACCAGGGACAATCCTACTGAATAATATTGAGATTCCAGTTTTGTTTGTTGGTCATTTAATCCACTCCTTTTATAAGGAATGTAAAGGGTATAAGGAGTATAAAGACTGTTATATAGTCTTGGAAAGCTGTCATTCTCCACCTCTGAGCATGAGGAATATATAATAAGCTCAGTGTCCTGATATGCTCATATGGACAACTGAAGAGATGAGAGAAGGTGAGGGCAGTCATAAGGCTTAAAAAATTCTTGGCTGGAGTATAAAGTAGACTACAAAGGAAGATGGTATAATTTTCATTTTACTGTAGGGAAGCTGAGGCATGTGGCTTCCCACGTTTTTCCATGGCCTTCCTCTCTCTTCCATGGACACAGACATCCCAGAGTCCCCAGACCCTGTACAAAAATCCTTGAGCACCAGTGAGAAAGCAGACTGAGGTGCAGCACTGGATGCATTCACGTGTGTGGTGTTGCCAGAGCATGGACCGTCCAATTTGCATGCTTGGTGCTAGTTGTTGAAACACCTTGTCAAAATAATGCTTTGCTCCTTTCATCTGAGGATTTCAAAGCACTTTGCAGACATCAAAAGCACCTTACCAGCCCACTCTGCCGCTGGTGAGCATGACTGCTCAAGAGGATAATCTCAGCTAAGCAGAGACAGGCTTTTGCTTTCTCCCCTGGTGAGGCAATGGGCTGACTTAACTACATCCCATGGGACCTTGAGCTCTGCAGGAACTTCTGGTGGGGAAAAGCCTCCCTAGGCAACCTGTCTTGCCTCTCAGAGACTGAAACTGGATCTTGCCCATGTTTTTTGACTACCATTAATAAGGTGAGCCCCTTCTGAGACTGGAGAAGTCAGTGCATGGACTCTCAGTGCCCGGATGAAGCGTAAGGGCTGCCATGGTTGTCATCTCAGGTATCTTCTGAGATGGACACAGACTAGATTAGCCCTGCTTGTGGCCTGATGTGGCCTTTGCAACTCAGGCCTGGATGGCCACGTGTCATCTCTATTCCCCTGGGACACATCATAGCCAGGCTGATACTTGCATGGCTGTTCCTAATTCTTCAGAAACTCAGAGGGAAGGAGGGCAAGGAAATACCAAGAAAAGAAAGAGAGAAGGAAGATGAAAGATGGCATTTCTTTCTTGAGGCAATGCAAGAAATAAAAGAGTCCTCCTTCCCCCCCCCCCTTTTTTTTTTTTTTTGAATTAACATATTTGTTTCCTTTCTTGGCCTAGAAGATGGTTTTGTGCCCCAAAAATATAATATACTCCTTCATTTCTGGCTGACAACTTCTGAAGTGTGCAGGGGAGCTCTTCCTTTCAGGTCCAGCACTTCGATAACGGATGCCTGACTGGCATTGAAGTGCAGTCTTAGGCAGGGCTCCTGCACTGTGGTCCCAAGCATTTCCCCAAGCTGCTTTGGGCAGGTTAACTCGAAAATAAGGCTGGGACAAAGGCAGTGGCAGCTTTAGTGGTGGGCATTTAGGAGGACTAGATTTATTCAGCTCTTGAAACAACAGATTGGGAGTTATTTCTAAAAAAGGGATGGTACTCTGTCTGCTTTTCTCAAGTGTCTGAAGAAGAGTGGTGGCAAAGAGTCTGTCTCGACCAGCTGGGCCAGGAAAGCTTGGGACACCCCCAACAGACACAGCCTCCCAGGACAGCTTTGAGGATGACAGTGTTTGTTCTTTCTGCTTAAGCTCTCTGCCCAAGCCTCACCTCAGCTGTGTCAGTATTCTTCAGATCTGATGCTGTAAGACAAGAAGTGATTTAGTAAATTAGGAAGGAATGGGGGAAAAAGTAATGGGATCTTGGAGAGAAACCAGTCTAAAGATAGAAGCTGTTGGAGCTGGTGCAGCTACTGAAGTGCCTATTTAATTTCTTGACCACAAATTTAGCAGCTTAAATTTTAGAGCCTCCATTTCCTTTGTAGACTGGCAATAATGCATGAGCTCTTGTTAGCCCCTTGCTTTGTGATGCTGGAGCAAAGATACCCAGACATTGTCCCAAAGCTGAATGCTAGGGACAACCCTGTATCATGACTATTACTTTTCCTCCATGGACTATGTACCTAATGCCAAGTGAAACCGCACTGAAACCTTTAAAATCACCATCCATTTTCTGAAACAAACTCTGCTCTGGGTTGAGCCAACTGGCTAAATCTATATTCACTGGCAGCCGTGGCAGCAAACTCAGAAGTATGGGACTAAATATATCTCAGCCCTGCAGCCTCCTTCCAGAGAAGGGAAGAAATAAATAAATAAGAAGATGGAATGAATGGAGGGCCTGAGCATTCCGAAAAGTCATTGCTTCTCGCATTATGAAATATAGATGACATTTATGAGTCTAATACCAATATTGATGTTTGCAGAGACATTTGTTCAGTGCTTGAAGTAAATACCTTCCCGATCGATATAAATAAATGCAGCTGAGTTTTTGTTGTGTGTACGTTTTATATTTGGAGAAGAATTGGAAATGCCTTTTCTTTTTTATTTCTTGCCTCCTTAAAAAGTTTAAGATACTGAATCATGAATGGACCATGGGAGGGGCAGATGACAGATGAGACAAAGACAGGAACCATTATTTGCAAAGATTTTATTGGACATCCTGTGATTTTTTTTTCTGCAGCACCCCACAAATTATTTCCATAGATCAATACAGTTAAGCTCATAATAGGGAAAATACGGGTTGGGTATTGAGTATTATTTGACTAGCTCCAGTGCAGAAAAATGAAAATGTGAGATTCCCTGAGGTAGGCTGAAAAAAATCTACCATCTCGTTGCTGCACAAAGAAGTGATCCCATTCCTACAAGCTCTTATTCCTTGGGTATTCCTTGACTCAGCTCACTGAATGGGCAGAAAAATAACCCAATAATAAAAAAAGCAATCGGAATAGAGGGAAGGTAGGAACAGTCCTGTCTTATTTGGAGACAGATAGATGTTCTGGCTTAACCTTGGAGTGGAGCCTTGGTTTAATGGTAAAATTACCAGCAGTGCTGCCAATTCCAGAGGTCGACCCTTGTGCCAATCTGATCTCCAAAGCAATCTCTGGGATTTCTGATGAAGGCTCAGGATGGTTGCTTGAAAAATTCAAGACTGTTGTATTAATACTCAGTATTTGTATGGGCTCAAATATGAGGATCCTGACTATGAAATTCTGCAAAGTTTAGATGCTGAACCTGAGATGCAGCTGCTTCTTGGGTGGAATTACCATGCCTGCAAATATAGCTTGAGGGAGACCAAATGGGAGTTTGGACTGCACAGAGGAAATAAAACTCTGCTTGCTCACATCAACTGGACACACAGTTTTCCCAGGGTGCTGGCAAGGTAGACAGGGCCTCATTTTTCAAACTCGACTCTGAAAGAGCCCTTAAAATAAAACTGGACCTTCTTGCTAAATCAGCAAAAAAGCTGAGCCTATTTCTGTTGACTTCGAGATCCGTTGTCCGAGGGGTGTGGTTCATGTTTAGATTGCTAAGATCTTTTCTTCAGTTTAGTTTTAAGCTTGAATTTAACTTGTCCTGATAGGAGAGGACTAAACGAGACCAGACTGCTTCAGTACAGCTCAGCTTCGTCTGAGTCAGTATATTTATCATCTGTAGCTGTCATGCAAGGAGACTTCTGTGCTGAGGAGTCTTGGAATGAGAAATTGGATCCACGGTTATTTTATATGCAGTTCTTGTTTGCCAGAAAGCTGGTTTTACATGACCAGCATATTTGTATTAAAGATAATAAAAGGTCATCAGAAACCCGGCAGTCTCTTTCTTGGTCTGAGCTTGGTCTTCCATTTGGTACAGACAACGCCTTAAGTAGCGCTACCAAGATCAGGGGATTTTGAAGCAATCACACAGGGAGATTGAGAGGATGAAAAAGCAGCAATGTTTGCAGAGTCTATTGTACTTTCTTATTAATGGAAATTTAACCAGTGGAAAAAATCTATAGTTTTTAGAGCCCACAGTAGCCAGGGCTTTCCAGGCAGGAAGAAACAGCGTATCCTATCCTTTAGGTTTATAATGTAAAGATTAATCAAATGCATAATCCTTGCTGTTTCCTTTGTATCACAGTTTTAATGTCTGCATATTGTTAGTCTTGTAAAAGGGCTTGACTTTGTGATGGCAGAAGAAAGAGGCTGGGAAGGAGTCTTTGATCATAAAAGTCTCCAAACAGCATATGACTGCTCTGCAACTCCTGGCAGGGGATCCTGAGCACTTTCTTTGCTTTTTATATTTCTTTTTTTCCTTTTGTAAAGAGAATCATTTTTCATGTCCACTGTGATGGTACTCAACTGACATTTAGTGACAGGCTGCGGGTGAAGTAGGGCTTTACTACGGAGCAGCCACCAGGCAGCTGCTCTGCTCAGTCCTCATCTTGCCCAGCGCGGTCCCCTCCCTTCTCCTTCCTGGTGGCTGCAGCTGAATCAAAGCTTCTCCATTTCAACAGCAAGAGCAGCTCACGTATTACTTTCTCCAAGGAGACCTGTGGAGCCAGTGCTGCTGTGGGAGAGTCTGACCTACGAGCTATAGTCGGCTCATCTGCTGGGGTTGCACATGGAGCCGTTCGCTTCGGTCTCATGCCTCCGGAAAGCTTGCTAAGGTCTGCCCTACAGACCTCCTGCTACAACAGATTAATTGATTTTAAAGCCAGCAAGAATCACAGTGATTGTCTCGTAGGTTTTCTACTGGGGCAATCGAATCTCTCTCTCTACAATGTACTTATCCTCGTAGCCATAGAAACTAGGGGAATTTATAGGCACCACACGGTTTCTCTGCCTAAATCTATATTGGTAAATAACACCGTGCCAGGGAACGTTTTTAGGTACTGAAACGTGCTTGTCCTCACAGTGACGTCGTTAGTGTGCTCCCTGGCATGGCACCCTCCCCGAGTCCTGAGTACTGCTGAGATTTAACATAAGTCAAGCTTTGCTGGCAACAGGCAGTTTGCATGAGGGAATTTAGCAGCATCAATTTGGTAACAAGCTCTTTGGAGTGAGAAGGAGACTTGGTCTGTTCCCAGCTGGTGCAGAGGGTGCACCATGCTGACATCCCATAAAATAAAGTATCACAACATGGCAGTCTTTGGTAGTTTGGCACCATCGTTAGCAGGACAAGAACATCTACTCTTCAGCAGATGGTTATCCTTATAGAAAGTCTGCTTGATTTGCGGGCTATTAGTCCATTTGTACAATATACCACATACAAAGGTCTAGTTCCAAATATCTCCACATGCAAATGGGCTGTCTGAGGGGAGAGGCTTTGATTCAGTTTGTGGTGAAGAAACAGGCATTTAGAAATGATTTATAGCTTACGACTCTAAAATTATACTTATCTCTAAAGTGAGTTTGAGTTCAAACCCAAGACAGACCAAAAAAACCCCGACTGAACCTGAAACTTTTGAAATGGAAAATCAGGTTTTCGATTTTCCTGTATATTTCCAGAAAAAGCACCTGCTTCTCTTATGTTCTTCAATATTCATCAGAAAACCCTGAAGTCAGAACCCAAATAACTCTTAACAAAAAGGCAAAATTCTACAGTGAAATAAGAGCTAGGAGGGAACATTTTACAAGCAGCTCTATTCAAAACAAAGAGGTTTTTTAGCTACTTGATCACAAAAAGGATGTGAAAAAAATCTAAGGGCTGTAGATATTTTTTATGATCACATAACTCAAGAAGAGCTGATTAAGTTCTTCTGAAATGCAGAAAACATCTGAGAAATGTCAAACCAATAAAGGTATTTCTGGTGTGACTGTTTTAAGCAACTGACAACAAAGGTTTAGTACAGAAATGCTGTCTCAGTGGTGTGATGTATCACCACATAGACAAGGCAGGGGAAATATTAAAAGACAATAACAAGTTAGCTGATTTTTCCATGACTGGCAGTCATTTGGACATGTGTGTTTCCCTACTTGAGATGCTAGGAAAAGAAGTAATTGAACTACCTAGAATCAGTGGATTTTTAATTTGGGGAGGAGGAGAAAAAAAAAAAACAACAAACCATCATCCAGTGGGGGAGAAAGCAGTTTTCTCCTTTCTCCTGATAAGAATCTTCATGTGTACACAAGTAATCCAATGCAAGTCAACAAGATTTCTTGTTTGTACAAGAGCTTTGCTCAGCAAACATCATGCTCGAGGCTTGCCCAGAGAGAGCAGACACATCTGCAGCAGACACTGCGTGTCTGCTTGCTCTCAGCCAGCTCGAAAGCTTGGCTTGAACTGCCAAACACTCTCCTGAAATTGCTCCATGAGAATAGGACACCTTTCTGAAAGCTACATCTTAGCTTGCTGTCCACAGGGCACCCTTTGTAGCAGCCAATGAGCACAGGAGAATAAATAGAGTGTTTCTGAAAAAAGAAAAAGTTTTTCCATCCCAAAGTGCTAACTCTTTGAAAACATTTTTTTTTCCTCCTTCAAATGTATCATTTTACGTAACCACTCCTCATAGCCAGACTGGCATTTCTGGATCCAAAAAGAAAACATCTGAACTAGTGTGGTGGTAGAGGCTTTGCTTTCCACTGGGCACATACAAGCTCTGCCTGCGTCTGTACCATTGATGTACCTGGAACATTCTCCAGCATTGAGATGGGTCAGTACGATGTCGGTATGCCAGGAGACTTCACAACCCTCATGTCAGGGAGGCTGAGTGCAAACTGCCCTGGGAGAGTCACCACAGGGCTGTCCTACCTGCTGATCTGTGCCTGCGGATTTCTTGGGAAAGTGCCAATGCCCATGGGCCTAAAGCTTGCAGAGGACCATTCAGATAGTTTGGCAGTCCCTGGAAATGTTTGAACTGTACTAATACGGATGTGCAGTTAGGATCTAAGTAAAAGCAGAGTTTGAATGCACACTTCTTGCAGTGCAGGTAGGAAGTGCTAATTAGCTATTTCTCGGTAAGGCGTGGAGGGAGGGGATGCTCTGTTTCTACCTATCATTGCTTTTTTCCTTTGTTTTAATTTAAAAACAAATCTTAAAAGTTGTGGTCACATCACATCTCCGGCAGATTTCTACTATCACTTTATGTCCTTGATCCACTGCTGTCCCTTAGTTTATCAGCATGATTTACATACTTCAGAGGCACAAGTCATCTCATCCTAAAATAGACAGTTACCTTTGATTAGGTGACTTTGAAAGTGACTTCTTTGACCTTCTGGATAAAGTGTTTCTCCATGTCCTCGAAGCCCATCCATGCTACTGTGCTGGGGTGGAGAGGGTTCCATACATTAATATATACAAATCAGAGGTCTTTTGAATCAGTGCAAAGCTGGATATGTCTTTCCTGAGGGAATTGCTTTTACATCTTGGACCAAGCTCTGTTTGATTGCACCTTCTGGTTTTCCAGATCAGCCTCTTAACGTGTTTAGTGCTTTGCTTCCTGCACAGAGAGAGGAGGGTGAGGTTAAACTGTTAGACAGCTTCAGGCTTTGGAATAACAAACCACCAGCATTTGCTGTAGTCAGGATAGCAGAGATGTGGTTTTGAGAGCTCAGTCACTGGAGGCCACTTACTTTTCAACATTTTGCATCTCAGGGCTGAAATACAGATTTTGTCTTCTGAATTTCAGTAACAGCCTCTCGGGAGCAGAACAGCAGCCTTGGCAGAGGCGTATTTTCCACCTGCTTGTTGCTTTGAACAAAACGCTGCAAACAGCCAAGCTTATCTGGCATGCACAGCTCCTGTGGATGTCTGCAAGACACACTGACTTGGCCCAAAGTATTAGCTCGGAGCGTGACCAGTTGTGTTCGCACATAGGATCCCTGCACGTTCTTTCTATGCTCTTTTGCACAGACATTGGCCCAGAAACTGCTCTCTTCTATGCTATTAAAAAAGCAAGGTCAGTCTCTTCAAATGGCCATGCTAGCGTTGTGATCTGCAGGTTCATATTCCTTGGGGATCATTTTTACTTGCTTGCCATTAGGTGGTTGCTGAATCCAGATGTTCAACAATCCTGCAAATTCATCAGCCCATTAACTGTAACAAATTCTGACCCAGTAATTTCTTCTACAACCTTATTTCTTTGACCCCAGATCAGAAACAAGCTTTTGCAAGCCACCATGGCTCTTACTGCAGTTCTGGAGGTTGAATACCCTTCCTGTGGCTGTGGTGCAGATAATGGAGTATTCCTGCACGGTAACACAAATGAGAGGTGCCAAAACTGATTATTTTAGCAAAAATGTGGAGATGTGTGTTGTGCTGCCAGGTAGATTTGTCTTTGCCCTTAAACATCCAGTGAAGAGGGCCCGGGGATGGGGCTAAGCTTTTTCTCCTGTGTGTCCTGGAGACTGGGGCATAAGAAAGCAGGATATGGAAACAGACCAAGATCTGCTTAATAAATTGCATAGACAGAGCAAAAATGTGTGGTTTATGGTGTATTGCTCCATGGGGAAAACCACAGAGAAGGCTGGGGACAGCTCTGCTAAGCCTGGCTCAGCCAGGCCAGTTTCACGATGTTGGGAAGTCAGGAGCAGGATAAAAGATAAAGGATATAAACATTGGTTGATCATAACAATCATTAAAATCATAGAAAATCAAGGTTGGGAGGGACCTCAGGTGGTTTTTGCTTTGCCAAAGAAAGGAGCATCCATGTTGCTCCTTCCTGAGAGATGCACGTCTTATCCATTCTGCACAACTCCAGTAACGGTGTTGCTACACCCTTTACCAGGCAATTTATTTCAGTATTTATTTGGCCTCATAGCAAAAAAGTTTTCCCCAATGTCCCACCAAAATCTCCCTTGTTAGAAATTAAGCCAACTGCTCCTTGTCCTACCTCAAAGCTCATTTATACAGGATGGGCCACAGGGGCTGCATAATGTATTGCTTCATCAACGTAAACCCAGGAAGAGGAGCTCTTTGTGCAATACCTTTTCCTACAGCTCTGTGCTTGTACAGTACTGAACACAACAGGGACTTAATCCTGGTTGATCCTTAGGCATTCTTGTAATAAACGTGATTAATAACAAGATAACAAATTCCTTTTGTTGCTTTCCTCTGGCAAAAATAAGTCAAAGCACAGGAATGAAAAGATTTTGCGGTTCTAAGAGAATCAGGGTACAGATTGTGGCTACTTGTAAGCAGACAGGCAGCCACAAGCTGACAATACGCAGCAGCAGATTCTTGGGCTCAGAAATGATAAAATGTCCCTTTTTCTACCAAGAAAAACCATAGAAAATATCCTGAAGGAGAGACTGCCCTCGGGCTTGAAAAGAGAAGGATTGGTTTCTGCTTTCTGCACTTTCTTTAGGAGTATGAAAAGCTGAAATCCCAGATTCATGGTTGACTTATTGTTCTCCCTTTCTTCATGTTTCTCATTTGCTTGCCAAGTTTTGGAATACAAAGGGAAATCCATGAATATAAAACTCTCCAAAATCCCACAAAATATCCAGAAAATAGATAAACACAAATGAGCTCTCTTCCAGCACAACTGGGATCTGTATTAGCTCCTAAATGCAGTTTTGTCATTCCTATTCTCTGAGCGCTGCACATCTATTTACTGCTCCATTGTAGTTGTCCTGTATCTTCTCCCACATGTGCTAATGCATTTTGTTACTTCTGAAAAGAAGGAAATCAAATATTTGCCTGACGTAAATCAGGATAGAGGAGCAATTTACAAAAAGCATTTCCTTCCGGAAATCATAAGCTGGGTATTGCAGAACAGAGTGAGCAGCTCCTGCAAACAGATGTGTAATTTCAGTCATGGAAATAACCTGTAATTTAGATAACCCATCTGTTCAGGAAGGATTGTAAAGCATCTAAGAGCATCATCTGTTACAGTGGTCCACCACTGGACCCCAGACGCAGCTAATTCCTGTTCATTTTTCTTCTCTCCACATAAATAAATCCAGTTTGGCTAGTGGCTGGGGGAATCCTTTGAGGCCATGGGTGGAGAGGATCTTCACCTCCCTGGAGACTGTGGTGTCTTCAGAACAAGCATCCAGGAGCTGTTCTTTGTACAGAAGGCCCTAATAACAAAAATGACAGAGAACAAGATGTGTGATGGATGTGACCCACTGGGAGCAAAAGCCTGGTCCTGGAGCAGTCAGAAGCAGGAGGTTTGCTGTGATTTTTAACCTCTGTGAACTTCCCAGAGTGTCAGCAATCCCTTCTCAGTTGAGCCAGAGCCTGGCTAATCTTTCAGTTTAAGCTTATTGCATTTTGATTTGAAAACAAAATCCTCCAGAAGGCAAAGATCTGAAGGGAAGAAGTTCTCCCCAGGCAGAAATCTGCAGCGGCAGGTTTTTACACTCGTCAGAAGTGAATCACTGCCTGCTCCGCATGTGCGGAGCTTCGATGGTGTGGCCGGGGCTGACAGCTGGTTCCTGTCCCCATCTGTAGCGCTGCTGATGGATGAAATGATGCATGCTGTGTCTGAAGGGGTTGCCAAGTTTGGGAAGGGGTAATGTAAAAAAAGGCAGACAGTCTTGGCAAGGTTTGGGTCATTCCTCTGACTCTGAAGGTGTTTCCTAGCTGTTTAATTATTCAGGAACAATTTTTTGCCAAGACCAGGGCTCGGATTCACTGCCTGCCCCATCTGCTCCCCAGGGTCTCTGCTGACACTTTGGATTTGTGGGGTACAGGCCAATCTCCCTAGCTCCCTGTGTGGGCTAATCATTCCTTTTCTTCCAGCTTTCCTCCTTGTTCAATGTTTTCTCTGTCTTTTCCATGCATTTGCAAGCAGCAGATAGAGGTGGATGCTGATGCTCTTAAAATTAGGGACTGAGCGATAATTGAGGGACACACAGTGCCGCCCAGCCCCCCAAGCCCATCTATTTCTATTCTACTCTGACTAAAGCCAGCTCCAGAAGATGAAATAAATATGTCTCAGTGACTATTAACAGCACTGGCTCTGGATGGCGAGTGTGGGGAAAGAAAGTGTGGGGGGCTACTTAAAAGGGGCAGCAAAGCAAAAGAGGTTCAAGGGAGCTGATACTCCTGTGGGGCAGAGTTAAGGGTATTGCGTGTGCTCTGTAGTGTGCTGTTCCCAAATACCTGCTTGCTCAAGGGTGTGAGGTTGCACCTCCTGTGCTAAGCATGACCGCAGTGTCCCTGAGCCATGAGCCCCAAAACCGTGGCAGTTCAGCTGCTTTTGGCACAGCTATTCATGGGGCGGGATTGCCCTTCCTCTGTGCAGCTGCGGCACAAACCAGCTCCAAAACCAAAACTCAAGCCACTCTGGTAAGGCAAGACCAAGCCTGGCTGTGCAGAGCCACAGTGGATAACCAAAAAGCAGCACATGGGGAGGATTTAGCCTGGCACAGGTCTGAACGACACTAGCTTAACTGCAGCAGCTTTGGGAAAGGAGGATGCACTGCTGTGCTCAAAGTGCTGCTGGCCCCAGGGTGGCCAGCACCCAGCTCTGACCCGGTCCCCGGCAGAGGGTGACAGAGCTCCGTGCTCAGCAGCCAGAGGTTGCAAAACCATCCTGCTTCCCAGCAGCCGCAGGAGCAGAAACCCTGCAGTCTGAAGACTAATATAGCCGGTGCTGACCTTTTTGCTCAATGCTAACGTGGCCCAAAATGTTGCTGGATTCACGGTCTTTGAGCGAGCCTGGTCATGCAGGAAGGTAGAGGAGGTAAAACGTAAACCCGATGCCTCGCTAGAAGGTAGAAATGGAGGGATCGGTACTTTCATGCTGCTGTAGCCACAGAGGTGCTCAGGCAGCCCTCTCCCACTGAAATCTATGGCAATTGAATAACTAAACATCTCTCATGGCTCTGGCTTAGCCCTCCGAAGGTGTTCTTGAAGCCTTGACTGTACAGAGAACAGCCTCTTTCAAAGCCTGCTGGAAAAGGGCAGTGTTACAAAATGAGAGACAAAATACAACTCCTGTCTTCGGGGAGGTTCAACGTTTTGAAATTCATTTTCCCTTCACATCGGGATGAAAGGGGAAATTTAGAAATATTTCACCAAGTGGAAATTACATTTTGGAAATGTCAGAACCCCCTTCTGAAAATGCTTCATTCTGTAATACTGAAGCAGGATGATTTGAAAAAGTAAATGTAATATATAAATATTAAACACCTATAAAATATTTATCACATTCTATATTATTTAAATTCTTATTACACCTCACTGTGTTACATTAAAACAATAGCGTAAAACCAGAGTTAAATCAAACAAGAAACTGGAAATTAAGTGCCCCATTTTGACTACAGATTATTTCCATTTCCACGGGTGACTCGTTCTCATTAGATCTTCCCATTTTGAAAAAAGAAGGGTTTTTTTCCTGAAATACTGTTTCATTACACATCCCTGGTTGTAGCAATAGGTACAGTTCTTCTCAGTGCTCCCAGCAAGAGGTCTCAGAAATGTTCACCTAGGACAGGATGTTTGTTTTTATAATTTTAGATACGGGGTGGTCAAGGAAAGGAGGAGAAGAGGGGACAGGCTTCACTCTCTTGTAACTGCAATAACTACCTTTTAGAATTCCTTGCTTGGAAGCCCTCCATGGAGACTCCATCACCTCACTTTCTTGAGGAGACCTCCTCCACCCAAAAACCAGAAGACCAGGGACAACTGTTTAAAGGGGTGCACAAAAACACAATAAAGGGCAAATTTTGCAAACTCTGCCCTGAGAAGGTCACAGGCTGAGGGGTTCAAAGTTGCTGAATGAGCAACTTGCTCAGTTTAGAAAGGCAGTCCTGGGGCTGGTCATCTCAGTGCCCGGAGAAACCTTCTAGCCGGGTGGGATAATCCTCGCAGGACCCATCTCCAGGCAGGACAGCAGGAGTTACTCAGGGCCCAGCCAGCAAAGCCCATCAGTGTGCAGCCAGGGATTAAATGGCTTCTTTCAATCCACACACAAAGTCTATAACAGAAAACGAACCTGGTTTTCCTGATTTAGCTGCCAGGTCTCACATTAATACTGCTGAAACAAAGTTTGCACGGTCCTTTCCAGATTCACTGGGCAGTTTGGCTGAATGGAGGTAGCATCACTCAAGTTTAAAGCCTAAAATGATATTTAAGATTCTAGATCAGTAACACTGCTTCTGCTTAGCCCGAGAAAGGCATTTACATACTTTAAAAACAAGTGTTTTGATTGTGTTTTATGTAGAGTACACATAACCAATTGAAATGTAATAGCCTCTATGTTACTGAGCTCATTTTTGCATTGCTGTGGCTTATGTCTTTATGTCTTTAGGACATTAAATCATCCCTAGGGTCTCGTGTTTTCTTACATCCTCTAGCACTGTTTCTTTTATGGTAGACTAAGTCTGTATATGGGAGATTAAGTTTTACAGTGTGATGCCTCAATCCAATTTTTTGTTACCACTGCTTGTTCTGCAGACTTTCACTTGCACATGGTATAAACTTCAGCTCACAGGAACTGCTGACATTGCTCCAGATTGTCACGCACCAGCTTCCATCTTTCTAAACATGAGTTTTAGCTACAAATGACCAAAGGTACCTAGAAGCACCTTGGCATGAAGCAGGACATTGGGAGAAAAGGGGAAGATATGGAGGTGTTTAGCATTTCTTTAATTATTTAAACACCAAGGCTTCTACATTTGCACTGCAACATACTTTCTGCATGACTGTGATATATTCAACAGTCACAGACTGGAAATGAAGGCTGTGGCTACCAGGAATTTTTCAGTGAATTTTCCTTTCTTGTTTTTGTCAATGCTGAAAAATGCTAGTTTGTGACATCCATAAGAAGCAGATTTGAAGCCTTGCTTGTCGTGAAATTTGTTTTGAGAAAAATGCTGCCATAGTCCAACATTTCGGTTTTTAAACAAGGAGTCTGTGGGCATTGAATGGGGGGCTTTCTGGTCAAAAAATTTAGTTTATTTAGACTAGGAAAAAGAAATTAAGAAGCTGAAACCAAAGCAAACCACAGCATTTTGATTGATTCTTGTTTGAATCCCTCCCCCTGCACCACAGGAGGAGGAATTGCATTGGTTTTGTTTAATTCACAACCATCTTTGCCACAGAAAAATGTTTCGCTGTTACAGAGATCTTCCTGGGAAAATGCTCAGTTTCTCCTTTGGCTCAAGTTAATAGCATTGCCCTTCCCCAGGACCCCGTGTGAGTACATGAAGAATCAGGAGATGCTCAGGCACCATAGTAATGGGGCTAGTTAAGCAAGACAGATTGTTGTGACCTCTTGTGACTATTGTTATGTGTACAGGTGTGAGGGGACATCACTGCTCTCCTGTACAGCAAGGATGTAGCTTGTTGATCCATTCTCTTTTTATATCTCTTTGCCTCATTGCCTTTAGCTCTCTAACTGCCCTGCCAATGAGCTCCTCGTTATACAAGTCCCCAAACATATCCCTTAGAAAACAAAACCAAAGAAGAAAACATATTTAGCTCTAATGATGCACACACTCCCTTTGTGTTTAAATCTATTGCTGTTTAATGAGCGAAGGAGTTGCAGCCCTATTGGGAGGATGAGCAGTGTACGTAGCTTCTCCAGGACGCCTCCTCTAAAGGGAGGCTTAGGCTGGCCACAGGTGACTCAGTTAAGGTACAAGTGACCTGAAGGAAACATACTGTCAAGTTGAAAGCCAGGCTTGACATTTAACTAGGAAATATCAGGAAATTATTATGGGCAAGTGGGAGGTGGTGGAGCCTTAAGGTGGGCCTGGAAAAGACAGATGGGGACCAGGTTTTCTGCAGCAGACAGGGTGCAGCTAGGGGGTGAATTATGCTGTTGCAAAATCCCTGCAGCACAGGGAATGGCAAGTCCAGGTATTCAAGCAGATGTAAACAGACGAGTTAATGAATGTCTCCATAAATCTTAAATTTTGAAGCCATGAAGAATAGCTTTTGGGGTAGCAATCCTTTCTCTGGCACCCGCCCCAGCCTGGCACAGGAGGATGGATGCTGCCGCATCTCCCCAGATGCATCAAGAGGAAGAGGTGCTGCCTGGAGATGGTGTTGACTCTTTCCAGAGCTGCTTATTAGTTGACTGTATGCCCCCCCCCCCCCCCCCATTTCTAGATGCCCTTCTTCTTCCTGGATACCCTCAGGATCTGGAGCATCCACCAAATCAATCTTCCCTCCTGTGTACTGACAGCTTTCAAACACACAGATTTCTTTTTCTCACCTTTCCAAACTACTTGCTGCTTAGCCACGCTGTAGGTAGTCCACTCTTTTAATCTTCCCTCCTAACTCAGTCCCACTAATGCTTTAATTATTATTTCCTTCCCATTTTTCTGATCTCACTCCAATCTTTCCCATAACAAGGTGCTTTGAGCTGCTTGTAAAAGCCCACTTTAGTCTCATCCCAGCTGGCAATGGCAGGGCTCGCGTTAGAGCCAGTCAAAAACTCTCCAGTGAAACCAAGTATCCTCATGAAAAACACCATTTCATGCAGCACCAATTATCTCATTTAACACTTCCGAGCTACAGATTTGTTTGGCCAAGCCCAAGGCCAGGTTCTGTGAAATTTCTTTCCAGTTAGCTCAAGGGCCAGGAGTACAGGGAGCTGCAGGCTGGTAGCCACTGGGCCAGGCAGGTCTGTGGCAGGGCCAGGGATTTTGGGGGTGTGCAGGATCTTCCCCACCAGCGTTTCAGTGCCATTCACAGCCTTTCCCATTACTATCCTCAGTAAAGCTGACAGGGATGGTAGTTTCACGGGAGCAGCTGCAAAACTGTGGGAGTTTCTACTCTGTGATAAATTTAAAAAAGTAGTATTGGTTTCAGTTCAACTTGGACCAAAATCAACAAGTGAAAGGAGAAAAAAAAAAAAGGAATTTCTTACAGGTTTGCTTTTTGGCCATCTCCAGCTAGTGTCTCTCTGCTCAAGGACGTGACGAGTTTGTGAATGCTTGCTTTTCAACTTGCTGCTATAGCACGCTTCTTGAAGCCAAGAAAAAAGTCTGCATAAAAAGCACCTAAAACAAACAAGCAATCTTTAGATAAAGCAAAGGCAGGGGAACTTGTATGGCTCAATGTAAGTGTCCAAGTGGCAGTTTGTCTCCTAATACAAGCTACTTATATTAGACTAGATGTGAAACTCAGTGGTTTTCAGGTATGGACTAATTTGGGGGCTATAGGGGAGGAATTTTAAGGATTTTGTTGCTTTTCCATTCATCCTTCAAATTAATGCTGTGCAGTGTGTTACACATCCTGGGTAACATGATGCAGTTACATTTGTAACCTCTCTGCTTTCCTCAGATCCCAGCTGCCTCTATGCCCACTTTTACGCCCTTAAATCTGTTCTGTATTTCGATGAAGATGTTTGAACCTGTCCATCTAGCCTACAGATATTTCTGAGGTAGGCTCTGTTGATCATCAGTTCCCCACTGGTTTCACATGTCCCCCGCTGAGTGCATCCAGCAATTTCAGACGTGCTTGCTTTGAAGTGAACTCAGCATCACAAACACATTTCAAGCAAACAGCTTGGCGTGGTCCTTTCAAATCCATACTTCAAACTGAACAAACTCACTGGAGCATTTCAGCAGATTTTTTAGGGACCTAGGTCTGATTAACTCCTCTCCTAATCTCTCAAGCCATTATGTTCAATGAGAAGTGTAAACAGACTGGAACAGTAAACTCAAACAAACGGAAAAATGTCAGTGCATTAAATTCTTGGCTGCAGCCTCGCGAAGGAAAATAGATTGCGAAGGGGATAAAGGAAATGGGGAGAGGTAGGAAGGAGCTTGTCCATCACAAGCCTGTGACAAGCATTCCTGCTAGTGGCAGGGCAAGAGGCATGTGAGTATGGCAGGCAAGCCAAATGCCCTCCAGGAGTGAAGGACGAAGGGAAGGATCCTCACTGCCAACACACCTCCTGCTCCCCAGGTTGCGGAAAGCTGTGCAACTCCTAGAACACCAAACCCTGAACCGAAATGTTTGATTTCACTAATCTGAGCATGCTTAGCGTGCTGCCGTGTCGCACAGGAGGTGGATTTGGGTTGTTTCTTATTTCCATTCTGTGAAGCTCATCTCCTGCGACACTGCAGCCCTTCCTCTGGTTGCAGCTCCAGATACCTTGTGTTGTCCCCGCACACCATGGACCACTCAGCCACCTGCCCAGCCAAGGGCAGAGGCAAGAGTGGGATGTGACATTATCAGCATGGTGATTTCCCCCAAAGGAGGTTACCAACCCAAACAGACAACAAAGGATGTGAAAAGAGACAGAACAGCAATGTTCAGATCTAAGAAAGGCAATGTGAAGCATTTCAGAGGGAATTTTTCCATGTTTTCCTATTCTTTAAATTGGTGTATGAACTCTGCAAAGCCAGTATGTTCAGAGACTATCCCAGAATTGTCTGTATGTTAATTTGTTCTGCTAAAAAAAAAAGAAAAAAAGATTGAAAAACAATCTTTTGGCCTCCTTTTTGTGTTCTTAGCTAATTGTTTCAATTTCCAAGATATTTTTAAAACAAAAGACTGAACATTTTTTCCCTGAAAATTGAAAATTTCTACTTTGAATTGCCAGCCAATTTATTCCTGTTTTTATTTTGGTTTTAAAAATGGGCAAGAGCACTGTTTGGTTGAGATGGCTTTTCATTCTTTCAAAATAGAATTAAAACCACCACCCTGAGCAATTGCTCCATAGCCAGCCCCATAGCAGTTAACAACAAGGAGCATGGCCAGACCACATCATGGGACTTGAAGCCCAGTTGGGGAAACCTGGCTTATAGGAAGGGAAGTAGCTGTGAAATGCTCCCTGTCATAAGGAAGAAAATTGTTCTTGTTCCTTTTTATTATATAACTTTTGGGAAGGCCAAAGGAAGCTAGTATGTTCCCCAGCTCTGCGACTCGGACAGATGCTAGTGCTTTCTCTCGTAGACTACTGCAGCGTAAACTATGCGCCAGGGTGTATTTTGGCACACAGATGCTCCTGTGGATTGTATGGGGAGTCATTCCTGCAGGGAAAATTGCAGTTTTTGGTATCATTCTGATCTGCTCCAGCAGCTCCTGGGGAGTTTTACTCAAATATTCTCCTTCTATCACTGACCTTTGCTCTTCTGCCTTTAGTTTATCCTGCCTCAGGAAGCCCTGCTCAGCTGGGTTCTCAGTACAATCTTGGGGCTGCTGTGTTTCCCCGGGCAGGTTCAGTGGCTGAGACAAGGTGTACCCCAGTCACGGTCCCTTCACTGGACCCCGTGCAGCCTGTGTGCTGAAGTGGGAGCTAATAGGGGTGACTCTTTTTGGCAGCTTCCAAAGCCATTTCTCCCTCTGGATAGAAAGAGCACCTTGAGGCCATAAAAGAGACCCAGGACCATGCTGTTTGTTGGCAAGTAAGCAGCCTTGCTGTCCTCAAGGGCTTTTAGGGCAAGGAAGGGATCCTCAAGTCACGTCTCAGCTGGTCTGGAAGCTCCAAGTCATAGGATCTCCCATCCCACAGGCAGGGTGAGGTGTCCCCCAAGAGCTGAGACAACCACAGTGCATGGAGAGCCCTGTGCTGGGCACCCTGAGGAACCAGGAGGAGATCTGGTCCCTCTGCAGCTGCGGCACGGAGCGGGGAGGAGAAAGCCGACAGATGGCAGAAAAATGCATTAATTTCAAGCTCTGTTAAGAACAGTGAGGGAAAGGAAAGAGAGGATCGATTTCTGACAAAGAAATAAAATCCAGCAGGAGAAACATCTTATTTCAAAGGTGCTCAGAGCGCTGTGGAAGGAGGTGTCCGATGTGTTTAAAACTGACCAAGAGACTCTTGGTGGTGCTGGCATGAGCCAAGTGGCAGGAGGCAATTTGGAGCAATAGGATTTTCTATATTAAAAAGGAGGATGTAGAGTAGGAGTGAGGTGAGAGTGGACCAGTTGTGGCATCAGGCCAGGGTCTGGGAGGGATTCAGGTGGAGCCAGTGAAGTCAGACTCCAGGGAGATGGGGAGGTTGGTTGTTGAGGGATGCTTTCACGGAAGAAGGGGAGATTCGGAGCGAGGAGCAGGGTCTGCACATGGAGCTGACTTAAGCTCGGAGTTTCCATCCTGAGGAAGGTTTTCCTTTGGTATCAGAATGAAAATGAACAACAGAAACAAAAAATGAATATTTGGTTTAGGAAGTATTACACTCCCCAAGAAATTCATCAACATCAATAAACGCTTTGTGAAGCATGTTGAAATTTTATTTACATACCATTTTCCAGCAGAATATAATGATTATGGAAATTACCCAGAAGGTTTATTCCTTGGGGAGAGAGGAGGAAAGCTGAAAGCAAGGATTCACCTCTGTAGCTTGCAAACGTTAGTCCCTGTCACAGATGACTGATACATCTTAGGCCATGAAGGTCACTGCAGAAATACCTATGGATGTTTAACACACTACAAAGTCAGATAAGCAACAAATGGAGTGGACATAAGAAATGACAAAGGTCATCTCTGTGGCCATGCTGTGCAAATCTTCTTTTTCACAGCATTTGATCCCAACTCAGAAATGTCTTTTTATCTATTTAATTTAAAAATTAATTGCTTTCTACCCATCTCTGAAAAACAAAACCTGCCAGATAAAAGTAAACCACACAGGCCATTAATTTCAGCAGGACTTAGGCTGCTTTCCCCATCCATTCAGCAGAGAAAGTGCATTTATAATGTATTGAGTGGCAGGAGGAAGCAGGGGAGAACATTGTCTGCAGTTGCTCAAAAATATCTCCTCCATTTCAAACATGCCTTTTTAAGTCCTTTTCCTGTTGTTTTTTTTTTTTTCTAATGCAAGAGAATCCTGCAGGCAACAGCCTCCATCACTGCCCAGGGCAGGTTCATCTTGTGCACTGAGTCAGAGACCGTGGGGAAAAAATAGCGTATGATGATATAATTAATGACTGTTTTCAGAAATAGGTACAAAGGGCCTTGGATGAAGTCACTGGGCCCAATGGCACTTCACTTGCTCATTTGCCTCTCTGAGCCTGTTTTGTTTAATGCAGTATTTTGTGATGGGTGGAAATACAGACTGTCTCTGCGTCCTTTCTCTCCCTCCCCAAAGCAGGGCAGTTTAGCTGCAGGAAAAGAAGACTGAGGAGGGACTTTCTAACAGTCCTTAAATATTAAAAAGGCTACTGCAAAAAGCAAATGGATAATCTCATCTCTGTAGCTGTGGTGGCTAGGACAGAAAGTTCAAGGGCTTTGGACTGAAGCTCTGCATTAGCAACAATGCTGGGTTTTATTAAGTAGCTAGCAATTTAGCAATTTGGGGCATCTACCTAAAAATACCTTCTAAAAGCCTGCTTTTAAGGTGGTGAATCCTTAGTGCTTTCTAAATAGAAGACCTCTTTCCATCATTCTTGAGTCAGAATCATCCAGAGCGGAGAAATCCAAAATCAAACCAAGCCAGTTTTGTTAAGTTTTTTCTGTGAAGAAAATGTCCAGCATGCTTTAAGTGACGCTGGAAGACTGCTGTGGTGTGACTTTACTGATGGAAGAAGAAAAATGTAATTTAGGGCTGACAGTGTAGCTTTTTTCATCTATTCTAAAGCTACCTGCAGGGTAAAATTTTCTGGTGCCAATCTCTACAAAGAGTTTTGCAAATGTTCCAGGTTAGGCAATGTACTTTTAATGTTTAAAATGAGATAGCTTGATCCTCTCACTGTCTCACTCAGCATTTTGGGGGATTCTCCTGAAGACTTTTCACTGCTGGCTGTAAAAACTCCCCAGGTTAGAGAGTCTCACCTGCTCCCATGTCCTCTCCTTCAAATCTGGCACCAAGAGCCAAATCAGCAGATGAGTGGATAAGTTCTATGGGTAGGCGATAAACTTGCACGGCGTAATTCTGGTACTTTCAACAACTTTTAGGGAATCTCCCATGATACAGCTGGTCTCTTTCCTCAAGGCATCACAACGCAGAATGCCAGACTCCTGCCCTTGTCCCTTGGCCTGGCATCTCAGTTACTTCTGCCTCTGCAGATGATGCCTTTTCTTTTCCATTTCAATTTCTTGGGTTTCCAGGATGTCTCATTTTTTCACTAATTAAAATGATCCCATAAGATTGGTTCACCTGGAAGCCCCTGACATGAACTCTTAGCTCAACTTCCAGTTTAACAGAGCATTTTGTTCAGGCAGTAAAATAAGAGCCGTCTGCTCTTGTCATCAGCAGCTGAGCAGCAGTCGTTGATCAAGCAGGGGTACACTTCCTCCATCAGCCACCCACATCAGAGTTAAAATGCACCCAGAGTGGGGAGGGTCAAGATTGCACTGATTTCGTTCCAGTGGTGTAGGAGAAGCAGCCCAGGTTTCTAGAGGAGTTTAGAGAGAGGATAGAGCAGAGCTCTCCGAGTTGCTCCACGTGTTTGCTCCCCTTGGTCAGTTGACCGTCACGGAAGGGTCAGGACATGATCATCCTGGGTTTGCTCTCTAAATCCTTCAGCCTGTTCTTGAGGCCTTTCTTACTCAGCAGAAGTAAGATTTTGCAGAGATTTGGGCAGCCAAGCGCCAGCAGCTCCAGAAAGCACGTTCAACACTTTACCAGTACTTGTCTTTCTGAGGGCTGCTGCCTGCTTTTCCATCATGTATCCTCTCTCAAACACCAGCAAGGCCTGAATAAAGAATGAACTTACTCCACTGTGCTGTCAATACATGTTGCCCACAAAACCAGACAGGTTAGTGAGTTCCTCAAACCAGCTAAGACACAACCTCTGCTTATTTTTTATATCTAAAGAAGCACTGTAATTAATTCCTTAACCTTCTTTCAAGAGAACTGTAATTGCTGCTGTGGCAACATAACAAGAGATGCTGTTTTCCACCCAATGCTTCATTAACTTGACCCTAATTGGCCAAGTAAACAAAAACAAATTGCTGCTCAATCTTGACTTGGGCTGCGTCTCTTAAAGGAATCTGGGTAAAACAGGCAGAGAAGGACTCGGTGCTTGAGACAGAGGTTGCACAATAAGCAAGAAATCCTTCAGGTCAAAAATAATCCTGCAGCTACTAAGAATAATCAACCGTATGCTTTCATGTCATGACCAGAAACATTAAGCAAATAGTTGCTTAAATTATACAAGGGCATTTCCCCCCCCCCCCCCCCCCTTCTTCTATTAATGATGATTGGGAGTGAATTAAATGGCTTGGCTGCTCATTTTTCATCCTTCGTGCTCTCAGACGTCCCTGAGAATAAAACAGCAGACGGAGGGAAGATGTCCATAATGTGTACACATGCAAGCTGCTGAAACCTCCAATGTGCTGAAAATCCTCGAAAGCCTGGGAAAGGGCGAAAGCAACAGCATCATCTTGTATTCAAGGTTGCCACAGCCAGTGCTGTGGCTTCTGGCCAAGCCCAAATAATGTTTTTCCAAGTGGCTGGTTGCATGATCACTGGCACAGCCCCTTCATCCATAGGTGGTCCACAGGTGGTTACAGAGAAAAAAGGGAGTGACAAATTAAAGTGGTCATAATTTCTCTAGTGAAAATTGGGTTTAATTTCCACCCCCCTCCAAGGGTCAGGTTCATCTCACATCAAAGTCCTTCTGTTACAGATGTATAAGGCTATCATCTCAGCTAGTCACCCTCAGATGCCTTTATAGGCAGTGGAGTTTAGGGTGGGACTCATCTGGCCGATGGAAGGCATCTGCTTTAGGCTGAGATGAATTGCACCAGACCCCGTTAACAGTATTGACTTTCAATTGATTTCCGCTGACCTTAAAAGAAGCCCTGCTCAGGCAGGGCATCTCTCCTCTAAACACCCTTCCAGTTCCATCCAAAGCATCTGCTTCCTCTTAGGTTGCCTATTTTTGGAGGACAAATTGCCTGATAAATTTATTATTCCAGTTTGGATGTCATGTCTCGATGTAACTGCGGGTTGAATGTCTTGGGCATCGTGACTTGCAGAGTCTCTGCTTGCAGCCAGCCTGCATCTACTGCGGGGGGAGTATCTCATAACAATTATGTTTCTGTTCTTGGTGGTTTCCTCGCTCCTTTTTTCCCAAAATGCCCCAAAGCAATGACAAAAGTCCCACTGACTTCAGCAGGGCGAGGATCTTGCCCTTTAAGTCCATAAAAGCTTTCTTGACAGCTGCTGATGCTTGCTGGGCAAGGGTTAAAGTTGTGTTCAGCTTTGGAGACAGGAAATAAAATGTTTACATCTTGGATCATTAGCTTTCTTCTGGTCAAGTGCATAGCATGAAATTCAAGGGCAATATTTACCAGAGGACAAAAAAGGATTGTAGATACTGAATTTGTCTTCTTTGCTCATTAAACCTCTACCAGGTCCCGACTTCTAAAAGTCCCCAGTGAACCCCATCCTGCACAGATAAGTCAGGCACCAAATGCTGCAGAGCTGTTATGGTCGAGCTTCCCATCAAATCTGCTGTGGCGCTTGAGAGTCTTCATCTGTAACTGTTATTTTTTTCTTATTATTTTGGTCTCTAACATGACTTTAAATAAGCAGCAGCAGCAAAGCCAATAAAGAAAAACTGAGGAGAACGGGGCTGCTTTCCTGCACGCCCCAGTTACCCAGGACCGGAGTCATGCTTCTTTTTCTTCTGCTCCATCTTCCTCCGGTCTGATTATGTTAAAAGCTTTTCTGCACAATGGCAAGATTTTAGCAAAAGGGGAGGTGGGAAAACATCCTCTGTATTTCTGATAGGAAATGCAGTATGAATTTCACTGAACAGGAGATAATCTTGGATTTGGTTCTGCAGGTGTTTGTAGCAGTAGGATACCCTGGAAAAAGAAGGTAACTGACCCTCCAGCTTTATTTTCCTATGTGTACTGAGAAGGGGCTGAAGTGAGCTTGAAACTAGAATTGGGAGCACAGAGATACAACTTCAGATGCCCAGGGAACATCATGGTCCAGCACGTTGAGGATTAAGCTGAACACCTGGCATTTTCTAATTGCAATTTTGCATTTGAGGGTCTAAATTTCTCTGAGCTCCTCCCTAGGCACCTCCACTCTTCAGTAATTCTGACTCTAAATTGTGCATCTGGCAGAAATGACTCCCATGGGCTTTGTGGGTGTTGGATCAGGCCCTGCCTGCAAGACCGCGCTGTAGCGAGGAAGGGCATAATGATTTGGAGAAAAATGATGTGTTTATGAGCATCATTTATTCCCTTAGAGATTGGCCACTGAAGCAGGGCGGATGGACTGGCCAGGCTTCCCCCGCGCAGTAAACTGCTTAATCTCTCTGCACTGTCAACAGCCGTCTGTGGCTTCCCATCAATTACCCATAAAAAACCATTCTGGAGTGGCGATGAAAGCTCTCCACTTCCACAGCACTAATACCAAATCTGGGTTTTAATGGCCCAGAGCCTCTAAACGCATGATATATGATTTGTTCTGAGGCATCTGCAAGTGAAGGGAAGGTGGGATGAGGGGAGGAGGAATGGAAGAGGGGGAGGTGATGGAGGGAGGTTTTATAATGCCCTCATTGATAAGAAACTTTGCAGGGAGAGTAAACAGTCAGAAACAGCTTGGGAAGTGCCACAGTAAAAGGACTGCATATGCCTGTGTTTTTCCAAATACAACGAAGGAAAAAAACCCAAGAAAATATCTGGGAGTTTATTTAGAAGGGCTTTGAAAGCCCCTGGTAAACCTGAGGCACCTCTGTTAGATCGCTGGGATCTGAAATAAATATTTGATTGCTGTTTCATTCTCCCTCTGCAAGAGGAAAAGGTGAAAAATATTTAGGATGACCTCCTTGGTCCAGCTGTATTGAGTCAATAGATTCAGAGTATATAAATTCAGAGTGGTGGAAAAATCTCTTTTGATGTAAAAGAGGGCTGTCATTGGGGAAACACTAAATCCCAGAGATGAAAACTGTAAAAAAGAAAACCAACAAAACCACCCCCCCCAGCACAAACAAACAAACAAAACCCCCCAGTTCATCCCTGGAGTTCGAAACCAATGAATAATCAAAAAACTAAACAAACCACTGTAAGCAGAGAGGAGATAGCCAGGCATTAAATAGCAACTGCCCAGCCCCGGCATCATCCTGAGAACTAATCTTGTTGGCTGTGTGGCTCCGTGGTGCAACTGGGAACCACTAGCTGGGAAATTCAATGTAATTATTAGTAGATACCACTCGTCTGCATTTCCCATTTCTATCCTTGCCAATAGCCTCTGGGGAAAGGTTTTCATCTGGTTTTGATGAAAGCAAAATTAAAGTAATCATAACAAAAATGTATCTGGATTCCAGGCAGTGGAGAGGAGGAGGGAATGGAGAAGAGCCCTGTGCTGGTGCTTACAGAGCTGTGCTGACCGTGTGGCTCTCTTATGACAGGCACCTAGGATGGTATGTGCTAAGATATTAGGCAGAAATACAGATGTTCTTTTTCCATGCAAAGGCAAAACCACATCTGCAGTTTTATTGTAATGCAGAAGCATAATCATAGAGTCTGAAACAGCAGAGTTACTGCTTGTTTTTGCGGGTGTAAACCAGAGGAGAGTCATGTCTGCAGGTTCATGGAGTTGGAGTCTCCTCTCTCTCGGGCTACTTTGTTGTTCCTCTGTCTGACAAGAAGAAAAAGTCTGTCAGCCTTGGGCAAAAATCATGTTTTGGGGAAAGCTGTTAAAACACTTTTAACTGCATCCAAATGATCATGCATGTTCTTCATTATTAGACATTTCTTCCTGCTAAATAGAGCCTGCAGTTGCTTCTTGCCTTTGGGATTCAGCTCTTGAACAGCAAGAGCTTCTTGCTTGTTCTGCAGTGCGTGCTGGTCACAGGCACTTCTACCTCACAATTTATTAACTGAAAGTTGTTTTTAAACAGCCTGTAGTTATTTTTAAATACTGCAGCCGGGCTTATTCTGTGGCCTGACAGTGGCAGGAGTAGCTGAGGAGATGCACAGGTCTGCGTCTGGCTTCCCACCATGGGCTTCTGGGCAGTGGTTTTGAATCTTAGTGTAAGTGAAAGAGAAATTGGGCTCCTGCTTGCAGTGCTCAGGCCTCTGCATGGCAGTTTATGCTTATTGCTGGGGTTTAGGGCTACTTTAGATGAGCTAAGAAACATTGTCATATTCTTCTCTTGCTGGAGGCAGCCTCTCTGGGATCATTAGTGTGTGGAAAGGTCCATGCAACTGCTTCAGTGGGTTGGGTTTGCACCTTCTCCTATCTCTGCTACTCTGCAACTTCTACTCTAACCACAGAATAGCTGAGAAGAGCTTTGCAATACAGTCTGTGGTGCCTGGAGACCCTGTCAGGGTTCAATAAGCACAAAACTGTATTTCCAAGTAGATCCTTCACCTTGTCTCTCTCTGGGCTGGGAAAGACAAGTCTCATCTTCCCTTTCTCCCTGTCTCTTGGTTGCTGCTCTGTTCTGGGCACCGCAGACCAGGACAGAGGTGAGTTATGGCATAGATGGGTGTTACTACTGCAAACACACTGTACCCTGGAGGTGTAGCTGTGGTACGCAAGCACCCTTTTGAGTTGTTTAGGCAGGTTTGCCAAGCCATCACCCTACCAACCTCTGATGAATCCAGAGAGGTACAGGCATTTTTTTCTGCAGATACCAGGGAAAAAAAGCTGACATGTATAAGCAGGAGGACACAACTGGGTTTCTCCAACTCAAGACTGATGGTCATTATATGTTGTATAGAGCAATCTCTCTTTCTTCTCTGGCCTTACTGCTCCAGGAGGCATTAGCATTAGCAGAGCAGAAAGGTGAAGCTCTTGAACATCTTGATATGTAGGACTGGTCTTTGAAGATTCATCTTTTTTAACCCCAGTTTGGGTAGAGCTGATCTGGCATCCAGGTGATGGCACAGAGCAGGCACTTCTTGATTTGTTCATCTTCATTGAGTTTCAGCCGTTGTAGTGGAAGTCAGAGGAGCTCAGCTGTAACATGCAGTGGAGAGAAATACTACCACAGCTGGGAAAGGAATGATTTAGTTGCTCTTCCGTAGATGCCTGCCCACCAGCAGCCCCCTGTGCAAATGCCACACGGCAGTTGCATTCTCCTGCCAGGAGAGAAATGTTCTGTTGGAAACTCACACTGCTCTTTTGCATGAGCAGAGGTTTAATTTCAAGCCATTAATCCGCGTGATCTGCACTGAGGCTGCAGGCAATGTGTTCAAGCTGGATAAAATCCTCTTTCATGTGTCAGAGCTGGGTTGGGGGCATGCTGCCAGCGCTATCAGATCTGTAACCTTCCCCAGACATCTCACTCCTCCCTTTCCACCCCTGTGCCCAGCCCAGCCTTGCCTCTTTCCACACTTCTGCTTCAAGAGACAACACTTCATTTGCTCAGAAGAGCAAACACAAGGTGATTTTTTTTCATCCCCTGCAGAAAGAACATATTTTCCTCTCTTGCCTCCAGTAGCCCCTGATTGAAGGCTTTGGGCCAGATCTTCAAAGTCGTTGTGGAGCCAGAACGTCTTTGAAAGTCTCATCTTTAAGGTTTGGGAAGGGAGATGTATGCCCTAGAAAGAATGCAAAAGACAAAAAAGAAGACCCCTAGCAGACACCAGAGCAGGTGCAAATCTCACTCCTTTAATCTTTATTGCAGCTGAAGTGGTTGTGCATCATCGTGCTTGGGCATAACCATGGAAGTGAATCCCCTTTCCAGCCTCTGCCTCCTGCCGATACTTACTTCTGCAGCCTGGTACCTTGGCCCTTTCTGCCCATAGGCCCTGATTCAGCTGCAGTTGTCATCCTCTGCCAGGAAAGAAATATTCTCCTAGAAATACAAACTGCTGTGCATCAGCAGAGGTTTCATTTCAAGCCTTCCCACAGGCTTCGCATGTTCCCAGGTCCCAAAATCCACCATGAGCAGCCCCATATGGGGCAATGTTGTGCCCTCCACTGAAGAAATCATTATCTAAACTGTTAATGCAGAGAAATGGTGTTTCAGCTGGATTGAGGGATTTCTTTGTGTTTGGGGGCTTGGAGAGAAAAGGGAGGTGATGTAGAGAATCATTTATGCAGACTTTTGAACTGATCTGTGGAAATAGTTTAATTTTACAACTGCAAGACCCAAACCACAAGTTTCTTTCACAGCAGTGTGATTTGAAGCCCTGCCCATTCCAGGTGCCCCAGTACCGCCTTGGAGCTGTAACTCAGGTGTTATGTGTCTGCCTCCTCCTCTGCAGTCAGGATCAGCACCTGAACCACCTTCCCTGTGATTGCCCCAGCCGCAGTCCCTCCGTATTGAATGGCATACGAAGCATTGCAGAGGTGACTGCTGGCAAGGCAAGGTGCTCTTTCTCAAGCTCCTGACTCTTCTTCCAAGACAGCCTTCAAGACTGTCCTCTCTTTAGCACAGCTAAATTGCTCTTTTCCTCTTTGATTTGCATAATGATGGCTTTGGGGTTTATTTTGTTTGTAAGGGAGCAGTAGACTAACCTGCTTTCCATTTAGTGATAACTCCAGAGAAGTCATTAGAGTTGCAGTAATAGAAAAAGACTGGACTTAAAATTTTGCTAGTTCCTGCATAAAAGCCTCTCTAGTACATTTTAATAGGGCTAAAAGACCTAATAAAAGAAAATAAGGCTGCAGAAAAGCATTTCTGACCTTGAGATATTTGCAGTACTCTTCTTAGGTCTGTCAGCTGTGTAAGTTTAGTGGAGGGTTGGCTGGGCCAGTCCATGGGTTTTTCCATGCTGATGAGGATTTATCTCTCACTTCAAGATTTAGCACTAAATCAGACTCTGGAAGGTGACAGTTTGAGCAAGGACTTATGCAGTGCATCTGTTATCTATCCCAGCTGCATTTCTAGGGAGTCCCTGATCCAGGGAAACCCCTGGATAACAAAAATAGTTTTGTGACTGCAGCCAGTATTGCTGTGGGAACTAGCTTTCCCCTCCCAGCATAAGCTGAGGGGAGAGCAGGCAGGAGAGCTGCCCTCAGCCTGCCCTGCCTAACCCGGGGGATGGGGCTATAGAGATGATTTATAGCCACCATTGCAAGAGGTGAGCACTGTGTGGGGCTGTGGGCCTCCTCCTGGAAGCCCTTCCTCGAGTTTGTGCTGCTAAAACCCTGGTGGAGTTACTTCCCAGGGTCACTGTGGCTGTGCTGCCATTGAGACCTCAGCAATATTTATCATTCATCAATCTAAAAGAGCCAACAGCTACACCAATAATTGGTGTTATCCCTTTGCCTATGCTGTAGGAAGAATAACAAGTCTCTTTAGACCAAAACCTTGAGTTAGTAGGATGTATTTCTAACTTGTTTCAGCTGCAAAACAGCAGTACTTCGCTGTCAGCAGAGAGCATGGTTGCTCTCTGTGCTTGTTTACACCTGCAGCTGCCCTGATTGAGGGAAAGCTGTGATTTATTTAAACTGACCACTCTTTGCAGAGGGATCTTTTCATGCTGTTTGGAGCCTCCTGAATGTCTGTTTACAGCTGGTGCCGGAAAGCAGAGGGGACCAGTGTCACCTGAAGGTTTTTTGTAGGAAACATTGAACTTTCTTTTTTCTTTCTTGTTTTTTCTTTGTATCTTGCCCATTGAGACATTTTTGGTATTCACAGTCTAAAATGAAACACCTTCATTGATGGTTCTTGGCCCTGAGTTATCAAAGACAGTAGGCTCCAAAGCCTGGCATGCTATCAATTCCTTCGTGAACTTGGATGCAAACTGGAGTTGGGTAACCTGTGTTGTAGCTGTCTGGCACGAACAGCGCTGAGAGAGGCTGGAGACAGAATAAGGCTAAACCGAAGGACACCCATTTCTTCATTTCCAAGGAAGAAGCTGGCTGTCACTTGGCAGAAGGGACTCGTGGACATTTAGGTTTGATCTAGCAGTGCAGCCCTCCTCTTGTAAGGATGGGCAGCAGACTTCAGCCCAAGTACAACTGCCCTGGGCCACTCTGCAGCGGTCCCTGCAAGGACTGAAAAGGCAGCCCTTAGAGTGTGGAAGGAGTCCCATTTAGCTGTCATCCGTGAAAGGAGGTTGCTGTGAAATGTGGTCCTGCAGGCTGGACAAAGCAAACCGCTAGGGACTAAAAATAAAAGCAAGTTGTTTTTTATTTGCAGCCACAGTTTGATTCACTCACTGCTGCAGTTAACGACAAGGCTAAATGATGGTCATTGTATGCTTTATGATTGCCAATAATTCCTCTTTTATGCCATAGAAACCATACGGCATGATGGATCATGAAATCATTTTTAATGTGCTTTATACACTAAAGAAGGCTTTCAAAACCAACTTAATAACAGCTAGTCATATTCATTTTTCTTTGGCCATTAGAGATTATTAGCTAATTAGTATTTCATTCTCATGCAGCACAACCTCCTTTTTTGATTCCAGAGGTCTGGGGCCAAACCTGGAGACGTGATATCGTGCATGGTCTTTGAAAACATTGCTTCCTTTAGTGAAATTGCATCAGGACTTAAGCCAGTCGGATCAGGGATTTCTGAGCAGGTTTCGTCTGTGAGCACAGTACAGCCCCTTGGCTACGAGGCAATCCTGCATCCCCGCGGGAGGCACGCTGGTAGGGGGATGCCTGCAGGTGTGAGGGCTGGAGGAGTTATTTTCTCCAACAAGCTGGACAAACCTCATTGTTGCTGTCATGTTGGAAATACAGGAGAAGCCTTCTGAATCCCACAAAAGGGAAACATTAAAGAATTTTCTTTGAAGAAGAGGAATCTCATGTTCTGTTGTGATTAAAATAAATGTAGGGTATGTCTGAGCCCATGAGCTCAGATTCAGCTCTGATCACTTCTAGACCCCTGGCTGGCTGGAAGCCATCCTGAAAACCTGCATGAAATAACACATTGTGAGGTTAAACAGGGACTATACAAGCTACTATAGTGTAGTGTGGAGAGATGCTTGCAGGGCCTATTCCTCCTGATGAGCTGTGGTCCACGGGCTGCACAGGATTGTCCCTCATGGGACAGAAATCTTATCCCTGGACCTATTGGAGTTCTAGAATGTGTAAGTCAAAATATCCCAGCAAGATGGCTGTCAGACATTGTTCAGACAGCCTCCGAGGCAGCCGGAGTGGGTCCACCTGGGTGTACGGCCATTTCAGGTGTCGTTTATGCATCAGGTAGCATTCCTGGTGCAGTCCTCTTTGTACCGAGGTGATGAATAATACAGCTGTGTCCACAGCATCAAAGGCACTGGATTCCTTTTCATATTCTGCCCCAAGAAGCTGAGACTATCAGAGATGTGGAGATGACTGCAAAAAAAATCCATCGTCTCTAACAAAATATTTAACACAACGACAACAGTGGGATGCTTTCTGATATGCCCATGAGGGTGTATGAGTGACACAAGGATGGAAGAGAAACATGTGCTAGCCACCAGGAAGGTCAGGACCTCTGTTTTGTCAGGAGCTGGCACCTCTGTAGACTTAGCATGGCTGTGAAACTGTGTCCTGAAAGGGCACAGCATCTGTGGCAGTGGGCAGAACAGCCTAAATGAAGACTTTCAGCAGAAATATGATGGCAATATCTCACTAACTTTTGTCAGAATTGGATTTCAGGGTGGGGTTGAATTTATGCAGTGCCCCTAGGATGTTTGTGCTGGGGAAGGGAGGAAGATAAGGCGCTATCATCATTTTTATAGGATGTCTCTGAGTTCTGCACAGGCAAAGTCTAGTCTCTTCAGTCTAAGAAATAAGCTGTAGGACCAGCTTATTCAAACTCAGCACCCCATCTCCAGCAGTGGCCACAAGCAGGATAATATCCTTTTCCCAGTTATCCCCTCTTAGCTCCAAGCAATCAGTGGTTTAGGAGCTATGAACCAGCAGATGCTACAATCCATCTTCCCAAAAGCTCTGGAGCTGCTGAAATTGCTGAAGGCTTCAAACCCAAATTCACAAACAGTTTTAATGGACTCCAAAGTATATTTGTTTGAGGCAAGTATACTCTAAAGCAAATTTGCCCAACACTGAACTGGTGTTAGTGAAGCTGTCACCAGGGCTGTTATCAATCACAGTTCCAGCAGCCGAGAAGAATTCTTAAGCACAAATCCACATGTGGGGAAAAAGAAAAAAAGAATATATTTAACATTTATATCTTAGCTTTATTACAGCAAATGCATTTTATGTCCAATAGATGAAATATATAGTGCCAGTCAAATTTCTTGCTTTGAGTAACATCCATTATGAACTCAGCTCCATTTTTGTTTAGTAAATCATTTGCAAGCCAATCCTGACGGCATTGTATATGATTCATAAATCTTAGCCGAATAGCTTCTTTCCAGATAGTCAGCTTTTGGAAGAAACTTCATCTTCATATTTACAGATTGGTAGACTCAATAGAGGAAAAAATTCTCTAACTCGAATTATATGGGAGGCTGTACTGAAGATCCAGTGGTAACCGTGTTAGCTTTTCAATATGTGAATCCACAAACACATGCTGGTCCACAGCATTGGTCCTCAATAGGATATTAAGAAAATATTCTCTAACTTTTAGTTAAACACAGTGTTATGAGTGAATTCTTTTCACTTGTACAACACTGGGCAAATGTGAATCATAAGAAAAGGTAGAGGTGCAAGTGGTAGCAGAATGCCTTTAAACTGGCTCTGGAGTGTTTTGGAGGGTATTCACAAAGATGTCGTAATTAATTGCTTATTGTTTTCCAAAATCCCACCCTGAGGTATCTTTGGGGATGTTCTGTTTTAATTTTTCTCATCAGTGATTGTTTGATGTCTTTATGAATTAGACCTAAAGATGGATTCTCCCATGCATGAAAACATCAGATGGGTAAAGACATCAGATGCAGAACAGTGTGGTGGGTTGGTTTATATCCAGTGTGACCACTAACACAGGTTTTCATGAGACTAAGGTGAAAATAGTTGGGAAACCCAAAAACTTCACAAACTGCAGTCCAAATGAAATTGGCCTGAATGGAAAAGTTAATTTCCATAACTTTTGCAAAAAAAAAAGTCAGGCGGTTTGGAAGCCACCAGCTCCTTGGTTTGATTTCTTGCCAGAGTGTTAGGAAGAGTGACACCATTTATAGAAAAGACTGGAAAAAAGTTTTGTCTTTCATTTTTTGAGGACTTGTGATCTGAGTGTTGCTATCAGAAAAAAAAAAAAGAATTGGAGAAGAGAGACATATCAAAGGTGAGTGACTCTGCAACGGGTGGAAGTCAGCTCACGGCAAATATCTTAGCGGGGTTTCCCATCACATCTCATGCATGTGAGAGACAGGGGACAGCCCTGCTTCACAGGGCACTGTCCCAGCCCTCAACTTGTGTAGTTTTGACTTTGGAGGTGAGCAAAGGACTTGGGCAAAGGACTCAGCCTTCAGGGTTGCAGCGAGTCCCGTAAGGCCATGGGGAAGGAGCATCACAGGGGCAGCTCTTGCTCTTTCTCTTCACAGCTCTGAACTACCTGACCTCCTCCTGCAACCCTAATGTAAGGGAAAGGAAACATCAGCTAAATAAATAATTGAAAGAAGGTTCAATGCTGTGGCAGAGATCGAATGCAAAGAGTCTCCTGTGATGTGATCAGAGTATGAGTTGACTGCGCAGGCAACTGTGTAGACTAAATGCATGAGAAGGGGACCCGGGATGTGTTTTTTCAGATGAAATTATAAAAGGACCATCTGGCTTAGGAGATGGGGAACAAGTAGAGGTGAGGGAATAACCAATTTTTTGGTTCACTGGCTCTTCTGGATGGGAAAGAAAAAGTCATTTCAGGTTGAATGAAGTGTTGCGTTTCTCCTGAAATGAAACATTTCATTTGAGTGGCCGAGGGGTATTTTGTGTTTCAAAATAAATAAAACAGAAGGTGATTTTGAAACCAAAGTGGGTTTTTTGGCATCCTGTAGTTGAAAAGGGACTCAAAGTTAGTGAGAATGACTAGGAGGCTCCTGGATGTGTGGCAGTCCCTTACAGAGGGCATTCCTGACCCCAGGTCCCAGCCGTCCAACCTCACTGACAGCCTGGTGGTTACACACTCGTTAGGGACAAGGGAGCTGCCCTGGGAGCAAGGAATGCCGACCTCCAAGTCTCCAGGTGCTGTAACCAATGGGACATAGTGCAAATATTTCCCAGCATGACAAATTGGAGCCTCCCATGAACATCTGGAACAGGTCATGCACCCAGCACTGAAGCTTCAAAGACGCAACCACACCTTAAAACTTTTAAATGCATTCCCATGTAGTTAAATCTGGGCGAAGTTAATTTGCATTGAGTGGTTATTGTGGAATATAAATGTGGTTTCTAGCTCTTCACCTGCCTCAGCTTCCCCCTAGCAGTGGTTCAAGCTTATTTGAGCTACTGCAGAGGTCATCAAAGGAATGGGGCCCTTTGATCACTTCAATTACTTCTGACGCATTACAAGTATCATCTCTCTCTTGCATGCTGTCAGGAAAGACTGTTTATTAAAAAATGTTGTGACCAATTTACTGAGCTTTTAATTAAGCTGTCATGTTGAAACAGAACTGTTGCTTGGGAGGTGAACACACATTTTGTGGTCATTTAATTTTTGCTTAGGATTTTAAAATTTACTTCTGGCATACTTAGAATTATTAAGATTCAGGGATTCTTGCCCATTTGTGGCAATTACAAGGCATAAATCATTAAGCTTAACGAGGGTGGAAAAAAAATTGCAAAGTTGGATTTTTCTGTAGAATTTAGTTTTGCCTTTACACATTTTTTTGTACAAATACACTCAGGTTGGGGTTGGAGTTGACAGTCATCCGTGGGAGTGGGCATGTGCGTGGGCACGTGGAGAACCTCAGCACCTGAGATGAGAACAGGGTTGTTTATAAAGGCAAATTTTAGCTTTGTTGGAACAGCCTCAATCAGGACGTGTTGGGAACAGTCTCAGTAAGGACTAAACCAGAGACTCACACTGTGATGAATTAATTTGCAAGGGACAGCAAGACTGTTCTTCACTTAGTACCTCTCTTCCTGCCTGATTCCTTATCTTCCCTTTTTGCACTCGTCTGACCTCTCTTTTTGTCTTCCTTCTCCTCTCTGGGAACCTTTAAGCAGCCAAGAACAAGCTGGAAGTTGCCCAGCAGATGAGCTAAGATCAGATATACATAGCCAGATGCTCCAGGACTCTACTGTCTGCCATACCTGCCATAAGTCATGAGCATCTGGAGAACGTCTCAGCATGATGCTGGCACGTAGGAGGTGGCTGTGATGTTCTGGCTACTGCCATTGTCACTCTCGGAATGTCCTTTGTAGGGGGCCCTCACAACACACTTCTGGCAGGTAAAAATGTTCAGCCTGCGAATTACCTGTAAGTCTCACAGCTGAGACAGCCGCCACAAGGGCTCTGACAGGTAATACGTTCCTCCACAGGGATAATTTTGGCATAAGAAAGGCTGAACTCCAGTCAAGCCGTCATTAGAGAAAGGATATGTCTACAATACGGTGAAAAATCACTAGATGTGTTCATGGAGGAGAACAGCAGGACTACATTTCCTTACACGTATTCCATGGTCATTTCACAGTGACCTTGTCTTTAAGCTCAGTGTTGCCAGTCCCCATTCTTATTGACTCCTCTTTCACACTACTAAAAAGTAAAATAGTTTAATGCCTTTCTTACAGGAAGGTTGTGAGATTTGCCTAGCTAATGACTAAAAAGAGCTGTGAGAGCTTTTGGTGAAAAAACATATTAGAAAGGGGAAGTAAAATTACTGACATTTTCCTCTAAGTGTCCTGCTACTAATAGTGCTTTAAGATCATTTTGTGTTTCCCTGGTCTCAGTTAGACACAATCATTGTCATTATAATTCCCTTCTAGATAACACAAGCGAGATTCAGATGCTCCTGAACATAAAAGAAAGTGTTTTCAGCCCCCCATGCTGTCCTGTTGCTTAGAAGACTTTTCTGTGTGCCTGAGTTATTTTATCAGATAACCATTTTATCAGATAACGGGAACAATCTGCAAATCCAGGCCCCCACTAGCACAGAATTATCTTCTTTGCCTATTAGCATTGTGTCCAGCTTGCAAGTGAAGAGCATACTCCCAAGGACAGGACATTGCCGGGGAAGGTATATTGCTGTGATGGTTTTACACTGGGCATTACCTGAGCTACCCAAAGATCCCAAGACCAGACCAACTCGCTGCAGACATGCCATTGCCTGGGAATGTGTAACTGGAGAAGGAGGAAGGGGAGGAAGATCCCCTATGAGCAGAGCGATGGCAGACTTCGCAGTTGCAACTGCAAGTGGAAAAGACATTGCATTTTTCTCTGTAGTTTTCTATCTTAGGTACTTTGATGAACAGAAAATAGAAGAAAGCTGCTTCGGGGGTAGCCAGTGCCTTAGAAGAACCTGGAGGTCTCAGTGAGGCACGATGTGCCAGAAATCCCACTCGGATACCTAGAGCTCTTCCACTTGGCCTTAGCTAAAGCATCTCCAGGGCAGCTCTTGCCCGTAGCTGTTTGATGCCTGCCTCTACCTGAGAGCGCTCAGCCGCATGGCTCTCTGCCCTTCCCCACTGCTCTGGGCAGTGTGGGCATTACTGTGCAGAAGAAATGCAAGATTTCTGGGGCCAGCACACACAGGGGCCTGACCACCTTGATGTGCACAGCATCCTACATGCTGGGCCCTGCTCCAGGGACCAGCCACTCTTTCCCAAGGAAGGTATCATCAGTCAAATGATACAAGCCATAGTGGCTGGAAGCCAAAGATGTCTTCTCATCAGCTTCAGAAGTGACAAAATATTTCACCTGATAAGTGACATTTGACATTTCCAAATTGAAATCATTTGGATACTCTGTTCCACAAAGGAAAATAGAATATTACAATTTCAATTCCCCTTCTCACCATTTGGGACAGAACCCAATACTGAAATGTCTAAATTCATCCCTAGGTGGAAATCCACAAGTGCTTAGCTCTTATATTAAGAAAGTTTTTAGTTTTATATTTCCCATCCATCAAGTGGAGAACAGAGCATGGTCTACGAGTGACTCTGACACTGCTGCAGAGGGACAAACCAGCAATTCTTGCAACAAGCACAAGATTAAATCTCTGAGAATAGCAGCACGTGAGAAGTACAAGTATCTAAAATGTTCACTTCAGTGATTCTGCCGCAGTAAGAAGTGCCCTCAATGTCTACATGCAGTCTAGTGATCTCTACTCATCAAAATGTTACTTGCATTTTAGATAGCCTTTAATCAAGAGCTTGTGATGAGATCATTTCAGAAATCAGGACCTCATGACAGAGTGTAAAAACAAGGCACAGCACAAACCAGCCACATAACTGGCTTCTTGCAGAAAGTCTGGACTGCTCTGAAGGCACAAAAGGTCCAGGAGGAACGTATAAGGAGAAACTGTCACTTTATACAGGTTCTCCATCTAATGGCAAAGCAATAAAGGGCTGTACTTGTGTGTGTACCTGGGTGTCCCAGCAGAGCAAGATCTTCTTATTTCCTCCAGGGCTTCAAAAACCCATGTTCTCTATGCAACCACAATTGCTTCCCTAGAGGAGCTCCATCTTGGGTACTGACTGAAACAAGGCTTTTGGAAAACCATTAATATTCAGTAGTACAATAATGGACATGCGCTAGGAAGCAACAATGAAGCTGCCCTGCTGACTGCATGCAGGTAGCTCCTAATTTCTGGATCTTGGAGGTGCATGTTCTGCATTTTATGAGCTGAACACTCTCACTGTGTTAGAAGACAGGTCGTGGTTTAACCCCAGCCAGCAACTAAGCACCACACAGCCGCTCACTCACCACCCCCGACCCAGTGGGATGGGGGAGACAATTGGGAAAAAAAGTAAAACTCGTGGGTTGAGATAAGAACAGTTTAATAGAACAGAAAAGAAGAAACTAATAATAATAACAGTAATAAATGACAATAATAATAATAAAAAGATTGGAATATACAAATGATGCACAATGCAATTGCTTACCACTCGCCAACTGACGCCCAGTTAGCCCCCGAGCAGTGATTCCCCCCAGCCCCACTCCCCCCAGTTTATATACTGGACATGATGTCACATGGTATGGAATATCCCTTTGGCCAGTTTGGGTCAGCTGTCCTGGCTGTGTCCCCTCCCAGCTTCTTGTGCCCCTCCAGCCTTGTTGCTGGCTGGGTGTGAGAAGCTGAAAAATCCTTGACTTTAGCCTAAATATTACTTAGCAACAACTGAAAACATCAGTGTGTTATCAACATTCTTCTCATACTGAACCCAAAACATAGCACTATACCAGCTACTAGGAAGACAATTAACTCTATCCCAGCCCAAACCAGGACAGAATAGACAGTGATGCGATGCATTGATGGCAGGGTTGCGTTAACATAGAGCAGTTCGATATGTTTTACACTATGGCTACACAAACAGGTATGCCAACATGTTGAGGAGGTTGATGTCCTGGAGTATGTAGACAAATGAGTGGCTTGAGTGGGAATGGGAATAGGAACGGGAATGGGCAGCAACTCTTCGACCTGCCTCATTCCCACAGCCAAATATGTCCCAAAGCTGCAGTTTCCCCCTACCTTCACACTGTTGAGTTTGGTGTGTCCAGGCATCTTGTGTCCAAAATTACATTCCTAACTGGACCTCTATATTCAAAATGAACATAACACAGTCATGTGGCTAAAATGGCCCTGCTAGGCATTCACATGTAGGTGAAAAACACTGCCGCAAAACGCAGTTGGTTCATAGCCGCTCTTCTGCAAATCATTGTGCTAAAAGACAACTGCTGGTTTCAGTGATCATGACGCCAGCCGTGGCTTTGTAGGCGGCAAAGGGCTGGGGAATGGGAGGGCCAGAAGGATGGGCAAACTATCTGCGCATTCACAGCAATCAGTGGAAGTGTTCATTCTCATTGTCTTCTACATAGCCAATATTAAGAAAATTACTGCTAATTTCCAGCTGCTGGCTAACGGTTATGAATTCTGCAGAGACTTTATATTGCCAGGGCTTGGACAGGCAGCTGATGACAAGTCAAGAGGCTGATGAGTCCTGGTGAGACTCAGATTTAGCCATCTGAAGGCAACGAGATGACACGAAACACAGCTGGTCAGGGATGCATGCAGTAATGCCCTCAGCTGCTGCATCCAAACTGTGTGAACAGCCAAACAGCTCGTGATGAACCTGTGGGAATGGGGGATTTGAAACTTAAGAATCAGGAGAGGGGAGGACTGAGTGTGTCGAAACAGTCAGAGCAGGACAATGCCAAGACTGTTTCATTTCATGAAAAAACATGCAGAAAAACCACCACGAAAAATACCCAAATTTAGAGAAATTGCAAAACAAAGACAATTTAAAGAAAATACCTGTTTTGAAGGTGGTTTCATAGCAGGATTGATCTGAACAGTTCATTTTCATAAAAGCTAAAAATTTCCTGCTGATGCCAATATTTACTGTTAATCATATTCTTTTACTGGTATGTATTTGTAAAATTGCTTAGCAAAATAAGAATATTCCAAAATGAGAAATTGAAATGTTCCATTATGATATTGTCATAACGTTTCGACATCATCAAAGTGCTTTGCCTTCCCTCTTAAAAAACCCCAACATCTAGTGTAGAATGATACCTTTCCCCAAAGCATTTCAGTGAAATATAGTTTTCAACATATAAACACTCAGCCTGCGTGTTTTTTACCTAGTTCCAGTATTTAGCTAGTTCTGGGGATGGATTTATCACAAGCACTAAGGAGGTGACATCTCCACCCCAATATCATCAGACACAGAGTGGTTTTGTCACATGAAGGAGGATCAACTGTACAACGTCACACTCCAGAGCATAACTGTGTCCAGCCTGGGCACACAGAGATGGTCTTGGCTCTATTGCCTGGAAGGATGTGAGTGTCCAAGGGTTGTGAAAGTGTTTCTAGAACAGATCACTCAACTTTTTGCAGAAAAGTAATTGTTTTCAGAGCTTTTGAGCATCCAGTGACTTCAGTGACAGAATTTGCATTCCCTCAACTTGGAATGATGAAGCTGTAAAATCCCAGGTGGGATCTTACAGTGTTGCACCAAGCGCTCCATCCAGCAGAATAAGCTCCCAGACTGTGGAGGCATCTCCCAGAAGGTGCAGGCAGGAGCCTGGGGCCTTAAAAAAGATAAAAATCAGATAGGAAAATAGAACTTGTTAACATATGGGGGAGTGCAGACTGGTCTTTCAGGTCTTTTCCACCTGTAACATTTAGGTTTTTAACATCTGGCAAAACTTTGCACCCAAGTTTGTCCACACTGGACAGTTGCCTGGAAATTGGAGCCCTGAGCTGAAGCTCCTTGCTGCCAGGTGTGTCCACGAATCTCTTCTGCTTCTGTGTGGTGGGATGCTGTGGGGTCCTTTCCTGTTGGTATCAACTGAGAGATGGCACCAAGGCTTCAGAAGATATCTTTGGAAGGACCTTGAGGTGACCTGACTCCAGAATAGGTGGGTTTTTTACTTAGGTTTCCTTCCATGTCCCTAAGCTTATAGACAGGCAGGGGTTCAAAGGAAAACAGTCTAGTACTGGAGGGCTTTGAATAAGCGGAATTGGCAGAGAGAGAAGGGAAATGGTAAAACAGAAGTAGAAACACAAGTGAAGACTTCAGTGTAGGCATATCGGAAAGCCAGCTTCAGGACACGGTGATGAAGTGTCTTTCACAAGTAGTCTGCTCCGGCAAAGCTTAAATCAAGCAGTTCTGAAGTTCATGCTGAGAGACCCTGAGCTTCATTTGTCAGGAAATTTAACACTTCCAAGGGCATTTGACTTGAAAAATGGGAGCACTTACTGTGATTCAAGCCTAGTGTGACATGGTGGCTGGGTTTTTTTCTGTATGTCTGAGGGTTTTCATGCTTTGGGGAAAGCAAAACTTCTACTTTAGAAGATTTTCCCTGTTCCCAGAAGTCAGGGTGGATTAGTTTGCAGATGAAGTGATTAGTTACCTATAGATTTTTCCAAAAAGTAGGACACGGTTTCTTTTTCTAAAATTGTTGCAGGTGAAATTAAACAAGTGATTGTTTATTTCTGTCTCTGTGAGTTATCCTAAAGAGCATTACCAGCTTCTTTTTCAGTATGCAGATGGACAAGGCCTCTAGTTAATCTTTAACTGAGCTATTGACACAAGGAACGGTGCCATTAAATAAGAATTAAGAATGTGCTCCCTACCTTTGAGGGAGTTTGTGATAGATTTCCTCATTTTATAATCTCATTCACTGCAATGTTCTCTTTTCAATCCTTTTCCCTGCATCTCAATTGAGATTTTGATGACTCATAAAATTAATCCTGTCTTAGCAGCAAATCTCGTCCCTTCCAAGCTTTAATGTGAGGAGCTGTGTTTGCTGATGCCACGTGCCCGTGTTCTGCCTCAGTTGCAGGTGCTCCTTGAGCAGGCACTGAGCTTGGGCAGCCCCTGCACCCTAGAGCCCACCCAAAGGCATGCTTTCCATGCGGTTAGAGACCATCTTCTGTCCACTCTGAGCTGCAAGACAGAGCATTGATTCCTCATTTGAGTATATTTTGTTGTGTGGTGGAGAAATAAGTCACAAAAATGAACAGAAATGAAGAAAAGCAAGAACCTGTTTGTGGGCGTTTCTCTTTCAAAAGAATATTTCCCTGGGAAAAAAATCCTTCATTTGAAGAAGTGGCTGAACAGACTCTTTAAAACCCACCCTGAACGTCAGATTAAAAACATGAGGCAAGGCAGACATCTGCAGCTAAAAATCCCCACATTCTTAATAAGAGCTGAAAAGCTCTCAGGGAAGGGTTTGACTCGCTCACCCAGAGCAGAAGAAAGGCAGCTGAGGCTCCTGTACAGGGGCTGAGCTGACACCCATTGCACTGCAGGACTGAGGAAGGAGGATTAGTCTCCAAATCCAAATTTGCTATTAAAAAAAAGAAGTTGATTTTAATAATTCCTCTCTGTGAAACTCTATGACAGCTTCATCTAAGAAACCTTCAGGAATAACTCCAAGAACGCTGTTTCTAAGTCCCATGAATCTCTCTGAAGCAATTTCTAAGGAGGCTATTTTGGCATTTTTTAAGGCAGCACCAGCTTCTCTAGGTTGAAGCAGCCTGAACATGAAAGTGTCTTTCTGACCTTTTGCAAACAAGCAAGAGAGAAGGGAGAATTGCATTCTCATTTAAAATAATCTATCATTTTTGAAAGTGGTGATTAGACAAGTTACCAGCAGCAGCTTGTGTTGATCATTCAGAAACAAGTGCTTTGTTACCGGGTGGGAATGATTGTTGTCATGTGCTGGGGACGGTCTCACTTGGCAGGTTTTGTTGTTTGCTTTAAATCAGTTCTCCAATTCCAAAGGAGTCTTTTCAAGTGTTGTGTGAGCAAAGGCTTTTATAACATTATTCATTATATAGATAGCTGCATAACAAAAAGAGTTTTGGTTTAGATAAAGGCACATCCACAAAATTGATTTAACTAGGAATTAATTAGGATTTACTTTGGCAAAGTTCTGGAGCCAAGTAACAACCTGTATTTATTTTTAAACTTGTTTTTCTTCCTTTAATTAATTGTCTTCCATCCTTCTATAAAACAATTCATTGTTTTACTGGGAATATCTGTTCCAGAGAGTCCCTGGAGACTTACTACCTTTTTAACACCAGTTTAGTACCTGAGCCATTCCATTTCCTTCCTTGTAGTTTTCTTTGATCCAAGTAAGCCAGATCAGAATTAGGCTCCTCTGCAATGAAAAGCTGCACGCAGGGGGCAGAAATTCCCCAAAGCCCCCAAATGACTACTGAGAGGAAGAGCAGGCTGCCAACGTAGCAGAGCAATTGCTTTTAGAAGGGCATGTGTCCTGAGCCAAGGTCAGGAATACCCGAGTACTTCCATGCCTAACAAACACAGGTTTTCAAAACCTTCCCATCCTGACCTGTCCCACTGCTGTTCCTCCATGATCCTGACAGATGAGTTTTCCAAGCCTTATCCCAGAAAACATCTCTGATGTGACTGTCTGAGACGATAATTTTTTTTCACCTAAAATTTCTGTCTCGTTCTAACAAAGCTCTCCTGAAGCAGTGCCCCACAGAACTCATGCTATAGTGTTCACCCACAGTAATTCTCCAGCCTCAGAAACCTTTCCTTGCTGTGACCCTCCTAAACGGACAGTCACCCACTCAGATACGAGACATCCCTTCCATTAATGTCCTGAACTGGTTGGGAAAACCTCTTCTCATTAGCACCCCGTTCACTAGTAAACCACTTGCTTCAAATGCAATATAACTCATCTCTTTTCTATGGTGGGATTTTATATGTCTGGCTTTTGGTCTTCCACTAAAGGTTTTAAGTTTGTTATAAAGCACCGAGAAGTGTTTGTGGCTGATAGACTTCCCAGGCTAAATCTCTGTCGCACCCGTGCCTGAAATAATAGAAGAAATTAGACCTGGGGATGCTGCTATTCCCTCCTGGTACACTGGTCCTGTGTGAATCTAACTCTGAAAAATGTGACTACCACCTCTTCTTCCACTAAACTAGATTAGATCCTATTTCATAATGCTCCTGAAACACGTACATTTAGTGTAGGTAACAATGATACAGTAGCCAAAGTCTAGAGGCAGTAATATTTCATCGACTAACCCAAAATAGTAAAGCATATGCAGGGAGAAAAAGCTCTAAATAAACAAAACCACAATCTGCTCTTATAAAAATATATTTGAATAGTATGTGCACAACAGACTGGGTTCCCCTCAGGGCGTTTCCAACATTTCTGAGGGTTCAAATGGATAACAGCTCTGAAATGTGACATATTTTCAGCCCTAAAAAGCTCAGAGTCGTAGTAATTACTCTTTTCTTTAAGTAGGACTATATTGGCATCGGATTATATTTTATATTATTTTTAAATGACAGTAGATGTAATGACAGTTTCAGCTATTTATTTTTGGAAGAGAAGAGATTTTAGAGGAGGTTATAGGAGAAGTGATGCTGGCTCTCACGGTGCCAGGGCTGTGACATGTGGAAGGTAGCCTTCTCTCTGCGTAAAACCAAACCAGTCGGGCAATCCCTTGTCTTTCAGGTTTACACAATATCCAGCCAAGGCAACCGAAATCATTAGAATTAACCTCCAGAAGATCCCTGAGGTAATACTGGTTGCAGTATTGGTGAGGCTCCACCTAACCTGGTGTTTGCAGTCCTAAAAACCACAATAAATGTTGACTAATTGAAAAAAAAACCCAGAGAAATGGAGTCTGATGCTTAAGGGACACGTTCAGTTATGACTAAATTACAATACTTATTTTTTAATAAGTATGCAAAGTATGTACACTGCAAGGAGGGAAAGGAAAGCTAATTCAAGGAGCTCTAACTAGGGGTAATGCAATAATGCTAAGAAAGGGAGTGTCTACACCAACACCAGGGAGAATTGCTTGACAGTGGACTGTATTTCCATAAATTAATTTCTCACAGGAAAGCGTAGAAACTCCATTACTTGAAGTGCTGAGAACGAGCTGATACCAAGCGAGCCCCACTGTGTTGAACACATGTCTGCAGTCCTGGCAATGGGGACTGGTGCCCTGGCAGGTGCTGCCCACGGCGGGTTTGGACAATATTTTCTTCAGCGGGAAATGCTGATTCACTAAATGCAGAACTTTGACTTTCTTTTTCTTTTCAACTGGGAGTATGTTGGTTTTGCTAAAAAGTATCCTCAAGTCCTGCATGTGATTTGGAGAAAATATCTCTAACCAGAAATTTTCTCTGTGGTTAGGGCTTGTTCTGGGAATACCACAGTGTCGTGGTTTAAGCACCACGAAGCTGCTCCCTTACTCCCCCACACCCAGTGGGATGGGGAGAGAATCAGAAAAAAGCAAAACTCATGCGTTGAGATAAAGACAATTTAATAGGACAGAAAGGAAGAAAATAATAACAACAACAGCAACAATAATGACATAATAATAAAATAATTAGAATATACAAAACAAGTGATGCACAATGCAATTGCTCATCACTTGCCGACCAATGCCCAGTCAGTTCCTGAGCAGCAACGTGCCCTCCCCGGCCAACTTCCCCCAGTTTATATAGGGGGCATGACGTCACACGGTATGGAATACCCCTTTGGCCAGTTTGGGTCAGCTGTCCTGGCTGTGTCCCCTCCCAACTCCTTGTGCCCCGCCAGCCTTCTTGCTGGCTGGGCATCAGAAGCTGAAAAGTCCTTGACTTGTATAAACATTGACTAGTATATACTAGTATATTGTATACTTGACTAGTATAAACATTATTCTACTAAATCCAAAACATAACACTGTACCAGCTACTAGAAAGAAAATTCACTCTATCCCAGCCAAAACCAGGACACACGGTTCAACCTCCTGTGCGGTTGCATTTGGAGTTAACACTCTGAATTCAGGGTTTGCGGATAACTCCACCGATCTTAAAAATGTTCCTTTTCCCCCTTAAACCAAAGCCCATGATGTCTAGGTGTTAAGGGTGGTGTATAAGTTTGCCCTCATCCTTTTCTTCTGATGAAGCTCTTTCAGCTCTTGGCTGTTTAAACCCGCTAATGCTGCTGATGCTGATGGAAGTTTATCATCTGAATAAATGATATTCCCAATATAGCAGAGTGTGTGCTGTACTGGGGAATTGTGTCCTCTTAGAAAATGATGATTAATGCAATCAGAGCCTCCTCCCATTAGGATCTCTTAGATAAGTGTTCCCATGTGCTGAGCATCCCTTGGCTGCTGATGGGAATGAGGCTCGGGATCCTGCAGAGCTAAGGCACGGGCTCAGCCCCGTCACCATGAGCCCCATCATTGCCTGTCTGCCGTCCACGTACGTTTTACACCCCTCAGCCTTTGCTTTGCTGCAAAGGGATGGCGAGACGCAGACACGGCATTTGCAGAATTACAGGCAGCAGCTTGCAGGAGCAAACGCCACAGGGAGGGTGCCAGCAAGCGCTGGCTCTGAGGCAGGCATGAGACGTTGCAAAATTTCAGTCACAGCCCCCTGCCATGTTATGACCTTGGCTGTAGGCATTTTGTTAGGCTTCGTCATGGTTATCCGCTATTGCCGTGTGACTGCTCTTGGCATCACAAAATGATATGCAAACAGCATGAAAAGGAAAATAAAATACCTTCCAGCACAAAATTCTCAAATTTCCCAATGAAACATTTAATGTGGTCGAAGACATCCATATTTCCAAACCTTTTTTCACTTGATGTACTCTGACCATCGAAAGGAGCTACTACCTTTTTCCAAAGGGACCATTGACTTTCAGTGACTTTCAGCATCCACCCTGTAGATGAGGGTTAGGATCACACAGCGGTTCGACAATGTGGAAAGCGTTAGCCATGGTGCCACCGGCGAGCTGTGCCCAGCCTCAGTCAGCGACCGGCAGCCAAACAGCCCGCCATGCCCCGGGGCAGTAATTACACGCAGAGAAGTCACAGGGATGGACTCCAGCTACCCACCAGAGCTGTTTGCTTTCTCGAGTTGCCCTCCATGGCTATGTTAAAGAGAGGAGAGAGATGAGTTTTATTAGCAAAGAGGAAAAAAAAGAAAAGAAAGTGCCTGATGAAGAGGGAAGGCAGCAGTGTGGCCAGCAAGAACCCCCGAGCTCTCTCCCCACATCTTTCTTGCCTCCCCAGGGATTTTATCTCCAGACCTTTCTCTTAGAGGGAGAAGAGATGGACTACATTAAAAAAATGCATTAAAGAAGATGTCTATTTCCATACCCTCTTCTGATTTTTTAAGCTGAACTCCTGTCAAGGTAAAAAGTGAGTGAATATAAAGAAATCATTTTTCCATGGCAGAGATTTGATTCCTTTTCCTATTCCCCTGCTGCCTAGTGCAGCGGAAAGCTGCTTTGGGCATTAACATGCTTTGAACACTCCTGGAAGCCTGGGTGAGGAGAGGGGTCAGGGAGGGAACATCAGTAATGCCTGGTGGAAATTACAAGAATTTTATTCTGATTTTTCCTCCTCAAGATTATTGCAAGGTGTTGACTCGTTGAGGAGCTTTGAGGAGGTAGGGAGGTAATCCACGGCTGAGTGTTCACCACCTTACCCCAGGCTCTGCCTTTGGGGGTCAGCGAGGTCCCAGGGCCAGCAGGAACTGCAGGATGCTGTAGTGCATTTTGCTGAGACCTTTCCAGCCTCCACCAAGGATGCCAGCAATGGCATAAATCCTGAACCTTGCAGGGAGCACAGCACATCAGCCCATTCTGCGCGGCACGCTTGCTGAGGCTGGCTATGGATTGAGCCCCACATCCAGCCCCGCATGAAAAAAATAAATCAATCCAGCTATTCTTGCCTCCTGTTTCCTTCCTGATGTCTTGCAAAGCAGCAAGGAGGCGATCAGATCTGCAGAGAAGGGATGTCCCCCTTCAGTCCCTGCTCAGGTGACACAAACGCCAGCAGAGAAGGAGCAAAACCAGACCAGAGCGTAGGGAAGGAAAACTGGAGGAAAGCTGGTTGAAGGCGATGCCAAGAAGGGTGCCAGGCGAAGGAGGACGGGAGGGTGTTTGCAGGGAAGGCACGGGCAGGACAGATGGTGCCAAGCTGAGAGCAGGAAGTGTGGAGGAGGGAAAGCACCATATGGGAGAAGTGGGTGAGTAGGGAAAAAGAGTGACATTGTTTTCAGTTCTTTTTAACTGTCCAGAAGCTATAAAATACACACCACATTGCCCATGATTTCATTGTGTCTTCGCACTGGTTTGTATCACAGTATGTTTTCTTCCAATTTTAATCCCCGTTTCCCGGAGTCGTGTGGACATGTCAGGCAATCAAATTCAGCAAGTTGTTAGTGACCTGCTACACTTTTAGCATGTCTCTTATTTACTAGAGAGCTGGGCAATCTCCAGCTAAATGTTTTCTGGCCAGGAATTATTGTTTTGTAGAAACTTGGTGTGATGAGTTTTGGGATCTCTGGAAATAAAGCTTCTTGAGAAGAAGTCTCCAAATAGCCAAAGCATCCCATTTCACATTTCTGGAGGAAGGGATGGCTTTTCAACAGAGACACTTCTCTTTTAAGTAACTGCTTTCTGAAAAGGAAATGCAAGTGTCAACTTTTCATAGTCATAGAGCAGCCATGCCCCAGGATGGACCTGGATGAAGTTTTTAACTGCTCTGAACCCTGATGTTGAGGATGAACGTCCTTCACTGATGCAAGGCTGTGCTCAGCAGTAGGTCACCAAGCTACCTGCTACTCCAGGGACATGTGCATTAGGTAGCTCAGGCTTTTCAGCTCATGCTGCTACGTTTTACTCAGAGATCCTGATTCAAGCATCAATCTATCCAGGGATTGTGCAGCCAGTTTAGATTTACACTGGTTTTCCAAGATCCAGAGCAAGTCTTCTCATGTAGAGAACAGCTTGGCATGAAGCTGAAGAAGAGCAACCCATGTGGCAGCCATCCCTGGGCAGCTGTGGGCTCCATCCCAGGTGGATCACACACGCTCGGCTGCCACAGAGACAAGGCATCTTTGCAATGCATTTTGCTTCCAGTCTCCACTGAATGACTAATCGATATGTGGATTAGAGAGATTACCCTGGCCTGTCTCCTCTGATCAGAGGACTTCTGAAATTCAATGAAAAGAAAAGAACCCCAAGGCCCCAAGAGTCATTTAAAGGAGTGCTTGATCACTTAGCACTGAATAATGGCTTGATTTGAGCACGGATTAATTACAGGACTTCCTCTTTCTTGTAGCTGAGATTGTCTTTTGCTTGGTGCTTGCATAGTAACTTTTACAGTAAGATCTTAGTCTATGACTGGGCTCCAATATGCTATAAAAATGCCATCACCTATGGCTATTAAAAATGAGACTGATTGTGTTGGAAGCAACACTTCCAACTTCAACAGCTGCTGATAAAGCATCCTCCTCCTGCAAGGTAAATCTTGCATCATGTTTTCTGCCAAGCAGGCTGGAAACAGCCACAGAAATGGTTTTTTTTTTCAATCCCACTCAATGTCCACAACAACTTTTCATGCAACTTCAGACATGGGATGCAGCACTGAGCAATCCCATGTGCTGATGCTGTGCTCCTCCGAGATGCTCTATGGCAATCATGCATCTACAAGGCAAAGCCTAAACCATATTTAAATCACATACTGCCAATTCATCTCAGTTTAAGAGGAACAGACCATTAGATACATGCTGACACGCTGATTGCAAAATTATTATTATTGTTGTTGTTGTTGTTATTAATGAAAGTGTTCATTTCTCTCATTGCTGCGCTTATTAGAAGTATACACACAGCCAGATTTTTTTCCCCAAAATCTCTGTTCTAAATTCCTTGCCTCAGCTCATGATAGCTAACAACATGGGCTGTGTGCACCCCCCCATGTGAAGGACAGCTTCACATAGGACCTGTAAGTGCTGCGATTTGTGCATGTAAAGCAAAGATAACTTATAGGCATGTGTAGCAAACTAAGGGTGTTCCAAATTTTACATGAAAATTCACCCATGAGCTGGTTTAAAGGTTGTCCTGAGAATCCCCAAATGCTCATAGAGTTCCAAATCTTGTTAGAAAGTCATTTGTGTAGTCAATTATCTACTTAGATATCTTTAAATGCAAAAGGTACTAGTAGTAAGAACAGTAAGCAAAGCATTATACACTCTTGTATTTTCAAGGCTTCTAATTGTAAACTATGGACAAAAAGTAATGCAGTTCAATTTGGGGAAAATTTACTGCGCTAACAAACTGGCTAGCCTGAGACACAAAGGATAACATAATGCAGAAGGCAATGTTTCAGAAATGCCTGAGGAGCATTAGAAAACATGGCAAAGACACTTCTGAGAAGTGGATCCACTTTTATCAGTGCTGCACAAGTCGGGCAGAATCTGCAATGAAAGAAAGCATTGTAGTGCCAAGCAAGAGAATAAAAATACATGTGTAAGAGCACAGTCTCATGGGTTGCAGCCGTGCATGGGAAGTGGATTCAGGAATCTCGTCCTGCTGCTGCAGAGACAGCTTTTCCCATCCATAGACTTTTGCTGGCATAAAAGGGACTTGCTGCCACATGGGTTGTCGCTGGGAATTTCAGGAGTGCCTGATGTATTTGTCAAGGCACTTTTGGACCAGCTCAGCCTGGCCCAAGCAAGATAAATAAATACACTGGTAATGAGATAGGTGGGAAGACACCTCCCAGAGAGCTGCTTCTCTTTCCTTGGAAAGCTGCTGTGCCATGTAGTGTTGCCACAGGGTCCGAGAGAGGCCGACGTGCGGGGCTGTGCCTTAGGAAGCTTGTCAAGTCCATTTGGAGCCGGCTGGTGAGTGCATGTAACACAAGCCCTGCAACAGAACTGGGGACAGGAGGTGACAAACACAGCACAGCGAGGGGACAGGCTGGTGCCAGTATTGCCAGGGCTGCATCAGTAGCTAGAGAGCCCTCCAGGACCATGGTGTTGTCCCCAAAATTCAGCTTCAGGTGAGGACTAACTTGAAGCAAAGAGATTCTCTGGCCACGTTGTGGTTGATTTAATATGACTCAATGCCTCTGGTTTCCCTGCTAGCTCTTTCCAGCATTTCTTTTTCCTCTGGAAAAATCTTTTCTGTGGTGGCTGTGTCCAGGGCACCCAGACGGAAATGCCACGAGCCCCACATAAAACCCACGTGGCTCCCAAGGTGGGGAGATGTAAGGCAGGGTGTGATGTTTGAGTTAATCATGCCCAAAGAAGCAACTGTTTTGAAGAAAGGAATTGTCAATGACATAGAGGAAAGTCCCCACAAAAACCATCCAAGGCTCCGTAATGTAGACAGCTATGAAACTTGCTTCAGATTTTGTGATCATTCTTGTATTACATTTCCAAAGCCGTTTTTGTGTCCAAGGGGCGGCTGTCATTTTAGCGCGACAGACACACTGTGCTCTCTCTTGCGGAAATTGGTGTTTTATTCTTTCACCTGGCAGCTCTTTTCCTTCAACTGCAACAAAGGCTGCTCAGGCTTAAAAGGTAAAACATGACATTAAAGCTAGGAAAACCCAGGACTTTTTCTTGAAAATTGTTGCAAAAATATAAGTTCATGGACTTGTGTCAAAATAATCAAACCTGCAATGTTGCAGATAGGTAAAATAATTCCTTCAAAAAGGTGCCAGGCTGCCTTGTAAGGGCTGGTGTCTGAACAGTGTGTGCTCCCGCTGCTGTCCCGTGACCGGGCTGTCCAGCTGAGCTTCTCCTCTGGCACGTCAATCCTTTCTGCTCAGCTACATCCCTCTGCGGTGCCGTGACTCAGTTTCCCCAACCTGCTGGGAAACGTTGCTATTAGACTGAGCTGCAAAAGTGAACTTGTGAGTGTTTGATGGCTCTGGGGTTTGTAGGCTTAAATGCTCTCCACGGGGTAAATGTGTTCTTTGCTAGCAAGACTTTAGTGCTATAAAGTCCTTCTTGAATGGAGATGAATTTTATCCCTATAGTTATTCTCACAAAGCAAACAAAATACAGATTTTCAACTGACTGAAATCCAAAGGTGTTTGAATTTTGTCTCGAGGTATACAAAGCCAAATACGCCTCCCATGGGATATGAGTGCCAAGCTGTGTCTGTAAAGAATAAATGAGAGGTTTTATTCTGCGTAATCTTGCTGGAGCTTGCTTAGGAGGAGGGAAAATCCCCCTTCAGGACAGAGTGAGAGACAGACGGCTAGAGAAGTAACAAAAACCACTTGCAGTGCTGTGTTTGGATTCCTGCATGCCAAACTCTCTCTGCAAAGGCTGAGCAATTTGACCCCAATTGCAAAACAGACTCTTCCTTTAAAACCACAGCGGCTGTATTAAGGCAGGCAGGAGGAAGAGAACATCATCAGCATCCACCACAGCTCCAAAGGAAGGGACAGCCCCCTGAGGGGTAAAAAAAAGGACTGTTTGGCGATGTTTAGGCAGCGATCAGTCCCCTGAGGTGTTTGGTCACCTTGAACCTCTGAGTTACCTGAGTAGCTTTTCCCTTTTTCCTCTTCACCGGCTCCTGCCCAGCAAGGGGAGATTCCTCTTAGTTAGGCTGAGCTGTGAAATCTAACGAGAGCCCTCTGAGCACCCACAGTGGTGATCATGCATCATGCACAAATACATGCATCCAAATATGTGTATATATGTATTTATTTAATACATACGGAAGTATATGTATGTGTGCATATATATATATATAGCAAGATATACCCCAACTTGGAAAGAGGGTAAACTTTTTTAAGTTGCTTTGTCTTTGCTACTATACAATCTGTCTTCATTCCTAATGGCGAAGGAGAAATATGGCTCCTGTACCATGAGAGGAAGGAAAAAATGCCTATGTCTAATCAAGTAATTCCTTTGTCCCCTTGCAAAAATGTGCTTCACATACTGGGTGTAAGATTATTTACCATCATTGTTTTGTCAAGGAAAGAAGAGGACAAAGGACCCCTGCATAATGCAAAGTCCATCTTTACTGAACACAAAACAAACCCCGAACATTAGAAATAGGATTCTTATTTGCAGCATTTGTGAGATTTATTTTTTTAACCTCTGAAGCAGCAACAGTCTGCTGTGTGTGCTGATGATTGTGAGTGTGTGCTTGTGTCATATGCTGTGCAGGCAACATTTAACACTAATGAGAAACAAAGAATTCCTGCAATCCCAAACAGCAGCATGCGAGCTCAATTAGATATCTGTCTGGCCACAGGAAACAGATTCTATTTTCTTTGTACTGAATAGAAACAAGAGCCTTTGTCCCATCTATACAACATGGATGTGGAAGGCAATCTGCTTCCCAGCCAGGAAGAATTGTGCTATAATACACTATTATCCAGGAACATCACTCTTCAACTGTAAAGTTATTGATAATAAAATCCACCTTTCTCTACCATTGTTCCTTGTATTCAAACACCATTCTTGTTATTTTTGTTATTGTTGTTACGAGTATGTTATGAAAGGTCCATTCGTTATCGTGCTGGCAGGTATCCCTTTGTATCTCAGGAAAAAGTTGTATCCTCAAAAACTCTCAGTCTTTTCCCAAAGGAGACTGAATGGGGCAGTTTGTACCTCTCACTTCCCCATCAGACAAGTCAGGACATGGGGTGGTGTGGCACAAAGAAGTTGTCCTTCTGGTTTTAAGGAGGGTGCATTCTCCCAAGTGATGCTAAATGGATGGTAAGGCAGGAGCTCGGGGCGACGGGGCCATCAGGCTTATTCTGCCGTTAGCAGAGAGGTTGCAGAAGGGCAGGAGAGAGGCTTTGCTGGGCCAAGCACAGGGTAAAAGTTGCTGCTGGATGGGACATAGGACTGCTCTAGGTTGGCTTAATGTATCCAGGTCACAACGTCACTCGCTGTGCCATCTGGGCTGGCAACGGGGTTGAGAAGGAGAAAAGAAACAAAATGGGATAAGGAACAAAAAGGATTGTGGAGAGCCCTTTCAGGCTGAGCTTTAGTGTGGATGGCGGAAGGCAGAAAAATGTGGTGTTAAAGCTGAGAAACTACCGTAGGAGCAGGGTAAGACCCGGGCGCACAAGGATTAGCTGAGGCTGCACAGCAAGGAGCTGGAGTGGTCACCTGCAAGGCCACCTGCAGTTCCAGTGTCTCTAAAAAGATTCGTAATTTGTTTCTTTTTAAAGCAGGGACTCCTTCACGTTACAGCCTAGACAACAGTATAGGGAACAAACCTGAGCTCTTTATCTATGACATAAAATGACTTCCCTGTATTGACAAGACAGACCAAAAGAAAAACAGCAATCAATCAGCCATAGCACCAGGCAATGGAGGGGAGCGGCTGAGACAAGCCAAAATAATTATTCTGGAATAAGGAAAAGGCCTGTGATATTGAAGGGCAAGAGAGAGAGAAATTTGCTCTGCTGCCAGCTGGGCTGAGATCTGGGGAAAGCAAAGGAACCGTGATGGTTCAGCTTTGCTTGACATCCAAGTAAGACCCGTGAAGGAAATGCAGATGCAATGACAGATACGTCAGTGGCCCTCTGAAAAAGGTTACGTCTCTTTCCCTTCAGGACTTTCTAGTGAATGAAGAAAGAATTGGTGCAGTGGTATAGAAAAATGAGTCGCTCTGCCAGCTGTGGTAGAGAAGTTGAGGGTCTCAGGGCGGACCTCAGTGCACGGCCCGCTTTGCAGAAGGGCTGGCAGACAGCATCTGGGGCTTGTAGCGTGCTGTTTGGTTTAGGGAGGATGAAGAAGCTGGGCAATGTTCTCTATCAACGACCGTTATTATAGCAAAATGCAGAAATCTTGAAATATTACTCTTGAGAATAAAGGGCTTTTCCAGCCTTGAAAGGATAGATTTTCTTCCAGGGAAGATGCTGTTGTCATAATGCAAATTTTACCAATGCATTGTTTACTATTGAAAGCAAACAAAATCAAACTGATTTGGAAAAAGAAAAGACGTTTCAAACTGAAATGCTTATTTTGCTGTACTCAGAAAATTAATATCTTATACACTCTGCTTTTCCCAGCGAACTGGGAAAAGAGGTGGCTGGGGCAAGATGAGGGTGAGGAGAGAGGTGCCACATCCTCTTCGTCTTTTCTCAGTTTCTCTTTCCCACGCTACCACACATGAAAAAAGGATCAGTGAGATGTATAACCCCCCAGTTGTTTCCCCATCCAACCCCACGGCCCCATCCTACGTCCCTTCCCCTGCCAAGCAGCCTTTCACTGATCCCAGTTCATGCTCAGCCCTCCTCCCCCAGTCAATCCAAGAGCCTTGATAAGACCTGGACTAGCAGGATGGGGCGTAATCACTAAACCTTTGGGGAACCTAGTGGGACCAAAGGGTGAAGAAAGAGCTTTTCCAGCTTAGAGAATGGGACTTGCTGCCTTTAAATAAGCAAGAAGAGAGCATGGTCGCATCCCACACAGACAGCTGGCAGGGAACAATTACAGCGCGATTATAGCTGTGTGCTCTAGCTTGAAGGTAGTTCAAAACAACACTAACAGTCTTTTTGCCACTCACGATTCAACCATAATACACATGTCCAAGAACACAATTTGCTGGAGCAGAAACAAACGCTCTGTAAGAGAAAGCAGAGAGCCACTTATAAAGCGAGACACTTGTAATTATCGTATGCAAATCAGCCCAACTACAGGTTGCACTGGGTGCGTGTGCATTGCCTGGTTAATTTGGAAACAGTTCAGTAGTTAAAAGTGAACTATAAGGTTCTCATTATGCAATTAGGACTTTAGTGAAAGACTCATTAATCTGAAATGCAATTAGTCGGGCTGCTGCCGCAGAGTTCAAAAGTGATTTTGTCGGGTGGTGACTTTGCTGCTCACGTAGCGTTGGATGAGATATCTCCAACTGCTTTGATAGGATCTTCTCATTTCAGGCTTACATAGACTCAGTTTGGAATGATACAAACACAAAAAGAATGAGGATTTAGTTAATTTTAAACTGTCAGCTGCTCTCTTACATCTGAATTTTCTGTTTCTTCTAATCTCTGCTATTTGTCCCTGTGGGGAAGATTTATATCTAGTGCTTAGAAACAAGGGCTGATGTAATGGCACTCAGATATCACAGTAAACATTATTTCTAAGAAACATGCAACCAGTCATGTCTCTTGGGTTCAGTTATCAACTCCACCAGTGGCTCTTTGCATGACCCTTAACAAGACCAGCCCAGGTATGCTATCTTGACATCATAACATTGGGGAATGAGTGGAAAGATCGACACGATCACTGCATAAGGCACGCTTTCTACCCCAAAAACTGAGTTCCAAGATTACAGAGACCAGATAGATCATAAGGATCTGGGTATTATCTTCAGTTTTACAGCACTGTTGAAGTAAATCATTCAATTCAGGTCCTTCGGGAGTCCTCTTTGTGAAGCTGAACCTGCACAAAATCTCCATATTGCACTCTTAAGGCCTTTCCTGCAAGAGGAAAAGGAGGCTTCCCGTTACTTCTGTCCTGGCTTATCCACAAATAGCTCCTGTGCTGGCTTTCTGCCCAGGGTAGGTTTCACCTACTTTGCTCACAGGTAAAACAGACATTTTAATACGTCCCAAGTCTACTGGGTAAAAAGTGATTTGAGAACATAAGAGAAAAGGTTCTTAAAGAGCTACAGCTTCACCTGGATGAAACACTGTGCCAAATCTTTTTGTCTCAAAAAGAGTAAGAGATTCAGCAGCAGCAAACTGTTCCCTGGATGAATTTCAGCCTTGCAGAATTGCCCATGACACACACAAACAAAACATCAGAAACAGTAAAAATGTAACAAATAAAATACTTTTGGTTAGAAACATCCGTAAGTTATATTTACACCATGAAAAAAAAAGAAACTACTTGGCTTCAAAATGGAACATTTTATATTAGGGCAAACAAAATGTTCCACTTAACCCAAAGTTTATTTTTTCCAACTTTCTGATTGACCAAAAAATTTCAAGGATTTGAATTTCAAGTTGACCCAAAGCAATTTTTTGTTTGCTTATTTGTTTGTTTGAATTTGCCAGTGAATCAAAAAATCAATTATTTACACTGTTCTACCTAGAATGTACCTACCTAAAGTGTGCAATAAACAATTTGCTTGACTAGCTACTGCCAGGGAATGCAAAACCCTGCTGCAAAGGGTAAATGATGTGAATCTTGCTGGTGAGGCTGAAGAAGCTAGAAGCTGCAGCTGTTCAGGATGAGACCTCATCTGGAAGTCACCATGCCCCAGTTGTGGTCCTGTAGCTGCCCTCAGTTTTCCATTCAAATACAAATAAGTATAATAAGTCAGATTCAGTCAGAACTGTAATAAACTTCATGTATCAAAAACCTCGATCCCATCTCTGGTAATAGCTTGTAGAGGATGCTTAAGGGAAGTGTGTACGTACAGGTTAGGTGTATAAAAATGCTAATATCTCCCTCCCTAGGCATATGCAGCTCAAAGACTTTCTGAGCCAAAGGTTATGGAGGTTGTGGAGGTCAGTGCAAAATAAGGTAGAACAGTTTTGATCACTGTCCTAGTTTCAGCTGGAATAGAGTTAACTGTCTTCCTAGTAGCTGGTACGGTGCTATGTTTTGAGTTCAGTATGTGAAGAATGTTGATAACACCGATGTTTTCAGTTGCTGCTAGTAGTGTTTAGACTAATGTCAAGGATTTTTCAGCTTCTCATGCCCAGCCAGCGAGAAAGCTGGAGGGGCACAAGAAGTTGGCACAGGACACAGCCAGGGCACCTGACCCAAACTGGCCAACAGGGTATTCCATACCATGTGACGTCCCATCCAGTATAGGAACTGGGAAGTGGGGGCGGGGAATCGCCGCTCGGGGACTAGCTGGGTGCCGGTCGGTGGGTGGTGAGCAATTACACTGTGTATCATTTGTACATTCCAATCCTTTCATTATTGCTGTTGTCATTTTATTAGTGTTATCATTATCATTATTAGTTTCTTCTTTTCTGTTCTATTAAACTGTTCTTATCTCAACCCGTGGATTTGCTTCTTTTCCCGATTTTCTCCCCCACCCCACTGGGTGGTGGGGGAGTGAGTGAGCGGCTGCGTGGTGCTTAGTTGCTGGGTGGGGTTAAACCACGACAATCACCTTCAGCAGAGGTTTAATTAATCTGCTTGATTCTGCACTGAAACACATCAGGAAAATGCACACATCTTGTTCAGTGGTGCTTGTGGTTTCCCATAAGTGAGAGTAGTAAAAAGCAACCTAGGGCAGTACTTTTTTATATCTTTTCAGTTCAGAACACAAATATATATGCCCTTATTCTCTCTTAGATGTCTATACAGATACTTAAGGCACTGACACACAAAAAAGATCCCATTTGGGTAGGGCACCTTGGGTGGAGGTATCTCCCCCAGCTATGGAGCTGAGATTCATCTGAGGAAGGGTCATCAACTCCCTCAGGGGAATCACACCTCAAGTCCATTGCTGGTCCAGAGCAGATCTCCACTGATTGCAAAGGGTTTCATGTGCTATAACGAACAGCAAAAGCCATTTCTCTCAAATGACCTCCAGCCACAAGCAATGAGGAACACACAGTTGCCCAGTGAGGACGCCTGTAGCCTCAAAGCCCAATAAATCCTCTTTGCTTTCCTAATCTGCATTTGTGTTTGGTTAGCACCTTGCTTATGAATGCTTTAGGGGTTTTAAGCATGGTGAATATAAGTAGGAAAGGAAGAAATTCAGGATTCTAGGCAGAAAAAACACCTTCCGTTAAAACAAACAGAGAGCCCAAGATCTCTGCAATCTCACAACTGGCACAAGCTTTGCTTTACAACATCATGTCCCTGAGGTGGTTTTGACTTAGCGCTCAGCACACAGTTCATACCTGTGATTTCCCCTTTGCAACCAGAGCTTGGAAACGTGTTTTTCTCCAAAGCCAGCCACATCTGCAGCTGGGATGCTGTGTGCTGCTCAAACTGGAAGGGAGGTCCCTCTCCAGAACTTTAATCACCTGAAATATCAGTACGTGACAGCAGCTAAGCAGCCGAGCTGAGGAATTAGCGCTTCCAAGGGAGCTTCAGCTCCCCCTTCCCATGTGGCTGCTTTTGGATGGGCTGAGCGACTCCCTGGAGGTGCCGGTCTGTGCAGAGGGAGCGTGCTGGTCTTGCTGAGCCCCACAGCCATGCGGTGGTGGCTGAACCCCAACCATGGGCTCTGGCTGTACCAAAAACCCACCCAATATAGATTCAGCACTTTGCCCAGATGTCACTTTGAGTGGAGCTTTCTCAGGACAGATCCGCCCTGACCTGACCTTGCCAGAGGCCAGGGCTGTCCTGGATTGTCTCCTCCAATACTGGGCTCCCATATTGGCCAGTGCTGGGCTCCCATATTGGCCCTGTTCAGTGAGCAGACAGCCCATGCCACAAGCTGCAGCATCCTGCATCCATCCCACGTCTCTGCTGTCTGCAGGCAAGAAAGGGCTCTGCCCAAGGGGACAAACTTGTTAAGATTGGACTTAACAAGCCTTTCACCTAAGGTCTTGGGCCATCCCTTGGAACAATCTTTCTCCCATACTTCCATTACCAAGCAGCTGCAGCTGGGCCTTGAAGAGATGTTATTTCATGTTGTATTATTTCAATAGCACCTTGGAGCTACAAGAAGATTGAAATCGCCTTTATGTTTCCTCCCAAAATGCCAGGCACCTCAGTGCGTACACATGGTGTGGCTGTGACCTCTCAGCTCAGTGCTCTCCAGGGAAAGCAGATGTGATTTAAAGGTCAGCACGGGAATGTAATTGCTGGGCAGAGTCCACAATGTGAAAGCTGGTTCTGCAGAGCGATGGGGAACTGATTACCGGTCTCATAAAACTGCCTGGTATGTCAGCATCATCTCCTGGAGAACAGGGGTCTTTTTCAAAACACGAAGCTGCAGAGTGAAGAGTCAGCAGTGGAAAAGGCAAGACCCCTCTCATCCGACATACCTCCTAGGCTGACAGTGAGCACGAAGACAGAGACAGAGTTGCAGCGTCTTCACTGAAGCACTCAGCACCCATGTGCCCAAGGAGAGGTCACCCACTGCCCTCGTAGACTGCCCATAGGCTTTCTGCAGGGAGGCGATGATGTGCTGCTGCTCCAGGAACCGCAGCAATACAGGCGTCAGCTTTGATAATATCCATGACACAAAACCGAAACAGTCCCAGCTGGCTGGAAAGAGCAGTGACTGAGTAGGCAAGTGATGGAGGCATCCCCCAAGATCTCCAGTGCTCTCTGCTCTCCCCTCTCCATGTCATTGCATCTCTCGCAGAGTGTGTTAGCTTCATCCATCCCTGCCTGCTGGAGCCATGTGGTGGGAGCGGACCTCTCACTTTTTCTTTTTCTTCTGTATTAAGCTTCTGATCCTCTGTATTGTGCATATGTGACCTGCAAGCATCCTCCAAGGTTCAGAAGCCAAATGGAAAAGAAATGAATGTTTGCACATCTGATGATAGTATTGTAATGTTTGGCCAGTATCACTAGCCAGGGTGAAAGGGAGCAGATTTACGATCTGTCTTGCCTTTGGCTTTACCATGTCCGTATCACCTGCAGTTGCTTATGGGAGGTTTTTTTTGCCATGTGCTAATTGGGCATTCCTTGCCTCATTATTAAACAATCTTCTCATTTTGTGCTCCTTCCAAACTATCCATCTATCGATAATGTTCTCCAGTTTTCCCTGGAGATGCTTTGCCCTTTGCAAATGGCAGTTTTGCTCCTGCTCTTTAAAATCAATGTCATTTTTGCTTTGCAAGTGTCCTTTTTTGCTTTTATTGCAGCACCCCTCCCTTTCCCCCTTCTAATCCAGGAACTTTGCTCACGCTATACCCAGTGGAGAGACTATGCGCGTCACTGACTGGTGGAAATTAAAATTCAGGGTTTCTAACTTGCTGAGGCCAATACAGAATTGCCTATTGCCACCTCTTGGTAGGAGTAAAGAACGGCAAGTGAATCCTGTCCCCTTGGAAAAGGTAAGGGTGTGATTTGGAGACATCCTATGAATGTGGTTCTATATTTCCTTCCACCCCCAGGGACAGCAGCATGACAGCAATGAGATCCGGCAGTGCACTTCAAGGCATTGCTGTCCTTGGGTGTAGAGAGGTCCATAACTTTGGTGTCTGAAGATCGCCAGCGGTGTACCAATGTAGCATTGGCGTTCACCATCACATGTCTACTGCACCCTGAAAGCCCCAGGTCCTGTACCCTTGGAGGCAGTTGGAGGCTGTTCCATTGTTATAAGGAGCTCAGTTGTCTCCCCAATGGGTGGACAGCGTGTACCTGATGTGCTGGTGCAACACTTGCCTGATGCTGAGCCAAGTAAATCTACTCAAGAGGAGCAACCTCTTCTTATGGGCTTCCTCAGCACCATTTTCCTAAAGACATTAAGTTGTGTCAAGGGACCTAGAGCACAGGGTTAATGTTTAGTTGCAGCTTATCAGCCTAAATAAATTCACCTTTCTGCTAAAGATGCCAAAGCACATAAACATCCCACATGAGTATCTATGAATGAATAAATCATGGACTATGGATGAGAGATGGAAAAAAGAGCTCTGTGTGCATGTAGGTACGTGATTGTATACCTGTGCGAGCGAGGGGCGAATCAATGGAGGAGGAAACACCTTCCTTGTAGCACTCACCGTGCTTGACTCCTCGGGCCAAGTGTGAAGAAATAAAAGGCAGCACAGGGAAGATCTTTGGCTCTACTGATGAAGAGGTTCCTTCTGTTGTCAGCCCTCAGGGAACGGTACATGATAATAGACAGTAACTCCCAAGGAAATATTCCTTTTACCTCTTTTTCTCCCTTTAAGCTTAGAAAGTCTGACTTCAGACATCAGAGAAGGGTTGTATCTACAGCTGCATCTTGAGGTTTCTAGCAGGAAATCTAAGGGTGATCTCTCCGCCTGCATGCAAGAGTCAGAGCTTGCTCTGGCTGCATCATGATTACCAGTAGCCAAATCCTCCCCGACTTTATCTCCACCAGCTTCGAGGGCTGTGTCTAGCTCCTGTGTCTAGTGCTTCATAAGCCCTGATGATGCAAGGCTTATGAGTTTGGGAATTTCACCAATTTCAAAGATTTCCATGTTTTTGCAGGGCTTTAAAATGGCAGTGTATCAGACCTGCAGAAAAAAGTGGGGGGACAATGTGCCTTTGAAAATTCCAGTCCCACAATATGAGTCAGATCAGCCAAATGCTATTAGTAGTGACTTGTTTTGAATATGATTAGAGGGAGTCTTAGCTACGATATTTCAAATTAAGTAATTCAGGCTCAACAAATTGGCTTCTCATCTGACCAACTCTATCCTCAACTGCAGGCTAGAAATGCTGCAGCATGAACTGCGGAGATCCTGCCTGCTAGGTAGAAGCAGTGGCAACAGTTTTTGGGCTGTTAAAATTCCTTTGTTAGAACAGGTAGTGAATGGACATCCAAAATGGACCCTTGCCCAGAGAAAGCAAATTCATTTGAAAAGATGAATGAACATTTGCAGAAAATTCACTGCCACCTTCTCCCCACCCTGGTGAGGATAACATTCTTGTTCTGCCTCTCAGGACACACAGAAACACACACGCATCTACGGTTGATTTTTATTTAAGGAGACATTTTATTTCAGGTTATACAGAGAGTGAAACAGCAGTAGCAGTCTCCCACGCCTGGTTTTACAGAGAAAACGCATTTCTCAAGGACTGTGAACCTTTGTTCCCTCTTCCTTGTGTATGCAGGTTATGTGTGTGTTCCCTCCGCATCACAGACCCCATTCCCTCTTTATATATTATTAATTTGTCTGCCATTCTGGCTCTGATTCTTTGCAGGTTCTTTAATTCTCAGAGTTAGCAGTAACAGGCCGACAGCATCCATGAGCAGCTCCTTTCCTCCTTTTCCCCCTCCTGGGGCAGTGTCACCACCCTCTCTGCAGGCTTTGCTTTTTAAGGGTGCTTTGGTAATTGCATTTCTTTATGGATGAGAGAGAGATGCGAGGGAAAGTAGCAGTTCTTCCTGTGAGTCTAGTGGAGATTTCCTTCTGCATCATTCTTGGGAGATTTTCATGCTCCTTAGTCATCTAGGCAGGATGCAGTAGCCCTCACATAGGTGTCTGATGCCACTGCGGATGTCCCGGGTCCTTTTCAGACCCCTTGTGGCCTCTAGCATCTGTAGGTCCTGTGTGTGATTGGGCAGTACCATGCCTACCTGAGATGCCTTGGGACATGCTGAATATCACTAGGTACCTCGTTTGGGCAGCTGACGTCCACCCTGTCCATCTACAGCCCCACAGACAGACATCCGTGCATACACACATGGACATGCACACAGACGCATTCCTGCTCAAGCAAGGACAGAGCTCAGCCCAGTTGGAGAAAAAACAGCAATTGTTATTTCTTTCCTGAGCCTTCCCAGCCCTTGTCAGGATGTGAAAACAT